>NC_067452.1:32546682-32900848 GCF_025434085.1 Hippocampus zosterae
TTCAGGGTGTCCCCCGCCTACTGCCCGAAGACAGCTGGGATAGGCTCCAGCACCCCCCGCAACCCTAGTGAGGATCAAGCGGCTCGGAAGATGAATGAATGAATGAATAATTAATAATAACACAACAGTGGGATGTTCAATCTAGGGAATTTGTGGAAAAAAGATTATGACATTCTAAAAATTGTTAGGATTTTAATGTATTATAATTCATTCATATAACTTTTCGACTTGATGTGTTAACAGTCTATGTCACTATTTGGATTTACTTTTGTTCAAGTTAAAATTCAAATTTGGGACTCAAAACACCACCCCGAGTCGCCATTGTTATGCGAACTAGACACATTCACACACCCTTCAGGAAACGGGTTAAACATTTCTCATTTCCATGAGTTTTTTTTTTCCAAACCTGGTTGCTTATAAAAGGGCTTGAAATACAGAAAAAAAAGTATGATGTCATTCAAAGCATGTCATAGAAAGAATTGAAAATGAACATTCATTCTCCAGTTTTTTCCCTTGATCCTTCCCCAAGTGCGCATATACAAATGGCCACATTCAAATAAAGCGAATCAAATGTTAGCAATTAACAAAAGGAATAATTCAAACTCAGAGTTACATCATTTGTGGGTTTTCTCATTATTTTCTGATTACACGGTGGTCACACTATTTTCATTCCTTATGGGGACATTATGTTTGCTATTTGCTGGCCCATAAGGAAGGTCAGAGGTCAGGTTCAACTGCAGGGCGTCCGCATACACAAAAGGCGGGTTAGACCTTCTCTCCCCCTCTCAAGGCAGTGGCCTTGTATGCTGCCAGTGCTAACACTTGTTAATCAGAACCAGAGTCAGCAAGCCGCATCATCCCATTCAATTGCAAATGTTGGGGCCATAACAATCCGTCCTCTTCCTCTATGACTCCAGCCTTGTTTTCACATTCCAAGTATGTCACCCCAGCTTTTACAAGCAGTGGAATTACAATACAGGGCCGAGGCACGTTTTTCATTTAGTGTTATGTCGCAATTATGTTGTCTATTCGGAGCGTATAGATGAGAGTTTGTTTATGGTGAGCATGGTGAGAAATAACCGCATCAGAGACATTGCGACCAAAATGACTGATGGTCAATGACATGTTTTTGTTTTTGTAATGTGTTGCCAAGTCAACCAAATGTAATTTATGTTGCCCCACAAAAAATAGGAACTTACATGTGGTGTGATGATATTCATTACATCAATGTTATAGTCCATGATTGTGATTTTTGTAGAGTACAATACAGTCCTATAAGTATATGCGTTTTTTTCCACAGGGAATTTTTGGAACTACTGTATGTATAAAAATGATAATGAGTGAGGTGATATCACCTGTTCAGGTTTTTATTTCCAGGTAATATTTATTTCCAGATATCTAGACATGAGACAAAGCTTCAAAGTTTCCATTATTTGGAAAGATTTGCATTTGTATGATTGTAAGCAGATAATTTGAGAACAAAATAAATCAACGAGAGGACTTCCTCACCATTGTACTGGGAAAATATTACAATTATTTCATCTGTATCCTTTTGCACCAATCCAAGAAAAGCAAAGGTGGTTGGATTGAAGAGCAGCGAGGAACAGGAGGAGGCGTGATAGGTTAAACACTTTGGATTTAGTCAATCTGATCTTAACATCAGCATGAACTTTAATAAGCACTTTCATTTAGATTAAAGATGCAAATGTAGCCTTTGCGAGGAGATTGATATGCATGAAGGAAAGCGTGTGTATGTGTATGTGTGTGTGCGCGCGCCAGGGCCCTCTGTTCATTAGCCCAGTGTAATTGTGTTAGCAGTGTTGCTTGCAGGCCGGGAAGAAAATATCTGTGTTTAAAGGTCACATCAGAGTAGCTGTGACATACGAATAGATGACACATGCATTCAAACCGGAAGACATTGTGTCACATGCTCGTGCGCAAACACCAGCGCACACGCGTGTCCTCACACTATCCCTCCCTGTGATGCTCACAAAGACATATTTTGACCAAATTTGTGAGGGTGAGTGTGTTGCACTTGCCTCATCTTGCCTCAAGGTATGCATATTTTTATTTATGTGAATGTGTAGGTGTGCGAAGGCCCGATTGGAGCGACACTGTTTAATCAAGTGTAATATGGCTTGGCATCTGTGTTGAGGCAGCTGAAAGAGGAGTTACATTATCTTCTGTGTAGTGTGTGTGTGTGTGTGTGTGTGTGTGTGTGTGTGTGTGTGTGTGTTGACATCACTGCCGTGCATGTGCTCAGCAGCATTTGATCTTATAATCAGATGAATGCAGGATATGCTGAAGAAAGCTCTCTGTTGACATCCAGGCTTTGAAGACAGATTAGAAAGAAATAGCGACATAAAGCACCACAAAGGTCCATAAATACCTAACCTGCAGTTAAACGTCGAACACACTGGAGGCGCGCGAGCAGTGGAAAACTTTTTTTTTTCTCCCCGGGAATGAAATGAACCTTACATGTTATTTAACCCATGCACAAATAATGTGCATGGGTTAAATAACAGTCTGCTTTGTAAAACTGTTGACTTGATATGAAAATAATCGGTGTTAACCCGTGCTTGTGGTTTTGGGTTAATGTGGAGTACTCGTGATGAGGGCCTGCAGACAATAGCTCCAATTATTTTATTGTTACATTGTGTCAATACTGTGATCCTTTATTCATCGTTAGCTTCCTGGATAATTCACTTTTCCGGTCAGAGTTTGTGGTCAGCGACAGGGTAGGTGCTGGAGGAAGTTCAATTTCCCGCTTCAATAGAGCTCTTTGTGCCTGTAGTTTTGTGTCTGATAATTCATGATCAAAACAATATAAGGGGCCAGGAAACATCAATCCACCCATTTTCAATAGTGCTTGTCTTCATTTTGATCGCAGTTGAGCTGGAGCCTTTCCCAGCTGGATTTGGGAGGGCAGGTGGGCTACACCCTTGACCGGTCGCCAGCTATTCATAAGGCACATTTACACAAACAACCACTCACATACAGTTTAGAAAAATGGATGTTATGTTCATTAATGAACCAAACATGCATTTCGGTGGACTGCGTGAAGACAGACTGCTTACAGAAAAATGCACAAAAGAATTAGGACTCGCAAACATGCAAACTCCACACAGGAATACTGCAGTTGATATCTGAGGCCCGAATGGCAGAACTGTGCAATCGACTAGCTCACCACTCTTCTATCGTACACCCAGGGAGACGTCAGAAAAAGATCGCCATTTTAATTTTTTTAATTTAACGTCACGTGAGTTCCGGCATATTTGGTGTTTAACAATCCGTATTCTGATACATGTTGTGTTATTGGAATATGAATGTAGCTGAAAAATCGAGCGGCCATTTTGCCTTGAACTGAGATAAGTCAGCGATTGAAAATGACATCACAGTACCTAAGGGCTCAACTTGCGAACGTCACATTACCAAACCTAGAAAACAAGTCAGCTATGATGGTCCTGACCTAGGACCTTAGAATCTAAGGGCACTGCGATGTCATTTTCAATTGATAGCAAATGGCTTTACGTGGCAAAACTGGATGGATTTTTTTATTATTCCACAAACACAATATTAATCAGAATAGTGTGTTTAGATACTTTATTGTCGATAACATTTTTTAATTGAGTTCCCCTTTAATATTTTGGAAATGTCAGGTTCTTTCAATGACGGCTTTTTCTATTTTCGAATGCCATCCAACCAAGACTGCTGAAGGAGCTGAGGTCAAAATGGGGTCAAGAAATATCATCTTTGTTTCATTTATTTTTTTAAGAGCTTCATAACAGAAGTGACAATAAGTCTCCTGCTGAGGTGATGACTAAATAGCTTGTGCTACTTGTATCTTCTTATACAGTACATATCAGTACATCATCCATTTTATATCAGCAAGATTTTTTATTGCTATTTATATCCCAATATAGCTCGTCCCCATCCTGCTCACGTGATTTAATCTGATGTCGTAAAATGAGAACGATATTGGTCGTTAAAAGCGGCTCGGCTCCAATGTCTCGCAGACCAGCCGTTGTCGAATTAGTGTGTTTACGTCTTTGCCCTCCTAATGGTGGCTGAACATTTGTACTGACAGCTCACTTTACAGCCAGCGCCGCCGCCACCGCTATAAAACAGGCTTCTAATGCAGCGCCACTATAAAGATGGATGGGATACATCCCTAAAGCCTCCACATAGTAGGCACTTAATTTTCATGCCATTTGGGAATTTTATTCAGCCATTGTGTCATTGTGTGCTTTTTTTTTTTTTTAATATCTTCAAACATACCAAACTCCAAAGTGTAGGATTTCTAAATGCCGACTTGGACAAACAGAGTGTGCCATTTCTTACCCACCCCACATGATCATCCCCCCCTAGCCCCAGTAATCTCGCCATCCCACCCAACTACTCCATTCTTCATTGTTCACTCCCTCTCATTTTCTTAAACTGCGAAATTGCCGTTCAGTGGTTGGGAGCCAGCCTCGATTATCTACGCCAAATTCCCTGATAAAGAAGTGTGGTTTTGGCCTATTCAAGCACTTAAAGCTCCCCTAAATGGCTTTAGCTCCAGGGTCCCTGCTTTGGAGACTCTACACACGCACGCACACACGCACGCATGCGCACACACACACGCACACACTCACGAGTATGAATATGAATATGCACGCACAGACGCACACAAACTCCTTTCCACACTACTCGTGGGAGCTTTTCCTGTTTTTATGGTTTTGTTAGCACCTATTTAACATACAGTACGAGCATTTCTAGATGTACAATGCGCCAAAAAAAAAAAGCAGCAACAACAATGAAATGTGTTTGTTTTGCGTCAGGACTTTCCCTGCAGCTGTGATATGTAATTTACCTTTAATCCACTGATAAAAGCGCACATGGACAGTTGTCATTGGTTCGGATGTTAAGCTCACTTGAAAGAATTGCACAAGCCCAAATATCAAGCCCATTTTTATTAAAAATAAATAAATGAAACAAGTGGATGGGAAGCACTTTCTAGTACCACTTGGTGGATGTCAATGTTACTTCCAACAAAGGGGCAGAAGCACTACCATGTTCAGAAAGTTGCTATTGACATTTAGATGAAGGACGCCAACAACAACATCAGCCACTCAACACTGCGAATGAACTTAACATGAATTCAAAAGTAATTAGCACCAAGTTTTAGCATTGGAGTCGAATGCAGTTTATTCATTGATTCATACCCTGGCCACAGTTTTCAGTAAGGGATTATAAAGTGTTTACCACTGACAAAGAAGGCCAAATAAAAATGATTCATACTCTATCTCAAGCCAGGCATATCCTGTGCTGATGAAAATTTATGGATCATTTTCCCGATGTCATGAAGTCACACATCGCCATGTTGGAGGCTGTCGCATTGTTTTGGACCAGTACCCACTCTGAGGGGAACTTCACGAGTATGGGATGAGAACTAGTTTTGCTAAAACAATAAAGCTAATTAACCTTTCATCTTATGCTCCAAACCTCTACACTGCCATATCATTTAGAATATCTGTAAAATAATTTTTATTATGCATGCACAGACACACTGCTCTTCCTCTTTAACCTACTGCATATTTCACTCAACCAATCCCACGATGGAAAAATGCGATGTCACTCAAATTCTGCACAAGGTCAAAATTGGCAAATATTGAATTTTATTCATTTAATAAAAAAAAAAGGGGGGGGGGATAACCATGACTAATATGTGTCAGTGTCCTGACGCAGAACTCCTGAGTCTGCAGATTACATTGACATGGCAACACAAAGAAGCTGAACCCTGGTTGGACCAATAAAAGTCGACATGATCGGAAGATGGGCCGCAAGTGCATGACTATAAAATGAGGATTATGGACTGCTGAAAATAAATACCTGTACAATAAATACATACAATTTCATTCAAATATGATCCACACCCCGGCCACAAAAGGTTTGCTGAGAAGTGTTGTTTTTTTGGGGGGGCTACAAATCCAACTATTGTGGTATTTCTCCTTCAAGTGACTCTTAGACATTGAGAGAATCCAAAATATTAATAACTACTACAAATGGGCCGCTAAAAGTCACCCTGACTTGTCAAAAAGCTCTCGCACGTATAAAACTGTAGTCCGTGTGAGCCAGCCTTCACGGCGTGTGAACATAAGCAGACTATATCTGTCAAGATTCAACTGTATTTGTAAAATCCTTAAATCCCCGTGCTGACGGAGGTCTTGGAGACAGAATGAGCATATTGTTGAGGAGACTCGCTCAAATTACAAATGATTAGGGATTCGCGACACAGCTCTCTGTGACTTAACAATGCGTGCACCTGTCGTCATGCGCGTTAAGTGAACATTTTTATGGGTCTGGGAGGTTTATGACTACGTAACTTGGTGAAGGCATGTCATCTAATCTGCAGTATACAGTACATGCCGGAAGCCTCTAAAGCGCGGGTGTCAAACTCAAGGCCACGCAGGCTCGATCCGGCCTTGCATGTCATTTCACATGGCCAGCAAAAAGCTTGTCACATTTTTTTTCTTGACTTGTATTCAAAAGGACATATCCATCGTAAAAACGATGACTATTAAATGCAAGGACAACTATATAATATGATGGGGCGATTATTAGGGTTCTTACACAGAATATATTCAGTAAGAGACCAAAAGTTCCCTGCACTTAAGACACACACATAGTCCGTAAACAAATACAGTGCAGCGCTGATTCTGGCCAGGGAACATAACCTTTGAAAATTGAATTGCATCTGATACAAGATGACAGGTTTTTTTTTTCTTCACTTAAGGTACTGTGAATTTTGGCAAACTGTTGCACTTCGAGCAAATATACATTTTCACTCTAACATGTCCCCACAGAGCACCATAAACTACAATTTGAGCATGATAAAAACAAGTTTGATAGCCCTGCTTTTATCAAGAGCAGCTACGTTATCACTTTTTCTCTTTTTGCCAACGCATTGAGTTGCAACAAAAGTCTAGGCGTGGTTACAGTCAATATATAAAGTTTAAATCTGTATTTGAGGGTCATAATGTTAAACTGCCATTTTATTTATTTGCTTGTATGCTCTTGCAGCTGTTCAGAGGGTCAGTGTGTCAATGGTGGAATTTGACGAATGTAAACGCACCACTGTGTTGCAGCCGCACGGTCCAGCAGCTCACGCCAACACACACAGTCCATACCACATTCCTTTTATTACATTACACAATGGAGGAGTTTGCTTTGGCCATTTTTGTGGATGGAATGACAAAATGGCTTTCAACGATTGGGTGGTCATGCAGATACTTGATCTCTTGTTTGTAGTATGTAAGTCAGTTAAAAAGTTCAGTGTATTGTCTGTAATAAGCCGCTGATGGTGTAGTGCTACGCTCGCCGGGATTCTGTGCGGGTAGCGTGGGATCGTTTTCCCACTCAGTGATGGTGTGAACGCTTGTGTCAGTGGTTGTTTGTCTCAATATGTGCCTTGCGACTGATTGGCGAACATTTCTGTTTGTAGTCTGCTTTCCGCCAGACGTCATCTAGAATAGGCTCCAGCAACTCCCCGCGACCCTGTTCAGGATAAGCGGTGTTGAAAATGAATGGATGGATTGTATATTGATGACATTTGGTCTATGTCTTTGGTATGACTCATGGATGATTGATTGATCACTTTTAGGAACATTCATTCTCTAGAATCATTGCGCTGATCTGAATGAAGATTTTTTTTTTCCAAGGAAAAGGCCTATATTCTCCCGAGTGCCATTGAAATTTATTAAGATTTCTCCCTCAGTGATGAAACTATGACAAAGTAATTTAATCAGTTTTGAGACAACATAATTTCATCAGAGTCAGAACTGTTTGCATGAAGGAAGATCACGAAACAGCCTTGGTCTTTGCTGTTGAAACAAAGAAAAGACAAACAAAGATTACCGGTATGTCTGATGAAGACGATTTTCCACTATCACTCCTTGTGTCAGCAATCCACTGTGGTCTGTATATTGTAAAGCACAAAGTTTCAAGACAGTGAATGTATGCTTAGGTATAAAAAACTGGTTCATGTTGCATTCTGTGCAGGTGCTAAGCTCCGTTTGCATGTTTGGGAATTTAGCAGAGCCCGCTGCGCCATGCTGGGTGTTCTGGCAAAACAATGGCATTTTCTTTTCGCCACCCCGAGCGCAAGTAACATGTAGTGACTGAAAGTAGACGAATATTGAGACCCGTTCAAATCAGGTCTAAGGTGTGGCGCAGATTGATTAAGGTGCAGACAGACAGATTCTGAGCTCTGCAGTTGTGTGTGGTGCAGCGGCAATCACGATAGAAATCAATTCATTGAAAACAGTATTGTTATTACCATTATTATTATCATTTGTGATCTATGTTTTTAAAAGCACCCTGTTGGCCGTGGCACAGTGATGGCTGTTGCGCTAGGCATGAAAATAGGGGGCCATTGTGTTTGTTTATAGCGTGGTGCTGAATGACCACTTAGATAAAATTTCATTACCAAAAATGAATAAGTATATCGAAGATGTAATTTTTTTTTTCTTTTTCTATGAAGTACTGTTTTAGGAGATGCAAGGATCTCCCATCCAACATAGCCATTCTTAGTGTTAACAGTCACAAAGCTGATTTTGTTGTTCGCTGTCAACTTTTATATTCCATTTAGCTGGTGTAAGCTTGATTCCTGGTCAAGTCCCCAATGCTCTTCTGACTGACTGCCGGCAAGTCCAGGGTTTAGTGTGCATTTCCACTTAAGTGAGCTGGGACTAGATCTGGCTCCCTCCATGACTCTAACCAGGATAAATAGCCCAGGCAATGAATCACTGTACAGACAAGTGCATTATTTCGGTACAATGGCTAAATTCTCACAGCGACAGACGTGTTCGTCAAAAGAGCTTTACGGATAGAACATAACCGTAACAATATAAAAGGGAAAGTGAGCATCGGGAACTGAGGCCAGTTATGTAGTATGTGTTCCTTTCTGAACCATTTTATTCTCACTAGGTTCGCGGGGCATGCTGGAGCCTATCCCAGCTGTCTTCGGGTAGTAGGCGGCGGACAGCCTGAGCCGGTCGCCAGCCAATCACGGGGCACACAGAGACGAATAACCATCCGTGCTCACACCAAGGGACAGTTTTTTAGAGTGTTCAATCAGCCTGCCATGCATGTTTCTGGAATGTGGGAGTAAACCAGAGTACCCGGAGAAAACCCACGCAGGCACGGGGAGACCATGCAAACTCCACACAGGAAGGCCGCAGCTGGGATCGAACCCACGACCTCTGCACTGTGTGGTCAACGCGCTAACCACTCGGCCTTCAGGCTGCGCAACTGGCAATTGAAGATTATTTAATCACAAGAGTGTGTTGCATTGTTTTACAACGGTTATTTTTGCCTGTACTATCACCATCAAGATAGCAGCTTGACTGATAAGTGCAGTTTATGGTCACCGGTGGTGTAGTGGTTCACTCATCTGACATCCATCCAGGCAGCATGATTCCGTTTTCACCCAGTGATGGTGTGATTGTCAGTGTTAATGGTTGTCTATCTCTCTACGCTCCTTGTGATTGACGGGCAACCTGTCTACTGTGTAGTCCACATTTTACCCCACAGTCAGCTAGGTAAGGCTTCTGATCCAATGAGACCTCCGAACACTGTAAGAAAATGGATGAATGGATCCTTAGTATATTCACAAACATTGGACAAATGTTCAAATTATGTTCCTTGGTTTCGCTGGCAGTTTGTGTGACTGTGGATCTATTCAACAAATTCCCCATCCATTCCCTCATCCAGAGAGCCAGAAGTGGAGGCTGTGAGTCGAATCCATCCGGCCGCATTAGCAGCTTGTCAAAATGTCTCTTTCCAAAAATGGATTCCAAATAAAAATCACCTCACGTTCAAGTGTCTGCACTCTTCCCGTGCCTGCTCCTGTTTCCTCTTTGTTATCCTCATCTGACCTGTGCTGTGACTTTAACTTTGATACCATCTGTTGCGAGGTACGTGGTGTTAAGATAGATCAGACTCATACTGAGGGCATATGACAGTTTTTTTTTTTTTTACCACATTAAAGTGAGAAGCTGTGCAAGTAACCCGTGATGCATAAAATGGACAAAGATGGGTTTCAAAAATAAAATATCAAATAAGCATTTGTTGTGTCTTTGGTGTCAACTTTGGTCATTTCGCTGATCATGTGTTGCCAGTTTAAGTGTACCTTCACATGTTTGACATTCCGAATGACCCGAAACAGAGCAGTCCCTTCGAGGCAAATCCAGTTCAAGCCGTGTAGGAATTCCACATCTAAGCCGCGACAAAATGAACAAATACCAACCCATAGTCATTCTTGCGGCTAATGGAACCACATAACTCAGTTCCAACTCGTGTTCCCATTTTTTTTTACATTGCACTTGTCTGGAGAAAGTGGAACGGTTTGGAATGTAAAACATTTCTGCATCGTGCAAAGTTTTTGTAGTAGAAATGATGTTAATGTTGCTTTGTTTTGACCAACATCTATCCATCGATTGATATGCAAATATGCATTGAGTCAAATTGACTGAATCAAACTGAATCGTTATATTTTCCAAGTAACTACACCCTTGAATTATATCGTACGCCATGTGTCGACAATCGTATTGAATCGTCTTATGTGGAGAGACGCGCCACTCTCGTAAACAAGATCAGATGGAGGCAGGATGTGCTCCATCATGTTCACCGTCGGAGGCAAGGGATGTGAGCGTCATGCTCAAGAAGTGCTTTGTATAAATTAGTCTAAGTGTTTTGGCTAAGGTCAGAGACTCACTGGCAGCTATTAATCAGCAATGAACGTACTTCAAGCGTTCCGCGGCTTTATTGAACGTGTCAAGTGAGCTGCAGCATGTCGTCGCGCGCGGAGAAAGTATATTCACAGGTTCAGATACAGCAGCCAAAATACACTTGATCATGATTTTAAAGTCATTCTATGATCAATTAAGATCCAAGGAAAGCTAAACAAAATATTTTTTCCCTACCTCCATTTCAGAACCCCTGTTACACATGACGTTCATTTTCTCGCTTGATATTTCATTCAGCTTTGCAAACTAAATTGTTGTTCAAATTGTAAGATGAACACCAGCCAGTGAAATTATTTTAAAGCTATGGGAAGGATGCTGGACTGTTTTAAACTGGATTGAAGTAAAGACCCATGACAATTTTTGCAGTTGGTATATAAAACATGGTATTAAATCACATGCACACACGCACACACATACACACACACACACACCCTATTAAGAAATATGCTTCATTATCATTTAGATAAATGAATACAGTACACGCAATTGTTGTCCTCTATCTGGAGCTTGTTCCATTTTCTCTGCAACGGTCTTCATATACAGTAAGTACATCTGTAAACTTTTCCATTTGGTCCGACACAGTCATTACAGAACAACTTTAAAATTAAAAACTTGTTTTGTTCCACTTCATAGACATTTCATTTTTCTCTTCATCTTCCTGTCCCAGTTTTGTCAAACGATTCCTCATATCTTCTTCTTTTTCTTCTCCTGCACATGTGCTCTGTTTTCACTTATTTATAGAAATTGTCAAGTACAAGATGTTAAAAATAGCTGTCCTTTCAAATCGGTTTTTTTTGGTTTTTTAAATGACCTATTCCCTTGTGCTCACTTGTTGTGAATGTGCAGAGGCATGTGGGCAATTGTCACACACCGGTGAGTGTGTGTAAGTCAGTGCGTGTGTGTGCATGCATGGTTGCACATATGTGTGTGTGTGTGTCTGTGTGGGCCGTGTCGTAATGTCCCATGTGCATATGATTGAGCTGGTTCATGCCAGAGGACCGTGAAGTCAGTGGGATCAGTGTGTGATTGTGAAAAGATGCTCCCCGACCGCATACTGTAAGTATGTGTAGTCTGCTCACATTTTGTCTGGGTGTGTATCACGGGGCTCTAAACAGGGTCTGTATTGTCCCGATAGGGTTGGCAACGGCGTGGTGATCTGAACCGCTGTAATCATGACTGGGCCCGGGATGAAAGGCGCTATTGACAAGAGTGAAGTGTCTGAAGGGAAGAGAGAGAGAGGAATGTGTTGAATTAGAGAATGGGTGGCAGCAAGTGAGAAGAGACCTCCCGGTTTAAGCGTTTGTCTTGTGCACTTCATGAAATTAACACCGGGTAGCAGTTTAGTCAGGATTTTCCAGACAAGTTTCCATCAAGCGGTACGGGTCTCTTCTGCTCAGCGCGGTACAGTGCGGAATGGTAAAATCAGATTTAATCAATCAATTTAACAACAATCAACTTGATTAGTCATCTACCTGACATAATCAAAATAAACATTGAGTTTGTTTTTCCCATTCCAGACTCGGGGTGCACGTTTAGATTCAGAGATTGTTAGATTGTTATTTGTTTTTTTTTTTAACATAACTGCTGTCTGTATGCCTCTGCACACATTCATTTTATATATATAGATACACATGCGCACACACACACAACCAATCACACAGTACAAAATTTAACAACAGTGTTGACACCCTGTAAATATGCAGAATCCGAGATAATTAAACTAAAGGAGGTGAAGAGTTTAGTGACCTATTGCAGTGGGGGGGAAATCTGCTCTTAAGCAGGTTGTGAGGGTGGAGGGAGCTCTTTACAGGCAGCAGTTGAAAAATATGATGACTTGAGTGGATGGAGTCTGAAATCATTTCTTTAGTCTTGTCTGTTTTTTTTTTGTGTGTGTTGACTAAGTACATTGATGCAATCGTTTTTGAGGATCGGATGATGATTTGGTGAAGCCTTTTTTTTGTGTGTTTGCTTGGTGGTCAGAACTGTTATAACAGATTGTTATGGAGAATGTGATTGTGTCTTCTATAATCTACAAAGGAGGAGAGGCAGTTTTATATACCAAGTAGAATCGTTTGAGTTGACTACCGATAACCTCACTTGACCGCTTCATAATTTGGTTGGTTGAAAATGGAAGAAAAAAAATGAAGAGAATGCTATGGTGTTTGGTGGCATGGTTTGGATTGTTTTGGTGCAAAAGTGTCGTGCTTGGAATGGAACCCGGGCTTTAGAAAGCTGTATTATTCATGCTGTTCTATTCTTTGATGCAAAAAAAAAAAAAAAAAATCTATTTACAGTTGTATGAAAAGTGCATCCCATGAACTTCATTGAGAATAGTTATGCTTGTTTCTTTTTCTCAGGGCTGGAGGCGGTCAAAGTGGAAGAACGAGCCATGAAGTTGTAAGAACAAGAGCCACAAAAGGAGAAGAACGGGCCACCTCCAGTCCTATCGCCGAAACACCTGAAAGCGGCACGACGAGACTCGGAAGCCTCCTTTCCCATGACAGTCATGCGCTCACCTCTCATCTTCCTCCTGCTCCTCCCCCTGTCCGTGACCTCCTCCTCCTCCTCCTCTTCGCCCTTATCCCATCTCCAGTCTTTCTCCCCACCAGAAGGGGGGCTTACGCATTTGGTGGTCCATAACAAATCAGGCGAGATTTACCTGGGCGCTGTCAACTGGATCTACAAGCTGTCGAGCAACCTCACCAAGCTACGTAGCCACGTGACCGGACCTGTGACGGACAATCCTCGCTGTTACCCTCCGCCGGGTGTCCAGTCGTGCCCTCATGAGCTCGTGCAGACTCCCAATATCAATAAACTTCTGCTGCTTGATGATACCCACAACCGCTTAATTGCCTGTGGGAGTACTTCCCAGGGAATTTGCCAGTTCCTCCGTCTGGATGATTTGTTCAAACTTGGCGAGCCCCACCACCGTAAGGAGCATTATCTATCCAGTGTTGCTGAGGCAAGCACCATGTCGGGGGTAGTCATCTCCCCAGATGCTTTTGGCGGGGGTGGGAAACTTTTTGTTGGCACTCCCATTGATGGCAAGTCGGAGTACTTTCCAACACTGTCCAGCCGCAAGTTAATGTCCAACGAGGAAAATGCGGACATGTTCAGCTTTGTCTACCAGGATGAGTTTGTGTCATCCCAGTTGAAGATTCCATCAGACACGCTCTCCAAATTCCCGGCATTCGACATCTACTACATCTACGGCTTCAACAGTGAGCAGTTTGTCTATTATCTCACTTTACAGCTCGACACAAAACTCACTTCGCCCGATGCCGGCAGCGAGCAGTTTTTTACCTCAAAGATTGTACGGCTCTGCGTGGACGATCCCAAGTTTTACTCCTACATCGAGTTCCCTATCGGCTGCACCAAGGATGGAGTGGAGTATCGCTTGATCCAGGATGCTTATTTGGCTCGACCGGGGTCCCGTTTGGCTCAATCGCTTGGCATTCAAGAGCAAGAAGAGGTTCTTTTTGCTGTATTTGCCCAGGGCCAAAAGAACAGAGCCAAGCCACCCAAGGAGACGGCTTTGTGTCTGTTCACAATGAGACAGATCAAGGAGAAGATTAAAATAAGGATTCAGTCGTGCTACAGTGGAGTGGGGATACTTTCCCTGCCCTGGCTGCTCAACAAGGAGCTGTCCTGCATCAACTCGGTAAGTGTGTGATCCCGACCGTTTCGGTGGCTCGTTTGCATGTGTCTCTTTGATCAAGCTGTTTCACAGCACCTGCGATTGCTCATTTGAGGTCGTACAACACCACCTAAGTGGTCACGGTTCTAAGCACAGTGCATGAATTACTGTTTTAATGCAATCATGCAATTCAATTGAAAGAGAAATCGTAGAAAACGACACTAAGGTGGATCGAACAGGATGAATACCTCTGTTCAAATTTATTATGATGAAAAAATGAGACCAAGTTATTTCCAAATTTTTTCTTCCACCATTCATGTGAACTATAGTCTGTGCATTAAATTAAAATACAAGGCTGAACCTTTTCGCCATAATTCAAGATGTTATGTCACAAACACAACACTGCTCTTCATGGAAAAAAAAATGGCATTCCGACAGTGCACCATGGTGCTGGTAGCATTCTGCTTTGGGCTCTTTTTCTGCAACTTGAGCTAGGGCCTTAATTCCCCCAAATAGTCCGTTTTAGCACAAAATCTTCAGCCTTATGAAATAAAAATGTCAGGTAAAAAATTAACTTTATTTGGGATTATTAATCAGAGGCACTATAAATGGTGGCTAGGTTTTGCACTGACCCTTATGACTTTGCAAGTGTCTGGTTAATTTTGAATGAAGCATCCATCCATCCATTTTCTTAACCGCTTATCCTCACAACGGTCATTAACCTCCTACACGTGTGTTTGGAATGTGGGAGGAAACCGGAAAACGGGATGTTTCCTCACCTGCCCGTCAGACCTCCAGGAAAATCTTTCACCGCACTGCTGTTTGTAGTCAAGCCGGCTCTCAGCTGTTGGCTGATAGCTGTTGTCGACAGAAAATTTTGTGAGCAGTTTAGTTCGCAAGTGGTGAAACCGACTCCAAACAACATTCATTTTTTTTGCGTACATATACATATAGCTGTAATGGACAAACAGACTACTTTCGTTTTTCGAAATCCCGACAGATGTCCTTGAACAGAATGCTTGAATTCCCAGTGTGCAGTGTTGGCCAACTATAGGACATCGCGGAAACAAACAAACAAACAAACAAACCAAAAAACGCTACTCTGTAGTTGGTGCTCAGGATATTTCACATAATCCACAATTTGGCCTTGGCTTGCCTTCCCCATTCCTCATAGATGAGCGTTTTGAGTGCCCTGTATCCTCATGAATTATTCAAATAGTCGCACCTCGTGTTATGCAGTCGATTCTCTGTAACAGCCCGCTATAAATCTCCGAACGACTCTCCACCTCTCTGTCCCAGTCCTATCTGTCCTCCACTGCTCTTTCTGCCCTCCCTTTCTCTTTAGTGTCTTCCAATCCAGCCTCATTATTTTGCACTAAGATTTCTTTCATTTCAACACTCCCATTCAACTCTTGCCAGTTTTTGAACTCTTTGACCTCCACCATCTTGAAAATTGTCAACTTAAACATCATTTATCTCACCTTTGGCTCCTTTTTTTGTACTCTTCTTCCTTGTACCCCTACCACTGCATCTCCCTCTATTTTTTTCACCAACCGGCTCTGACCTCGTCTTGACTTTCCACTGAGTGATGAGGTAAAGACTGACTTAGTGTGTAAGCCGGCACGTGAATGTGATCTGAAAACACAATGCGGAGAGAACAGCTGATGTAATGAAAGAGCGGAGCGGATTGATAGGGACTGATGGAGACCGAAAAGAAGTTAATAGAGAAGGATATCGAATGAGAAGACGTTACCGCTGCTGAATTATTGTTGAGGTAGGGCGTAGAGAACAGCGTGAGGGATTGAATGTAAAATAGGTGCGTGAGCATGTAAAGACTTCACAAGAGATGTGAAAAGAAAGGAGTCATATTATTCAATCTTTCCACGAATTAGAAGAGGTCCCAGGTGTCTTTCGAGGGTCTCGTCTGTCTCACACAAATGAGCCATTACTCACCATGCCCTCCTCTCTCCTGTAGGTGCGCCAATGTTGGTATAGCTTTGCGTTATTATAATTACTAGGCAGTATTCCTAGGGGAAAAACGCTTTGGAAAGTGACTGGAAAAAAATGGTGTGTGTAAATTTACTCAATTTTATTTATTCAGTAGATGTCTCGTCGAAGAGCGGCACAGTGTCGACTAGTTAGCATGTCAGCCTCGCAGTGCAGAGGTACTGGGTTCGATTCCAGCTCCAGCCTTCCTGTGTGGAGTTTGCATGTTCCCCCTGTGCCCGTGTGGGTTTTCTCCGGGTACTCCGGTTTCTTCCCACCTACCAAAAAAATGTATATTTTGTTAATGGAAGACTCTCAATTGTCCCTCGGTGTGACTGTGCGTTAATGTTCTACTGAATGTGTGCTCTGCGATTGGCCGGCAACCAGTTCAGGGTGTATCCCGCCTACTTCCCAAAGCCAGCTAGAATAGGCTCCAGCATGCCTGCAACCCTTGTGGGGATAAGCTTTTTAGATAATGGATGGATGGATGGATGTCGAGTCTACTTAAAATTAAAATGATCTGGATCCAGATTATTTTTATTTCGTGCAACAATTCAACCAAAAAAAAATCAGTAAATACAAAAGAACATTACTGAATGTTTATCAGGGACTTTGCAATCCCTCTGTAGCGTTGTTGATGTGTCGGAAAAGTGGTCATGCTTTTGTGGAAAAAGAAATCACGGGGGTCATATTTTTATATTGTTATACTGCAAGCTGCAGTGTATTTAAATCATATATCGGTGGTGTCAGGCGGAGTCCTCGTACCTCAAATAAATTTTTCAGGAGATCCCAAAAATGACATAGCTGCTCAACCATTCACTTTGCATCGTCAAAAGTGCCATTTTAAATTCTTTAGACTCTTCAGGACTGACCTCAGGAGCCCCTTTCCAGCGTGTACTAGATGTATCCCTGTTCCAACACACCTGATTCAAATGAGCACGATCGTTATCACACCTGTCAGAGCTTGCTGATGAGCTGCTCATTTGACTCAGGTGTGTTGGAAGAGGGAGACATGGAACACAGGCTGGATAGGAGCTCTTGAGGACCGGACTTGACCCCTGCTTTAGCCTACCGGTAATCAATAATTTGTCACATTAGCACTCACACATGTGGACCGACCAACAATAGACTCCGTTTAAGAAAATACAGAATTTACCTAATTGTGAGATGCATGCAGCGCCAGCAATACGCACTGTCAAACAAGTTGTAATGTTTTTTATGGTACGTTTCTCGTTTCTGTTGTTCAGTGCCTTCCTGCTTAAATTCAGAAGCAATATTTATTTGAAAGTGCTTTTTTTACATGCTGATAAATCCCCCGCATTCCTGAAAATATCACATTTACTGATTTTGTTCAAAATATTCCCGCTGCTTTCTTTTAGATTTGAGTGCCACGGCTGGCATCAGGCAATATACACTCAACATCTCTGTCACAAGCCCATTGGTGACGTGCAAGCACCGTGTGGCCTTGTAGTCTGAAGCCGACTTGTGTACTTGCAATTATGCAAATGAGCTTACAGTTACATGATTGTCCTTTATGGCCATCTGTCGTTTTGCCTGCAATCGATCAAGGTCGTGTCAGGCACGCTCGCTCCGGGACAAGGCTCTGACGAATTTATCATCTTAAAGGCATGTTCAATGTTTCCTGAAGAGAGTGTGAGCCTGGCAGCGCGTTGACTCTGTCGTTGCGTCGGGTGGAAACTTTCAAGCGGGCCTGTTTCGAGAGACAAGGTCGTGCTCAGTCAGACAAAACTCCTCCCTCTTCTCAACCTGGCAGCCATCAAATGCAATCAAGATATGCTGTACTTGAAGTCATTTACTACAAAGTGTGTTTTATTAATACCATTTATCAGTTGGCAAAAGTGGTGCTTCTACGAAGACTTCCACTTCGATGGGCGATGGGCAACATATCCGCAGTTTCATATGGTATGCTGTCAATTAAATCACGTTACCTCAACTCAACTTTATCTCAACTGCACTCGGAAACAACCACGGCTGTATACAAAGTGTTGTACAAAGAGCAAAAATAATTCATACAAATACAAACAATCAATTAATAACAAAGACAGTAGACGGCACAAAACAACAATGACATTGCTGATATATTAAATAAAAACAGTTGAACCATGTTTCCATGGAGTGACTTGACAACATGTCCAGATTGGTTGCCAACCGATTTACTTCATGGAGGTCTTTTTCCACTCTTTATTGGAGCTGGCCATACAAATTGGGCATTTCGGTCTCATTAAACTACTCGCGGCATGTCACGACTTATGGATCAAGGGTTTTAATCGAGTCTTAAAATCCGCTCCGTTCCTCTGTTCGGAAACACAGCGTGCCTTTGCAGAGGTGTATCAGAATAGCTGTATATCAACTCTTGGTATTAGTTAATCCCAAGTATTTCTACTCAACTCTGTCATGTGATACCACGAGAGTCGGTTAGTTTGCGCATTTACAGTATTGAGCCACTCAGCAAATCAAAACGTGCACATAAGCCTGTGACACTCAGCCACATTCTCGATCAACAAACTCGGCTCTCCTCTGAATAAAGAAATCTTCGAGCAACGAGAATGTCATACTTCCTTGACAGATCTTGGAAATGACATTTTCCCGCTCACTATCCAACTTTTTAAATCAAAACCAAGGCCAAATCCTTGACACAGTAGCTGTTGGCAGCAAAGTCGGATGGACTTAAAGCACCGAGGCAAAGATGATAACATCATCAAAAAGCATGATCACAATTGCTTGGGAGAGAGCCTCTCTTTTTAGTGGTCTAAAAAAAATATTGGTAAAGCACCTACAACTTACTTTATCTTTCAGAGCACACAAATGATGAAACATGAAGTAAGTGATTGTGCGTTGGTCTTGAATGACAATTGTCTCTCTCGCTTATTAAATGCATGCTCAACGCTCTACAAATGTAAATGTCAAAAAGGGATTTACATATGGCAGCCCGCTGGTCCAGTGGTTAGTGCGTCAACCTCACAGTGCAGAGGTACCAGGTTCAATTCCGGCTCCGGCCTCCATGTGTGAAGTATGCATGTTCTCCCCGGGCCTGGGTGGGTTTTCTCCGGGTATTCTGGTTTCCTCCCACATGCATTGCAGGCTGATTGAACACTCTAAATTGTCCCTAGGTGTGAGTGTGAGCGCGGATGGTTGTTCGTCTTTGTGTGCCCTGCGACTGGCTGGTAACCAGTTCAGTATGTCCCCCACCAACTGCCCAAAGACAGCTTGGATAGGCTCCAGCAACCCCCGCGACCCTTGTGAGGATAAGCGGATCGGAAAATGCATGGATGGATTTACATATCACAACTATAGGGGGAGCCAAGCTGCAAAAAGAACTCACTGTTGTTGCCCTTAGTCTAGATCTCAGCAGGCGTATTTTTTTTTTTTAAATGCTACTTCAAAAAGCTCGAAGGCTGTGTCTTTCCATTTTCAAGGACAAATAAAGCCATCCGCATCACAAGGCCCGCGAGTAGTAATGATGCTTGTGATGCATTCCTATTACGCTTCTGAGATTGAAGAGTCTCAGTGTCGCCTTGTCTCCATTTTGAAGGGCGGCCTGCACTTGGAACGCTTTGCTGATTCTTCACTGAACATATTTTTGAAAAGTCAGTCATTAAAAAAAAGCACCTTTCACTTTGTTTTACTATGAGATGGCAATGATTATATCACCACATATGTCCTCTAGTGAGTTATAACACTTTGATGACACACAGGGGATCTGCATTTAATTAATTGTGTCCATTCCATCTTTGTGACCTCTCACATTTAATTAATGTTACCGGTTGTGAATTATGTTCGTTTCTCTTCAAGTAGGCTGACTAGGACATTTTTTTTTTTGCCTTTTTATATGATGTAACTTACTTTTCACAGAATTATGTCACTGAAAGATGAGGCACTTATACTTTATGAATTATTTGTTTCTTATGTTCTACACTAGTAACATATACCGTATGTTACAATGTCTCTGCAAGCTCAGTAAATTAATTATAACAAACGTTGAACTGTGGATTGTCTGACATCGAGGGCATTTGACGACAGAGTTTCCGTGAAGTCCGTGCCCTTATCGATGTGGCTCATATGGCAGGTCTGTCCCTTTTTTCCCTCCTCGTGTTGCTTCGTTATGGCAAAGAGGCCAGTTTTGCCCTGCTGGGAGTTAAAGTGCCGGGTGACCTTCGCTGTGGGCTGCCATCCAGCTCTCCAGCTCTTAAAGCGGACAGACGTGGCTGCAGCGTTACCCACTCAGACTGTCAAATGAGACTTATTCAGAAACGGCAACACTATCCTTTGTGTATATCTGTATTTGCTAAGGGCTCTCTTTATCTCTCCTTTGTGTGTCTTTAATAAAGGCCGCGTGGATGTCAGAGAGACAAGCAAGAAAGCTATTATTTGTCACTTTCTTGTTTGCTCTGTTTTATTTTCTATTTACTATTCATATTTATCACCGTTGATCATTGGTGGCCAGGATCACAGTCTATTTTCTTTTTGGTACTTCCTAGCACCTAACAAGTGTTTGTGTCGACCAGAGTGCACATCTGTGTTTGTTTCCATCTGTTGATTGCTTTGTTCTGTCCCAGTAGTTTTTATTTTTATCTTTAGTCTCATTAGACTTGTCTTGTGCGGAGGGCTCACCACCATTTCATCATGCTTTGGGCCTCCTGGGTGGGGAATATCATGTCTCCAAAGATTGCGTTTACATCATGCAAGCTCATTTAACATTTGATATTACCCGCAGCGTATTTGTATTTATGAGGGGATGCTGAGATCCCAATGACAATCCAGCTCGTAAAAATGTAAATTGAACAGTTGAAGAATTACGACCTCACACCACGTTTGAATTTGAAACTATTTTTTTCTATGGGAAATAATGCTGCCATTGGCAAATCTTTAACTGCAGATATTCTATTATTATTCACATTTAACATTTAAATTTTCTTCACTGGCAAATTCACTGTCAATAGAACACACTGATGAATGAAAAGACTGTAATGCACACACGGGTCTTGTAATAGCATGCATGCTAGTTGGGAAACCTCACAATCAGGAAAAAGTAATACATTTGGATAGGTGGCCATCAGTATTTTCGCTAACAGCCTTTGTTGGGTAAGAGATTATGACATTGTTTGCATGCATTGTTTAAATGAAATTTTCCTTTTTACGATACTAAAAAGAAGTGCCACTTAAGCCTTTGGATAAAGATGTCAGACAAGAATTCAAATGAATTTACATTTGTCTGATATACCGTATTTTCTGTACTATAAGGCGCACCTAAAAGCATTCAATTCTCCCAACTGCAGCCATCATTGTAGCTTCTATTCTATGCGACTAATAATGCAGTGCGCCCGATATGTGAAAACAGTTGGAAAATAGGCCATTCATTGAAGGTGTGCCTTTTAATCTGAAGCGCCTTATAGTGCGGAAAATACGGTAATCCTGTTACAGCTCTTTGTTTTATCTTGGTCAGAGCAGGGTTAAATTGATTCTGTTGTCAAAACATTTCTTTGGCGAAATACTTTTTAATGAGGTGTTGTTTTCTCGTCATTGTCCAAAGGAATTTCATGACACAGCAAAATGCTACCACATCTTTAGACATTCTAATGATTTCCAATAAGACATCCATGCGTTTGTTTTTTTATATATCTGGCCCGAAACGCGACGTATGCGTTTCCTGTGAAATATTCCCAATTTGTCGGTAATTCTCAGAATTCATGAAAAGCGCCCGCTAAGCAATTTAGTTGCATTGTTCATTGTTAAATTGAGCACATGACAGGATGGACAAATTGCCATTATTGGTTTACAAAAGCATCATCTTATATGTGGATTTTGAGTCATTCGAAGTTTACAGCCACAGATATTTTTTTCCCCTTTGGATACTTACTACCAATTCTAAATGTCTCTCTCGATAGTTAATTTGTTAAACAAGATTACCTTTTCTTCACATCTTAACTGTGTTATTTGGTTATGTGAGGTGACTAATAAAGTATGTAAGAATTTATTGAAGGCAAGGCAAGGCTTCTTTATTTACACAGCGCAAAGTTGAATGAAACACAAAAAAGAAAGGACTTTCCACGTGTCATTTAGAAATAAATAATATGTTTCAGGCTCAGTAAAGTATGTTCCAAACATGGGAATAAACGGACGACCACAAAAACAAAATGTCTTGTGTATTGGCGCAAATGTCCAAAGCGGCAATGCTGCACCTGTGGCTAAAAATCTGCTGCGGGAACTCCTCCGTGATGGCGCATCCGAGGCTCACACTTTTGGGTGAGCTCCCATAGTGGTCCGTTGTAATTGGATTACGGTTGTCAGGAATGGCTTTAGTTGCGATGACACAGATTACGCCTTGCCTCGTCCGGGCAGCGCAATTTGAAGCGCATCATCTGCTTTGTGTTACATTGCGTGGAGGGCGCAATTTGGCTTAAGTGCGGCTGTAATGCAAGATGCTATGAACTGTCATTTCTGTTTCTACTCTTTGCACCAGAAAGGGTCTGGCTCCATTTTTGTTGTTGTTGTAGTTTAACCCAAAGGTGTTTGATGTGCTGGAGGGAAAGTTCCTTCACACCAAACTCATTCAAGCATGTCTTTAAGGACCTTCATTTGTGAGCAGGGGCCAGAGTCATGCTGGAACAGGAAAATACCTTCCATGAGGTCATTTTTCAAGTTGGAAGGTTATAATTGTACAATATCATGGTTAAACCATATTTTTTGATAGACTAGACTTTTGTTTATGTGATTCATTTTAAATGGTCACAACTCCACTGATGATGGCCGTGCATGTTTCCACTGTCGAGGATGGGAGAATTCAAACAAACGCAAGGGACTGACGAGAATAAAATGGTGTGAAACAATACAACAAGTTAAATATGTAAACACTTACGGCATAATAGCAAGAAAACCGTGGAATACATCAAGCCGCAAAGTAAATGCTGAAATGCTTTCTCACACTTTTGCCGGTGGCTTTTTTTATTTTCCACCATTTCCACAAATCTCTTTGGGGCGAGGCCCCCACTCCTTTTCCATCTAAATATGCCCGATTTCATTCACAGCAAACAAACCAAAACAACGTGCTGAAATGTCACATGCCTTTGTCAACACACCCTGAACTGGTTGCCAGCCAATCGCAGGGTGCACATTCACACCAAGGGACAATTTAGTGTTCAATTAACTTACGGTGCATGTTTTCGGAATGTGGGGGGGAAACCGGAGTACCCACGCAGGCATGAGGAAGGCGTCACCCATTCTTTTGGGTTCACGATAGAGGAATGTAACATTTTAGATGGACATTGAAGAGAGCCAAAACAAAACGGGCCATTAAAATCATTAAGAATATGATGGTTTTATATAGACCCCTCTTTTTGTTATTGTTCATGTGTACAGTTTGGAGTACCAGTATGCTTCTTGTGTGTTCAGTTTGCAGATCTTGTATTGATGATGTTTTTTTTCCCTCACATTGGATCGCGCCACTGAAGAACCTACTGTAAATTTTTACATTTTGATAACGGTCTCGAAAAAGGGGGAAAATACTGGAATTTATAATTACTTTGTGAGGCAGTATGAAATTAATGGACATGTTCATCCTCCACATCATAATTTGCTCAGCCCATCTGTTCGTCATCCGCCATGAACCAGGAAGTAGCCTCCAACTGACAAAACCGGTAGACCAAAGAACACAAATGTGCCAATTGTTTTCCCACCTTTGTTAATTGTTTGAACTGCACTCTACTGAGTGACATTCAGAATATTACGTTGTTTTTTTTAAAATACAGTACATCAAGTGGTGGCCTACGGCTTTTGTACAGTACTATATATTGCTAACTTAGCAAATTTATTGCTGATAACCGTGTGCCTGGCATGCCCTGATCACATTAAAAAGTCAAGCAATTCACATAATTTACACAGAACAAGGTTATGTTCATATAAGCTCTTCAGAAAGTCACTGTGTATGGATGTCTATCAATGTTATGCTTTCATTTAGACCACATAGTACCTCCGGTATTCTATATGGACACATACCTTAAGTGTACAGGGACTTTCCAAATTTGATTTGCCCTCTACACGGTATTTCTGCAAACTAATAATTGGCTTCAGTGTGTTTTGATCTTATATTTATGATCCCGTTTGTTTGTTTTAGAATGGTCAAGTTTATAAAATCAACCACTGTACACAATCTCACCCCTTCTAATGGGGGATTGTCTGCTGCTTGCCAGCATGTGCGTCATGTGCAATTTTGTGAAACACGGTGCAATTGGTGCAGGCAACTTCTAGGAAGGCAGACAAGGCTGCCAGATGCACATCCATTTTGGCGCTATGTGGACGTGGATGTCTAGTTGAAAATACATTTGTCTATTTGACTCGACACACTTCTCTTGGACACACATGATGTTTGCAAAAATAGTGTGTGTGTGTGTTTGTGTGTGTGTGTATGTTTAAGCAGTTCAAAGCCTCAAGTGCCCCCCATCTGTTAGACAGATGTTTTACATCCCTGCTGCACCCCCTGCCCTGTCACACATGTGCAAACATAGACTGCCTTTACACACACACACACAAGCTGCCCTCATTAGCAACCAATTAAAGAGCAGATATTGGCTCATCTGGGAGAACCAAATATCAACCAGTTCTGTTCTCCGCCTGCAGTGCCAGGTCACAGCAAATAGCTGGACAGGAGCCAGAGTATTGTGCGCGCGTGTGTGTGTGTGTGTGTTTTGTGTGCATGTGTGTCTGTTGTTGACTTATCTCTCCCAAGTTTGGCACTCCGCTCTCTTTTCGAGTCTATATTAGAAAGGACATACAAACATAATTAAATGCATGATCCGCCGGACAAGAGATCGTTGGGCCTCAGTGCTGTTCTCTGATGAAAGTCAATTCACGTTGAGCAGAAATGATTGGTGCCAAAAGATGTCAGAGATGTCAAGGAGAGCGCTATGCATGAGCCAGTGTCGTCACCAGATGAGCTTTTGATGGTGGCAGGAATGAGATCTTGCCAAACAGGTGGTTTGGATGGAGAGGTGTTGTTGACTTTGTTGTTGGACTTCTTTTTACGGGGTTACCTAAACGGCAAAGTCCACGCCGTCATGCTTGTCATTTCGTGAGTCACAACTTAGTTCAGCAATAGCGTCTCCTTCCAGAAGAGAAGCATGTTGTGTGGTGCCCGTTGGCGAAACTTAAGCGTAAATTTTGCATTGATTGAAATTTTGCAAGATTAATCACTTTACGGAGTCGTAAACTTTCCCTTTGTCAAATTCTGAATTGTATGAACTCAGGTGAAATGACTTTTTAGGGTCTTCTTTACTTTACACCGTGCACTTCCCATAATAATATTTAATTGTTTATTGACACCTTGCTTTACAAAGTGCACCAGTTCCATTTTTTTTGTGGTGGGTTGTGTAAATCTGATCAAGCAAATGCATTAATGGCCATTATATATTTGATGTGTTTTTACCCAGAAAACTACAGCAAGGTCAGTGCTGCAGGCAACTCTTGGGAGTAAATTGAAACTCTCATTCTACATTGAATCTAATTAGCGACGACAAGCGCACTGTTGACCCTTCGTCTTAGTCCATGTTTCTCCTTCTTCTTTCCTATCCTCACCCACTCTCAGTCTATATCTCAACGCACCTTCATCATTCAAGACTTTGGCAAAGGGTTTCACTGTGTATGTGTGTATGTGTGTGTGTGAGACAGATGCCTGAGGCTACACTGTGACTATGTACAGCAAAGGTCTTGAGCAAGGACAACACAAGGGACTCTGTCCTTGGATCACCCCCTGCCACCCCTGCAAAGATGTTTGTGGGTGTAATGATGCTGTGTATGGCTAGAGCTCGAAATAATAATCGCACCGTCAGCCCATGGGGACAAGTGACATAACAGTGGGAGATGCGACAGTTTTAATGGGAAATGTCCTTCCACTCTGGGCAAAGTTGGTGGTCAATTCAGTTGGCGTATAATGTGAGTAAATATAAATGGAATTATTTGTGCAGATAAATATCACCTAAAATCTGGCAGTGTGTTCTGACAAGCCCGAACATTCTGACTATTTGTACAATCGAATGAGATCCAATAACATTGTTTACATGTTTTCATCCATCCATTTTCCGATCCGCTTATTCTCACAAGGGTCACCGGGGGTGCTGGAGCCTAACCCAGCCTTCTTCGGGCAGTAGGCGGGGGACACCCTGAATCTGTTCAGGGGCACACAGAGACGAACAACTTACACACTCACACCGAGGGACAATTTAGAGTGTTCGATCATCCTACTATGCATGTTTTTGGAAGTCGGGAGGAAACTGGAGTACCCGGAGAAACGCCACACAGGAGAACATCTAAATTCTACACAGGGAGGCCGGAGCTGGAAATGAACCCAGTACCTCTGCACTGTGAGGTTGACGTGCGAACCACTGGACTACCGGGTTGCCAGTTTACCTGTTTTAAACAGGTAAAATGATTGTCTTCTCATTGAAATCAGTGCACATATGCTATAGAGGTATGTCAGTTCAACTACTGTATATCTGACATCACCTGCTGACATATTCCGAACACAGACCAGGTGGCTAGTGGATCCCCAAAAATGCAGACTCTGATAAATGGCGATACAAACATTTTTATTAAAAAAAAAAAAGCCGAAGACAGGCAATGTATAAACAGAAATCACTGGCAACAAAAAAGCCAGGAAAACTAATTGAGAACCAAAAGTCCTTGCAAACGCCATGGTAAAGTTCATAGCCACAAAACAAAATGACAATAGTTCAAAGACACAAAGGTAAAACTACGACTTGATAAAGACAGTGACAAAACCAAAATCTATCGAGACAAAGGAGACTATGAGCAAGAACATGACGCCTAGAAAATAACACCGGGGCATGAACAGCGAACAAGGTCAATAATCCAACGAGGCTCAGCAGAAGTTATGGTCCTTAAATACACAGGAGCTTGATTGTGAGACGAAACACAGGTGCACCGCTGAAGTGTCACGCCCAACACTCCAGTTGAATAAAATATAATAAATAAAACAAAGACAAAGCAGAGCAGAGCAGAACATGACACCCGTACGTGCAAAACTTTTGTAATGATGATTAAATATTTCATTCCATTCAAATGAAAGTGAATCCTTTCTGTTAAACTGGTCATAAATATTTAGGTTGAAAGGTATAATTACATGAATAATTCCAATTCATTTCATTCTTCAGTTGGAAGTGCAAATCTCGACCACCGCAAATCACACCTGGATGCAAAACTCGATTCTAGAATGTACGTAGCCTTTTCCACACGTGGATAGATTGGCAACCTATTCCCATGAGAAATATTCCGTTAGGTTCGGATTCATTGGTTACCATCTATTTAATCTCCCTTGTCATCTGCGGATGTTTTTGTTTTTCTGGTTCCACTCCAGTCTCTTGACCGAGCCCGCTTGATTGCCATGAAATTCAAACAATGGCCTGCTGTATTCACACGTGGGCTCAGTAGGGCATTACATCTATGTTGAACTATGAAGCTGGCAGGGTGAAGTCTGTTTTATGCCTGGCCCTCACGGTCCCCTTCACCGCTTCCAAGTACAGGCTGATTCTTATCTGTCATCTCATCTCAGCACGTCAGGGAGGCATTTCGCCGTGCCAAATTCATTCTGGAGCATGACAATCACCCCAACAAAGATGCCAGAGTCCTACAGTACGTTAATCGGCGCGAAAAAGGACAAGGGGCCCTGCAGCAGATGGTACGAAACCCCCTCCCCACCCCGAGCCTTGATCTCAACATTGTCCAGCCCGCCGGATTACAGGATTTTTGGCAAATGGATGTTTTTGTGTGTTTTTGTACCCTGTAGGGGAGAGGGGAAGGCGGGGGGATAAACTAGTTGAAGGATTCTCACACTGCACCCATACTTGTTTCTACTGAGTCAAATGGTTTATGCAGATGTCGTCATAATCTTTTGGTCAAGTGGTTTCCTGCTATAAGACGTTCAAGCAATCTTTCCTTTTTTTTCTTTAAATTGCTATTCGTATTCTGAAAGTGTGCTCCAGGAGAAACCGTCAGCAACGGTGGCTCACAGGGTGCTCAAATCTATAGATAGCTTCCAACTGTTTCTTTGCTGGCACCGATATATCTTGTGACATGAAACATAAAAAAAAAAAGAATCAAATATTTTATGCTGCTTTTTGCAACATGCTGGAACAAGCACTTTGGCGTTCAAGGTTTATCTTTATTCGTCTTCCACAGGAGAAATTTGTCTTGGAACAAGGGACAGCTGCACATGAATACCAAAAATAAATAAATAAAAATACACACATCAACATAACAGATAGGAAGCCCACGTTCCCCGTGACATCTCACTTCACCTCTCACCCTATTGATTGTTTGTGGGAATTTAATAATTGACTGAAGAGTGCTTTTTTTTGGGTGGGAAGGGAGGACAGAAAACAACAGCTAAACAAAACACTGGTGATCTTATATATATATATATATATATATATATATATATATATATATATATATACACATTAATCATTTCATTTCAGGGACAGCACGGTGGAAAACTGGTTAGCACGGCCGCCTCTCAGTGCAGAGGCGCAGGGTTTGAACCCGGTTTGAATATCCTCACCGTGTGGGCACTCTGGTTTCCTCCCACATTCCCAAAACATGCATGACAGCTAACAAAAACTGTAAAAGAGATGCAGGGGAGCAAATGGACAGATGTTTTTTTTTTTTTTTAAGGTTTGCCTGAAAACTCACGACCATTTTCACGCGATCCTTCAAATCTGGCTTTTTTTTCATAGCTTCTTTCTTGTTCATTGGCCTGTGTGTAAGACATTGGTTCGGGTCAGGAGGCTTAAAGTCGATCCACAAATTTTTCCAGTCGTGGCATAGTATCTTAGGAGTAACAGGTGCAGACAGCGGGAAACCTGCGAAGTTTCACACCTGAGATTCACTGGCTATATCCATTTGTGATGAAAACGATTGTTACCTTCACACTGGCTGACGTCAACACATCTGATTATTCGCATCCATGAAGCGAAACAGCTGTTCAAATGTGCTCTATGGACTTGGCACCGGCCCGCTTTGGGGAGTTCAGTCTGAAAGTCAACAGGAGCATAAATGCTTTCTTGAAGCCGTTGCAATAAGGTTAGGAAGTACATTATTTTCAGTCCCGTGATACCGTGCAAAAAAAAAAAATGTCGTCAAGTGCCTCAGAGTAGTTTTGGGATGTTGCAGAGGCAGCGCTTTGAGATGAAGCCATGATGTCACAGCTGCACTGCTTTTCGGTATACAATCTCATCAGTCAGAATCAATCATTTATTCTTGAGGTCATTAAGTTAAAAGGTGCACATTTAGAACCTGAGTCTAAGTCTTGCTTGACGGTTCTTCTTTTAAGATTGCTAAACAAGTAGAATGATAACAAAAAAAACATCATAATAACCCGCAATCACGAACGGCAAAGTGACAATGGTCGAGTGGAATTTTTGTGACACATGACATGCTTCACATGTCGAATCAGTTTTAAAATAATGAAATTGCCCCCGGTGGCTCGAAGTGATGCAGCACGTCCTCTGCAGAGTTACTGAAGGGCTAATGATGGAGCGGGCTGGCTGCAGGAATTCCATGTCTACACGGCCCACAACTGTGAGCAGATGTCGGGTCCGTGTGAGGCCACATTTGTCTGCAGACACGATGCCTGAATGCTCCGCCGTGCCTCAGTCTGAGCTGTTGACTCTATGGTAATGATGCAAGTCAGTCTAAACATAACAAACCATTAGCATCCTCAGCATGCCGGCCAAAGTGCTGGGATGATGGCGATCACACTCGTGTGCGTGTGTGTGTGTGTGTGTGTGTGAGAGTGAGCGAGCACCACAGACAACGGGAATGCAGATTAGTTTACATGTCTAGCTCTCTGCATAAGTAAACGCTGGGTAAAGTGATTTTATATACTGTAAGTCCATGCCGAATAGTTTATCTTCTTCAGTTGTGAGGTTGGCAAAAGAAGGCCTGTGTTTAAAGTTGCAGACTCTTTACTTCAACACATATTTATGTGAACGTAGAAACACGTTCACAAACATTCAGCGATACATCTAACAATGTTTATGATTCTCGCTAGCAGATTTTAACATATGTCAATGATGCTAAGGAGGCTACTGCCCTGCAAGTTACGGTGGCGGGCCATTCGGCATGCACCAGGTTTCTTGAGTCCCGTCACTGGTTTCTCTCCACACTGCTCGGCTCCATCTGAGCCAAACGCACTAGCGGCGCATTGAACAAAGAGAATTAACTCATTAACAATTCTAGACCAAGTCTGAAAAGACGTTTAAAAACGTCTTTGGGATTGAATGACATAAGCAATCGTGTTCAGTTTTTCTGACAGTTTTATTTTATAAGGTGTGATTTCTCAAAAAGCACTCTATTCAAATTTTTTACTAGCTTTATTTTGTAGTTTATACATAAATGGAATTGGGGGCGGGGTGGAGGCAGTAGCTTTTGCACGCTAGCATTAATATGAACGTACTCGATACCTGTCAAGTCAATTCAAATGTATTGAGATAACAAGATTATAGGAGGACTTTCTAAAACACAGAAAAGTTTCAAAGGGCTTCACATGCCCATAGACGATTAACATTAATGACATTCCCTCATCTTAAACCCACAGGAGGACAAGGTCAAACTAAAAATCAACACTAAAATGCACACGGATAGGCAATTTGGACTCGTATATAAACCTAACGTGCTTTAACGTGCATTTTTGGAATATGGGATGAAGCCTCAGTAATCAGACAAAACCAACACAACCACGGGGGCGGACATTCAAATGCCACACAAGAAGGCCGGAAGTGAGATTCATACCTTACTCCTTTCAGCTGTGAGACAGCTGTTCGAACCATCACGTCCATCTACTGCCCATTCCAAATAGCAGCATCATATATATTTTTGTTAATTATTCACGTTTTTCGACTTTAACTATTGCAGTGATTTATGTTTGTGCGCGTGCGTGTGCACGTGTGTGTGTGTGTATATCCACTATATGCACCAGAGTAAATATAATTTCCATTGTAGCTCTGTTACGTTTGCGTCTTCGTGAAAACAGCGAGCTGATTGTCAGTTATTCATGTAGAAGTCAAGCGAACATCAAGCGAACAACACACGCACTCAAACACACACACACACACACACACACGCAATCAAGTAAATCAACTGTGACATACTATCACACCTCCCCGTCAATGCACATATACTTGTCACACTGTGATTATAATATGCTAATTTGACCTACAATTTACTTCCTTTCACTTGCTCATGTCTTGATTGTGTGTTCACAGTTGCCCTTTTGTTCCACGCGCCGCCGGATTGGCTTGTTTCTTATTCGAAACTGCATTGCCAAGCCATTATACAAAGAAATCAATACAACATAAGAAAGCAATTTCTTGCTAATGGGCCCCTTTGTCGTTTTGACATTTTTACATCACTGACCGCTAAAATACTCAAAAGAAAGCTGGCTATGCTTCCCTCACTACAATACTCAAAAATATCATTTCCTCAACATCGCTGGCAAGACTTGAGAGAAAGTTAATTTTACAGATGACGGCGATTAATTTCAGACCGCTCCTCACTCAATCTGCTGTGTGTTGTTCCAGTTCCATAAAATGCCAACTATGTGCCGACGAGACTGAGAGGCTCCTGCATCATCATTTTAACGAGACAGCGGAGTTAAAAGCGTTAATGGAGTCGTTCATGGTTCTCTATCTTTTTGTCCCACCTAGCCATTGCAGATTGACGATAATTTCTGCGGCCATGACTTCAACCAGCCCCTAGGGGGCACCACCACCATCGAGGGAATCCCGCTCTACGTGGATAAGGACGATGGCATGACCTCAGTGGCGGCCTACGACTATCGTGGAAACACCGTGGCATTCATGGGCACTCGTGGCGGCCGTATGAAAAAGGTAAGTCCAGGATACATTCAATCATCGTTTCAAAAAAAAAAAACTTGGGTTCGATGCTGAAAATGTTTCTGAAGTGAGTTGTTATTGGATCCACCATTGGTGTATGCTAGAAGCTGTTTGAATTTTCTCCAAGCAAACGCGCACATTTTATTTCATGTTTACTGCATTCAATCAGCATTGGTTTGTGTGCATGGCACTGGGATGGCAGTACAGTACGGTGCGTATTTTAAGAATACGTTTTCATGCTGGAGTTGCACCAAAATTGTGATTACCGTTTTGACATTGCTTTAAATGATGACAAGTTGCAGCGGGTGGAACAAGTGATAATAGGTACATTTGCGTCAAGTTACGTTTGGATATTGTGGCACTGGACGTGTGAGAGTGGAAGTTCTGTTTGGGAATGTCGCAAGGTTGTTATCATGAAGAGTTTTTTTTTTTTTTTAGCACTGCAGGTAAGCAGACCTATTTAATGTATCTTTGCGTGTGTGTGATTTGTTAAAGCTCTCTTCAATCCCAGGCAAGCAACGACTTCCCATTATATTTGGCATGCACACAGCAAGGTGCCTCGAAGTGTGTACGTGTGTGTGCGTGTTGGTGTGTGTGTGTGTGTGTGTGTTGCTGAAATAGCTCGGTTGAGTAGACGTCACGTTGTGAGTGCCAATCAGCTGGGGTTTTTTTTCCATCTTACATCCAGCTGAGCTGCTGCTGTAATATCAAAGGACTCATCTATTTTTGCTGCCACAATACCTTGAAAAACACGTTGAATGTAATAGTTGCCTGAGACTGAAAATAATTGGAGAGATTAGACAAGTTTTATTTTGCCAGCATGTCATTACTACTATCAGTTAAAATATTTTCTCAAGAGAACTAAGAAGGTATGATATGAAAAGTTGAGTGCTTTGTGTATAGCTGGGATGCTTTTTGGGAGTCATGCACAGCTTCCTTTTTGCTGCAACGCACTCGAAAAATAATTACTAGTCATGTCACCACAATGTGTGCTGGACTGAAACTATGTCCGTAAGAGCCTTAGGGGCAGGCATGTAGTAGGCCTATCTACCTATTGTTTGCATTTATGGTAATGATGGTAAAGCCACTCAGTTCCCACAATGCATTGCTTATCGCAATATAGTTAATTGATTACATTAGAAGGATGTCAATCTTCTAATCCTGCGGCACGGTGGGCGACTGGTTAGCACGTCCACCTCACAGTGCAGAGGTGCAGGGTTCGATTCCGGCCTTCCAGTGTGCCATTGACATGTTCTCCCTGTGTCTGTGTGGGTTTTCTCCTGGTACTCTGGTTTCCTCCCACATTCCAAAAACATACATGGCAGGTTAATTGAACATCTCTAAATTGGGTTAACGGGAGTCTAAATTGTCCCTCGATGTGATTGTGAGTGCAAATGGTTGTTCGTCTCTGTGTACCCTGCGATTGGCTGGGAACCAGTTCAGGGCGTACGCCGCCTGCTGCCCTAAGACAGCTGGGATAGGCACATGCACGCACTGCGAAACTCGCCAAGACAAGCGGATTACAAAATGGATGTATGGATAGATGGACAGGGAGAATGTGAGAAGATTGGCAAAGATACAGTTCACAGTTCAAATGTTCTGTCATGCATGGTGATAGTAAAATGGCCACAAGAGGGTGTCATTGTATCGTCCGCCGTTGCGAGAACCCGATACCTTGAAATAACGCCATATCGGCTTGATACCGATACCCGGTATTGGTGCTTGGCCATATAACACACCCTCAATACACACACACACCTAGCCTTAAAATTGGACTACTGAACAAAATGAGATGCAAAGAATCAAGCCTTATAGAAAAGTAGACCAAAACGTGCCAATTTACCACTTGTTACATCGTATTGTTTTTTGTCACTATTTCGAGACGCATGGCAATTTGTGAACTACGGCCCATTGTAAACCACGGCTTAACACAGGCTATTTATCACCTTTGCCCATCACACACTAACTGGCTCACCCACACCCTAGCACAAACACGACTCCTTCCTTAGAGTGTTTCCTTTCTGTCTGGTTTTTGCTGAGTCAACTGAAACCTTGCCCATTAGTCCTTGCGCTTGACCCCCTTGGTATGCATCTATATGTCTTTGTGTGTGTGTGTACATACAGATGTATATATATATATATATATATATATATATATATATATATATATATATATATGTGTGTGTGTGCAGAATGATGATTTGTGTGTCTATGAAGAGTGAAAAGGGCCAATAAATCTTGGATGATATCCCGTTCTTTGGAATCCCATTTCTTGTCATATGGTGCCTTTCTCTGCTTGGTGAGAGAGGGACGCATGATGTGGGTGCTGCCAATGTCTTCATGCTCATCAATGCAGCTGGATGCGCTGCCATACTGTCTGTCACCTATGAGAGCACAGAGTTGGCGAAACGGGACGTTGATTACAATAATTCAAGTCATACAAGATCAGGAATCTTAACGATATATCAAGAAAATAGCCCTTAGGCTGAAGAATCGGACAGCCTTGTTTTAAGTCTAAAGAAATTGGAGTATCGCCATCAGTAATTGAAGTAGGAAATAAAAGTAAGAAGCAATATGTGGGAGACTCGATGGGAACAGAAAGAAAGTGAGGTGGAGGCAAATGGAGAGTGCAATGGCTGGATAGCGCATGCTTTCATTGCCATTCATTGGGGGGTATTTATTATTTGTATAAGCAAACGGTTGTCTATGCTGTATTAGCCTTTTTGTTTCATGTGCCGTTTCACTTGATACATTTTCCCCTCTCAATTTCTAACAATTTTCCGACAACGCAGCGCGTCACTTAGCATGGAGACGAGATTTTGGGAGTGTTCCAAGAGTATAAAATTACATTACTTGTGGACTTCGGAGCTGTTTGCCAGAAACATCTTTGGAGGAAAAAAAAAGCCCGTAGCTCTTCGTAAAACCCTGAAAATCCCATCATCCGCTTCATTTCATCTACTCTTTGGTCTACCTTGGAGAGGAGGACACTCCCGGCACATCAGTCAAGATGAAACAGAACACTCAACGATGTGAAGTATTTCACAGATTTGAGAAAAAAAAACACAAAAGAGGCAAGTAAGAAAGAGTCAAATAGATGAGCGAGCACCGTTAAGGTATGTAATGGGCGAGGTGTGAAGAGTTTCACCCCATTTCATCATTTGCCTGTGAGCAGGCACCGAAGTTAGGTGTTTTTCTTTCTCTCTTGGAAGATAGTCTGAATGACAGGACAGGTTGGATTACATTGATGGCTAGCTAACCATGGCAATCAGATGATTGACTCCATGCTGGCACTTAGGCCACTCAGCGGCAGGGGCTCTATTTAGACATCGGGGGTATCAAAGGTGGGGCATGACCTTTCTACCGTTGTTTGCCTGAGTCTGGATCAGGATCAAACTGTATGAAAGCTGCTCTCTTCCTTTTATCATCTTGATCTTTTTTGAAAGTGCAATGCCTTCGTTGTGATGTCAACTCTGTTGCAATATACCTCTCAACCTCGCAAAGTGTCAGTTTCCCCATTTCGATTCTCTCGCTCGCTAATCTCTTCTGATACACTTTGAGCTAGTGGGCAATCGTAGCTATAAAACTGGCTGTCAGAATGATTAAACCTAATCAGGGAACACGGGATGGGAGGTAATTTAGCATGGGAATGCTAATTAGCACTAGCATTTAGACTGGCAGATGATGATTGAAGCAGTGTAACGGCAGCTCAGTCTGCTTAAATGGCAAAAACGCCAGCTCGGGCAAAGATGATTGATCATTCCGAGTTGAAAGTCTGCTGTTTTCAATGTTGGTGTCTGGAGTGGAAGCGACCCATGGTGTCTCTTTGCCAGTGCAAACTTGTAATGAGCAGATGCGCGCAACACCTGAGCACACTAATTCTGCCTTGATTCCAGGAACTGGTTAGTGGGATAATGTCCTATTACTTTCATGCTTTCAGTATCCTTGTCCCAGCCATTTTGATCAGTAAGTAATCTCCCAAGAAAGTTCCTAGTAAATGTTGTGTTCACCATGCTATTCAAACACAACAGATAAGGAAAATAAAGTAATATTTTCAGGCAGCAATATTCTTTAGCCATGATACACTGATTCCAATTTCAAAAGCAGGAATCCTTCGCAACCTCGTGGACAGAGGCTAATTGTACGCAGCCACTGTGCCATTGCGGCTGTGGGTTGAACTCCCAAGTGGGCTATCGCTTCTTATGTCTTAGCCCCCGTGTCCTTGAACGAAGCATTATCTCAGATGTCCCAGTGGAAGAATATGGAGCAGTGTTAATGGGTGGGGGCTACTGATGTGCATGGAGAGCTGGATGGATGTGTTTGGGAACTAATGAATCTTTTATAAGTTGGAAGACGTCCTGGTGTTTTGGGAGACAGAGGGAGTCATCACAGTTTAACCTATCCACTGTGAGATGGTGGTAATTCACGCTAGAAACATGACGTTTTCTTCACCTTCACTATTCACTTACCATTTAATCAATGAGTTTCAAATCAACACACCAAGCCTCGCTTTTTAATGTAAAAGGTAGTTGAGGGCTTGTAGCAAATATGTTACGTTCTGTTACTCTTGAGTGCTGCTATGTCCGAGTTCATAAACGCAACACTCTGTGTGTGTGGTCGCGAGTTATTGTGAGGGAGCGCCTGTTCAATGTCAACCACGGGGACCCCAAAAATGTGTTTTGATTGTTAATAAACTTAAATTCACTGACTTATGCTTGGGTAATCGAAAGTAGACGGTACAATGTGTTTGCGGAACAAACATCAAGCTGAACATCAAGCGCACACAGCAGCCTATGTGTGCCAATGCTAGCTTCCAGACACGACAGTTTTCTGAAATCAGGCATCAATCACAGCGTGCCTCCTTTTGCGATGTTCGTTTATCACCACTGTGCTGACAAATAAGGGAGGTTTGCATCACATTTAGTATTTTGGGTGAAATGTGCTCTAATTCTCGGCTTCTGTTGCTAACACGAGTCAGCCATCACGCTGCATTGCCCACAATGCTTCTGTTTACATTATGGATGAAAAGGATTAGTACTGCTGTGAATCTGTGTTACGGCCAAAGGTGTACAGAAAAACAAAGAGCCAAATAAATAAATATGTAATCAAGTGTTTCCTATACTTTTGAATTCATCGTTGACAATTTTGATTCAATGTCAATGTGACTTGTTGACTAATCTTGGCTTCCTTAGTGCTAGTTAGTGCTAAACTAACCTGATTATTTTCGTATTTCGTCTCCCTTGCTATGCTGGTATGCGAGGCCAACTCCAAGTAAACAAAGGCATTGATATACTGCTGAGCTGGGCTTTATTGACGGATTGCTAACGAGTTGAATTTAATTCTCATTTGGATGCAGCGTGCTTTCACACACGTGCACTGCGAACACACTGCAGGAACCTTCTCAAGTTCCGCTGTTTCCTGTGGTCTGTGCGGGTGTTCCCGGACATAAGCCCTGCGATAGAAGGGCGTTTACTCTACTTTATTATTCGTTCATTTGTTTCACTATGCAATCTGAATTATTCAGTTGTTTTTCCACTCCAGGGAAAAGGTAAATCGAAAATGTGCAGTTAATTGCATTATTATTATTAGAAGACGTTAAATGCCTGTATGCATATTAAAAATCCATTCACTTCCAGATTTCTATTTCTGCTGATGTTTTCACAACTATAACTCACGGAACATTGGGAGAAAAGGTGCAAAAATATATTTCTTTAAGTACATAAAGACAATGGAGTAGTTTCAGAGGCACAATCCATCCAGGCAATCCATCCATCCATAATGTACGGCTTATCCTCACTAGAGTCACGGGTGAGCTGGAGTCTGTTGTCCCATCCCAGCTGAAGTCGAGTGAGAGGCGGGTTACACCGTGGATTGGTCGCCATCAGGGCACCTATTTGACAAACGACAATTCACGCATATAGCTCACATGCGCACGAAACTCATTTGTCAGCGGGACTGAAACAGACCTAATTAAACCCTGAAAAGGAGGCTTGAACATGATTAAATGTGTCAAATAATGCCTGAGACAAGATAAAGTTTAACAGGAAAAACAGAACAAGATCACAGTAACATAACGACCTCAAGAAAGTCCAAAAGCAAACATCCAAGAGAAAGAGCCTTGTTGCTGTCATATGCGGACACGCAGCGGACACGCAGCGGACACGCGGATCTGTAGAGGTTGAACAACATCCAGAGGATTAGTCAGACAACTGTTGCGCTGATGTCAGGTGTGATGGGCTTGATCCATACTGGACCACCCCGCATTTTTGCATTTACACGAATTGATGGATGGATATGAAACAGACACACGGCAGTGTGTGTTGTGTTGCTTGAATAGCACTTTGACCTGACACTACATTTGAGATGCAATTATTGTTGAAACAAACAATGACTCTCTTTTTCTTTATATTGAACTAAACAGTTTATTTGTTTTTTGGCAGTGGTGTTGTGGAATCATATCTTTGATTGGGTTTTGTAAACCAACATTACTTTGCTTTTTTAATTTTTTTTATTTTTAAATGCTGTGTTGGTAACATCTTACTAAATCAGTTCAAATGTGACCAAAAAGGTAATAGTATGTATGTAAAATGTAAATGTACATGTACCATTGACTCTAATCCTTCTCAGAGTTAAATTGTTTAGCATTTAAATTATGCAAATTGGGCTCTGTGATGGGTTAATCAGTTGCCATGATGCCTGTTACAGATCAAATTTCCTTGGGTATAATATTAAAGTTGAAAAAGACTGAGGTAATATAATTTAGCGGGACATTGTACGAAGGTGGTGACCATGATAAAATATATATATTGTATTCTGTATGTTGTCGCAATGAACGGCTTGCGAGAATTTGAAAGCCTTTTTAATTCAGGGGGTGAGAGTAGGGGACGGTTGAAATGAATAAAATCAAGCATCCAGGAACACTGCTCATTACAATGCATTATCTTTAGATGAAATCTCATTGAACCATTGAGAACAGATGTGTGCGACAATGCTATGTGTCTTTTTAAAATCCGGACAGCTGCGCTCTCCTCATGTAGAGTGGGAGCTGTCCACCTGATGCTAAGGCTGCACACGCGCACGACACGCATACACACACACACACACGCACACGCACGCGCACACATTGAGAGACCCACATTTCCAAATAAACGTGGTGCCAATGTAGGTTTTGGTGTGCCTTAGTGTGATTGCTGCAAAGGGAAAAAGAAAAGGGCAGCTGCAGTGTAAAGCCTTCCTCAACTGTTCCTCTAGACTGCCCCATCTGTCTAGTCATTTATTCCTGCACATATACGGGGGTCCGTCTGTTAACTTTCAGACGCACATGGAGTGCTTCACAGTCTTTTATGACAAGTGCGTGGTGTCACTGATTTCTCATCTGAAGAAAACCTTTTGATATTATCCATCCACCTATTATAAACTACCGTATTTTCTACACTAGAAGGTGCACCTAAAAAGCATTTGCTTTTCTCTAGAATCGACAGTGCATCTTATAATTCAGTGTGCCTGATATATCGATCAATATTCAGATTTCTTGGACGTAGTATTTTAAATGTTCTGGAAAGAGCTTTGTTACAGCTGCAGGGTTTGTATAAGTGCGATATAAATAAAGCTGTATTGTATTTTATCTGGCATTCAAAAGACCACCACATGACCATGACCCGTCTTAACGGGATCGAATTTGTTTGAGGAGTAGAAGAAAAATGCGGGGTGAGGCAGTCGGGTCCAGGCATTGTGACATTCAGCAGCTTCTCAAAGGTTGAGTATCTCTTCCGAGACATTAGATAACCACCCATTTGTTGGGGTTTGTATATATTTTCCCAATGAATTAAAAAAAAAAGTCTGTTCAAGGGTTAAACATTTCACAAAACATTTCGTAACTTTACAAGGATTTTTCAAGTTTCAACTTCAAAGCATTTTAATGTTCTTATCTATCATGTGAGTATAAGGCGAGGTTAGCCAGGGTAAAAGTCTATTGACACAATAAGATGGTCGCTCTTTAACGGCATTAGTGCGAAGGGGAGTCTAGTCGCAGATACGTCAACTTATTTTTGCCTTGCATTTTAATGTCACACGAGGGTAAATATAAAGCCAAGCACTGTTCATAGTTGAGTATAAAACAATTCACATTTATGCAGATGACCTGTAGTATGTTATTATTCATGAATGATCATGATGAAAAAAATATCAACAGGGGAAGAAAAGAGATACATTATCAGGAGCCAACATCGCATTTCAGTTAATGTGCTTATATCTTCAAATGAGCACTTCTACAACATTCCTGGATAATCACAATGCTCCATTACCTATTTTTTAGAGCAGATCGCAGTGTACAAATGTGGTCCTAGGGTACTACCTGATGTCTTTACAGACTTTGTTGGTGAGTCCTGCTCAAGATTCTACTGCTGGTGTATATTCTTGTTTTTCCCCTTCTCTTTTCCTGTCATTTACTTCTCCTCCTCTCCTCTGTTCCCTTCACTTTTTTTGCCTTCCCTGAATTACAGTACACGAGTCTTAGCCTCTTTGGGATGTAACAGTCACATCATCCCTCATATTAGGTGATCCACGTCTCTTGTGTTGTTTTTATGTACTCCTATGACATCACAGCTCGTTTAAACTATTCAACTCCCCCCCCCCCCCCCCCCACCTTTAACTGATTGGGGAGTGAAGAAAAAGAAGGATTATAGTTTGGGAATTGCTTGGCTGCATGCCCGGCAGGCAGCTATCACAGCAAGTCTGCCTTTTTGAAAGTGACTTTTTGAATACTACCCAGGTTAAAACAAACAGTTCACACGTAGATCAAAATACATTAAGACAGACGGACAAGTTGGAGTCAAGAGACTGGGCAACTGCAGATACAATCTGTGCATTTGTATAGTTTTACACTGAATGGGGCCATGCATTCTACTGGATCTTCTGTTGTGAAAGATTTAACTCACTGAGCCTTATATCAAAAATAGTCAGCACCGTATCTTCCTGTGCTATAAGGCACTTCGGAGTATAAGGCGCACCTTCAATGAATGGCCTCTTATTAAAAACAGAAAAATGTAAACAAAATTAGTATAATTATAAAGTATACGCTTTTTAATTATGCACAAAATGAACCAGCCAGTGATGGCCAAGCGGGTGTGTCATTACTAATTGGCATGTTGAGTCGGGCATGCCTTAACCTCCATGGCAGAGGCTCTGTCGAATCCCTGAGACTGTTTCATCGAACCTCGAGGATTCCATCTAACCCAGGTTAAGAACCACTGCACTAGATGGAGTTACGCTAAAGAAAATCCAATCCAATCCAACTTTATTTATAGAGCACTTTCCACAAATACTGCAGCTGCAACGAACCGCGTTGCAGAACATTTCAACTACTACATCCTAGAAATCAGAATATTGATCCCGATATAAGGCGCATCGGATTATAATGCGCACTGTCGGCATTTGAGAAAATTGAATGCTTTTAGGTGTGCCTTATAGTACCGAAAATACGGTAAGTAGTAAATAGCAGCCTTCATTTTATGCTTGATCATAATTGTGTAATTTCTTGAGTTTTTGTTGAGCCATTTAAGATGTGCACCATGCGCTAGATCACTACATTAAACTTTACTCTTAGACACACACTGATTTATAAGTGCCATTAAATGGACAATGCCCTCCATTTGAAGCATAGTACGTAAAAAAATGTAAAAATAAGCAGAAATTTCATTGTTCAACGTTTAGAATGTTCCATAATTGGGGACCTTCATTCTTCAATGTTTTTGCGAATTTAAGTGGATGTTACATTCCCAATATACTTCCCCTAATTATCAATGTGGTTCACTGTCCGCATATATATTTCCAAGTGATAATCAACTTGAACTGTTCAGTATAATGGATATGACAGATCTTGCTAGTGAATGAGTTTGAGGGGTAGGAACAGATTGATTGATGTGACTGCGGGGGTGGGAGGGATTACAGACGTAAAGACTCTCCACAGCCCACAATATCGGCCCAAACAGCCTTTGCCATGGCCGCCAAGAGTCTTGCGTTCGCTCCTTTTCCATCTCCTCCCGTCTCTTTCTTTGACCGAATTGACTCTGCCAGACAGATGACAGAATGTGGAGAGAGGGATTATGGAGGAGAGTGAGAGACAGACGGACAACAGATTCTTGGACAGCATGCATCAATGCTTGTGCCTACGAGCTGGTGCACTTTAGAACCAGAACTCTGTGGACACCCAAACATAACCGCCCACATTCAGTTTATCAAATTTAATTTTAGCCCTGTGGACATTATTATACACAAGTGAAAGCTGATGAAGTTTGGACTACAGTCCACATTCCACTTTCTCCCAAAGGTTTTGCTTTGGGCTGAGGTCAGCACTCTTTGCTGGATAAGTACTTCAAGAACCTGATGACTCATTTGTTTTGGGGCTTTGTGCAGAAATCTTGGAGTCATTTTTTTTTCAGGATGCTGTTTGTGACTTCTGATTGTAACAAGTCTTGATTGTGTTCCAATCAAAAGGGTTAGTTGTTACGAAATACCATAGCATACCCAGAAATGTGACTTAAGGTGCCTATTCTTTCGTGTGGGCAGTGCGGTGCGCGATTAGCGAGCACGTCTGCCTCATCGTGTGGAGGTGAAGGGTTCGATTCCCGCTCCGGCCTTCCTGTGTGGAGTTTGTATATTCTCCCCGTGCCTGTGTGGCTTTTCTCCTGGTACTCCGGTTTCCTCACACATTCCAAAAAAACATGCCTGGCACGCTCATCCAAGGTGTGAGTGTGAGCGCGGATTGTTGTTTGCGGATTGTTGTTTGTCTTTGTGAGCCCTGCGATTGGCTGACAACCGGTTTAGGGCGTCGCCGCCTACTGCCCAAAGACAGCGGGGATCGGCTCCAGCACCCCCAGTGACCCTTGTGAAGACAAGCAGATCAGAAAATGGATGGAATATTCACTGAACATTACAAGTGATAAGAAGAAATCACTGTTACTCAATTTAAGAAGACTCATTTCAACTTGTGGTGAACATGTGCTTTGCATTGCAGTGTTTGTTTTCACAGTATCTTAGTTAGCACTGTGTCTTTTATGACCAGTTTACATGAAAAAAAAAACTGAATATGTTAAGCACCATTCCTTTTTCCTTGGAGTTACTAAGTTCATTCTTAGTGTTTGTATGTCAGCCTACTATATGTTGTTGCACTGCAGGGCCATTCTAATTCCAGATTGCTAAAGGGGAACACATTTTACAGCAAAGCGCAAATTGGTCGGCAAATCACGGAGTGCAGGAAATGTGACTTCGACTACTTGGCATCAAGCTCTATTAGAGCCCATGGGGGACAGCAGTGTGTTTGTATGTATAGCCCCCCGACCCCCTTTCTCCCAATAGTTTATTTGGATTGAACCTGCAATTTGCTGTGTCGCTCCCAGCTCGGTCATCATGAGTTGTTTGCCTCTGAAAAGAGAGAAATAAAAGTGTTATATTTTTTATATTGTCAGTCAGCCTCGGGGGGGGAAAAAGCTTTTATTCAGGGTTGAAAAGGGAAAACAAAATCAGCTTTCTCTCTTCTGAAGCTCCTGGAGAGCTGGGAACTGTGGGGTCAAAGGGCAACAAAGAGGAAGTTTAATAAAGCAAGAAAAGGAGGGAACAGGGTCGAGTTTGATTGATTGTTTCCTGTCTTTGCCTCCCTCCTCAACTCACTGCATTCCCTCATAACTGGGTGCACCACGCACTTGTCTTTTTTGTCTTATTTATTGCAAGCCATATTGTCACACCACAATAAATAAATAAATATAAGGCGTTATTTGACCTTCATCAGATACACAAGCTCAAAATGTGGAATTGGCATTGATAGCCATAGAAAGGAGTCGGATGAAGCTATTTCTGTTGTCCTACAATCATATATTTTTTTGTCTATTCTAAATTGCCTCAGAGTGAAGTGATGACAGCTTATCGGATTAGGGATCACTGGATAGTAAATGGCCTCGTTTGATTCCTGCACTCATAGTCCTTAAGATGATTACTGCTTACTGGTTCGCCAAAAAGTCACATTCCGGCACGTTGCGTCGCTCTGCAGTTATTTGCATAACGACGGCTGCCAAGAGGACAGATACCGAGATGCGTTGGCGTGTCACTGTCTCATTCAACTCAACACCGCCTTTAAATCTCTTCAAGGAGACTCATGAAAACTTTTTTATCGTGTGGTGCAAGAAGGGTCCTGCCACCATTCCAACCAAAGGGGAAGTGAAACGACAAAACGTCATCCACACGCGGACATACCGACACATTCTGTGTTTGCATGGCTACGATATGCGCTATCATTGTTTCACTGCGACAACAGTGACACTGACCAGATGGTCCAACTATCTCAGAATGTATGCGTGCATTGACACGTGTGTGGAATGGATAGCATATGTCAGCAAGTGTACTGTATACTATCAGTGTGGGATTGTATGGCAAATATCTGTCTAGAACGTATGTGTGGCAGACACTTTCTGAACTCTTGACCTTGTGATGAACTTGGCCCCATTGTCATTCAGCAAGCATCGGTGCGAGCCTGCTAGCAGACCGTTGGCTAATTACAAACGTGATGTTTGTTGGAACACACACGCCTACAAACACACACACTCACACACACAATATCCTCAGAGCCCGTGTGCACATGCATGAGTATGTGCCTGATGCCTTTAGCGCGACTCCAAGGAAACAAGGTCTAGACGGACACAGTCACGGACTCTCTCTCAAATGAGCTCTTTCTCACTCGATAAACTAGTGAGTTTTTGCGCTTCCCAGAAACGTTTTTAAAACCGTTTCTGTGCACGTTTCATAGTTTGTTTGGTTTTTTTTACTCCAAAGTTATGCATATACTCTTTTGAAGCATGCTAGTTCATGATCAAGGGAGTATGCGTATAACGTGCGTAATTAGTTTCAAAGGATTGTCATGTACGGACAGGAAAACACATCTTATGTGTGACCAACATACCTTGTATGGACAAAATGATTTTCACCTTTTATTATATCTCTTCATTTCTTCTTGGCCCCTTGTAGTACAGACAGACTGGTAAAAAAGTTTGGCGCCATTGCACTGGTGGTTGACTTCAGTTGATGAATTTGAATTCCCGATGCTGAAAGCATGCTGAGGAGCCATCAAGAGTGTGGTAAACAGCTGTGTCGGATTGGAGTGGAATGCGTACAACGTAAATTAAAGCTTTGTGCTATAGTTGAAAAGCCCTACATTAAAATCAGGACTAGGTTAATTTATTTACAGTGCAGTATTTATTTGTCAAGGGTGGCCCGGTGGTCCAGTGGTTAGCGCGTCGACCTCGCAGTGCAGAGGTACCTGGTTTGATTCCAGCTCAGGTCTCCCTGTGTGGAGGGTCCATGTTCCCCCCGAGCCCACGTGGGTTTTCTCCGGGTACTCCGGTTTCCTCCCACATTCCAAAAACATGCACGGCAGGCTGATTGAACACTCTAAATTGTCCCTAGGTGTGAGTGTGAGCATGGATGGCTGTTCGTCTCTGTGTGCCCTGCGATTGGCTGGCAATCGGTTCAGGGTGTCCCCAGCCTACTGCCCGAAGACAGCTGGGATAGGCTCCAGCACCCTCCGCGACTCTTGTGAGGATAAGCGATTCGGAAAATGGATTTATTTATCATTTCCCCTGATGCTAATATTTTGTATGTTATTTTTTAAAGCATCCCTCCAGCTGTGTCCTATTCTTGAACCTGCTATGATTTTTTTTCCCCATTTTCAATCATGAGGTGTGCCTTCCTTTACTTGGAAGCGACATATACCCTTATGCAAAAAATGTCCAAATACGTATGACAATCCTAGGAATTGTTTGCATGTGAGTGCTTTGGTGTGTTTGTTGAATGTGAACCTATCAACCCGTCTGCAAACATGATTACCCCCGAGCCATGTGGCTTAGAAGTTAACACACATACACACACACACGCACAGACATGCCTGGCTCCACTGGCTGGCTGTCCCAGTTGGAAGACCCAACAGGAACAGACAACACCAGAACATCACTGCAGGGTTCCCATGTCAACACAAGCAGATGCAACATTAATTCAATCAGCCATGCAAAGTCACTAAGCGGAATGGCTGTGAGATGTCCAGCATCACAGAGCTACAGTGACACTTTTTAGGACACGTGAAGGTCTGCTCTCTTTTTGTTTGGGAGGGCTATGCGGCGGGGGGCATATTTTAATAAGTGCATTCATTTTACTTAAAGCAACAAGTTACTATGACCTCCATTTTGTGCCATGTTTTAATGATATTGCAAAAATGATATTGTGTGTTATGTCAGAGTGTCACACTGATATCTTATTGGACTGGAATAGGTACTGTGATCTTTAATAATGTTGTATAATTCATGATTGCAAGGGAAGAGCGCCGAGCAAAAATATGCAAAACGGGTCATTGCACAAATTAATATTGCTGCACAATTTTCTGCATTAATTGTCGTATTCCCCCAAGAATTTTTATTTTTTTAGTAGTCCTATTCATACAGACCACTTTAAAATGTAAGCATTGGAAAAAATAACACTGCCGATGTAATGTTATTGTAAAGCTGGCAGGCAGTTGGGGCCCCGAGCTAAATTTCACAGGCTCACGCACCAACTGCAACAAAATTGATAAGAATTACTTGAGTCTTGCAATTGTTCAGTGGGTAGAAACACTTTCTCTGAATGTACTTTGTGGTTTCTAACTTATTGATCTGATGCTCAGCCATCTCTTGGAAAAGGGCCTTGATTTTCTTGCTTCTGGTTTGTTGAAGGAATTGCGACAAAATGTATTGTTGCTTCATTCAAAATGACCACTTGGCCGTACGTACACACTTCTGTGGGATTTATTTCCATGATAACCCAATGAGTGATGAGACTTAATCTAATTGACGATGCGCTGCTCCATCGCAAAATCCGTTGATGCTTCTAAAAATATAATGATCTTTAATTTCCTGAATGTTAGCCTTTGTCCTATGTGCAACTTCAGTCATCATGTCCATGAAACCAGACGGTGAGATTTTAGTCCTACCGTAGAAGATTAGAAGGGGGAGGAAAAAAAGTAGGATGCATGATTGCCGACTGAGCTGACAGTGGGAACACCAAAACATGTCTCCAGTTTCTCCGCCTATTGTTACCCGTTATCTTGCCCTCTCTCGGCGAGTCCAGGGATTCGAAAGCGGGTTTAATATTTGCACAGGGAGTATTTGATGACCCGTGACATGGAAACGGGTTGTCCTGTGTTTGTCCAGCTAATCTGTGAAATGGATACAAACCCAGAAGCAGACTAAACACGGCGCGCAGTGTCTACAAGTTGTTCTTTTTGACCTATGAAATGAACATTGATGTTTTGGATGGCAAAAACAAGGTCAACTATTATACGTTGTTTCTTTTATTTCTGTGTAACGTCTCCCAGAGATGTCTCTACAAGTGCTTTTCTTAGTGAAATGATAAAAACGAACATCATACAGTTAATACAGGTCAAAAAAAAAATCCAAACAATGAACTCTGTGGATGCCTGCCCAAAGCAGATGTGTTTTGAGAGCTTTTCAAAAATGCCACTAGCAGTGGCACTAGAATGTCACCTAGTTAAAATGGAAGTGCATTCCAAGGCTCGATCACCTTGAGTTTGGGATTTTGTTTGAGATTGTTAATTTCAGCCCCGTAAAACACAAATAACATGATTCAGATTTTTTTTTTTTAATGACACTAAACTGGATATTGGTTGAGTAAACGCATTTCTTTTTGAGAAATGCCTCTGACTGCCTGTATGAAGCTCTTTACAAGCAAACCGGGTACTGTGTTTTGAAATCGCTTTCATCCGTACGGTGTCATTTACAACCAGCGGTGCTGTATGCTGCAATTTGGCTGACTTAAGCAGATGCTGCTCTCGATTTCTCCTCCTTTGAAAATTAAGGGTACATATTATGGGGTCTGAAAACATATTGAAGAGCGACAGAAACACAGACTTGCCGCTGAGAAGCCTCCTCTCCTCACTTCAGTTAATGAGGGATTAGGCGAGGTGAGGTGAAGCCGCCTGTTGCCAGACTTCATGTCTCATCCTGTATTTGAATTGGATAACTGTACATTCAGCAAGATCATCATCAAAGTCATCTCAAATGAAAATGCTTTCTGGTATAGAGGTGACGGGGAACATCTACTGATATGAGTTTTGACGTTATTTACCTCAGCTGTCTTGCGTTAAATATCACACAACACTAATAGGGTCCAGGGTCCATGCTTGAAAACTTCTCACTGACGACAGAGGCAATAAAAACAGGTTTTATTTAACCTCTGCTTTAACCATCATTAGTTGAATGTCCCCTTCCAAATCCAGAGAACTCTTGCCCTGATATTGATAAATAATCCTTGCAACTTTATCGAATTGTCAACATCATAAAATCAACTACACCGTGTCCAATACACCAGGGGTGTCAAACTCATTTTTGTTGAGGGCCATATTGGAGTCACGGTTTCCCTTGGAGGGTCATTATGACCATATCAAGAAGTCAAGAATAATGGTTTATTCAATGATTGTTGAAATGACTGTGATGAGGACTCTGGTCACAAGAAAATGCTTAAAATATGTAATTTATTCCATATGATAATTTGAAATTTCGCAAGATATTAGCAAGCATCAATCATGGAAGTTGACAAGTTTGATTTGCTTTCGCGGGCCACTTAAAATGATGTGGCGGGCCAAATCTGGACTTTGACACCTATGCCATACACCATATCCCTACACCTGAGTAGCCGATTTTGATCTGGAGTTGAGTTCCTGGAATGCGTGACACACTCTGCTCGCACAGTGAACAATGAAACGTCGATGCTCGGTATCACAGAGCTTCACTCGACCCGAGGAGTGGCTTGTAATTCCAAGCCGCTGAGCTCAATGCTTACAACGTACAAGGTTGTGATAAGGATAAGTCTAAGAGGATGAGGTCAGAGGGATGAATGGTAAAGTGGAGTGAGAACGAGGAATTGAGTGGCAGTAAAAAAGCTCGAGGGAAGATCGGTGGATAAAGGCACAGATTGAGAGATGAAGGGGTGAAAGAAGCTAAGGGGAAAGGCGAACGAGGAGGCAGTTGGACCACTAAGCTGCAATGGGATAAGGAGGTGGGGGACCAAGAGGGATTCCTGAGAGAGAAAGAAAAAAAACCTGATTATACAAATCCCCTGGACCCCCCTCGAAGTAGATTTGCGCTGGGACAAATGGACACGCACACACCTTCTGTTGCCCCAACCCATGTTGATTTGCCCTGCTCTTTGGCACCCCGTGGCCATAACGAAATCCCTCACAGATTGGACACATTCGCAGCCAGGACTTGAGGAGGCCGTGAAGTCACATTCTGTTCCATCACATCTTATTCAGCTATATGACTTGTCAAAGTCTGATTTTCTTATTAAATTATTTTGGCCGTCACTGCTTTTGTGACCAAGGTGCGCATTGGAGCTGTAAAACAGTGAATGAATATGGTCGCTTGTCATTTCTATTCGTTTCAACTCTCTCCATTCATCACATTCAAAACTATTGTAACACAAAAATGTATGTCCGTGAGCACATTGGGAAGCAGAACATTTGCTAGTTTGCTCCCAATAGATTTTGAGTTAAAGGTCAAAGTCAAGGTCAAAGTCAAAGTCAAGGTAAAAAAAACAAACAAAAAAAACCAATAAAATAAAACAAAAAAAAAACGTTTCACAGGTAAGGATGAGATACAGGAATTGATGTCGAGGTGTTTTCATTTAAGGAGGCAATTGTTTAGTTTGGTCCTGTCCCACGTCATGCAGTATATCTTCTAAAATGATCCGATATCTCCCACACCCGCATCCAATCATCTAACTCCCTCTGTCATCTGCCTCTTTACTTGAGACCTGGAGGCCTGACATTGCACTCAACTCAAATCTTGTCAAACGTAATGAAACCACAGACGGCTGTTTTGCCCCATTAAAAATGAGGCCATCTGAAAGAAGGCCTCCCGCCTAACGAAAAGGAAGCACTCGCCGTACACTCATACAATTGCAGGATTTGCAATTTGCACATACGATGCTTACAACCCGCATTGAAGGCTGGGCAGGATAACTAATTTGTCAATTAATTGATTTGAGGCAATTGAGCAAAACGGATGGCATTGTTGAGTCCGTCAAAAATAGTTGTGGCAAAGAGGAACCGAAATGACATGTCAGCTAAGGCCTACACGGCGTTAACGCAGATGTCCACGAGCACACAACTCCCCCGAGCAACAGTTTTTAGTTCGATTCAACAGTATCCCCGAACATTGAGGGTTAGTTCACATATATTTTATTTATATAATATAATCACACAGCACTGCATATGTTACACATTTTCCTGAGTGTTTTTTTTAAATATAAATATGAAATTGAGGTCACACTCACTTGGGAAATTTGTACTGAACTCATTCACTCCCAAAGACGTTTTTAAATGTCTTTTCAGACTTGGTCTAGAATTGGCTGGTACTGAATAACTTAAATACAACTTAAAAAAACAGGAACAACAACAATTAACCAAATGCCATATTTTCCAGTTTCTAAATTGCTTCGGAGCATAAGTCGCACCAGCCATAAAATGCATAGTAAAGAAAAAAAAACAGTATAAATTGCACTGGAATATAAGTCACATTTTGTGGGGAAATCTGTTTGATAAAATCCAACACCAAGAACAGACATGTCAAGTCAAGTCAAGTCAACAGTATTTATAGAGCACTTTCAAACAGCCATCGCTGCATACAAAGTGTCATCTTGAAAAGCAATTTTAAATAAAAATAAAAATACAGAGCAACAGGCTGAATAAGTGAACGATATGCTAACTTTACGTGACGCATAAACAATGAACTGAGAACATATGGTATGTTCACATAATATATTTCAAGTTATTCAGATAAAAAGAACACGCTAACAAGTTAGCAAACCATAAGTGTGACACCAAATCACTAAATCCAATGAAATCTTCATTCTTGGTGTCACTGAAACAACTCGACCAACTCCAGTTGGAGAGGATGCGGCCCTTCCTCTTCTATATTGCGTACGCCAGACTCATCGTCGACTGATCGACAAAGGCCCGGCGTGCCCTCTTGTGGTTTAATGTGGAAAATAACATGTAAAGTGATCTAATAATATATTAATCATCTCACACATAAATCGCTCCAGGGTCTAAATCGCACCCCCGGCCAAACTATGACGAAAACTGTGATTTATAATCCGGAAAATATGCTAATTGATGGCTAGTTTTTCCAAGAAATGCGGTCTGTTGCCCCTCCCTACACACAACACAAACAGCCAAATTTGTTCTTTCTCCCTGTGCACTAAATGGAACAGTGTTGGCATTGTTTTCAACCTAGTAAACTCCTCCCGCTTGCACACATGAAGGGAGAAAAACAATCAGTCACACATTCCTTGAAAATATAGGCAAAGGGAGTTTATGAAAAGGACGAAGAGGAGGCTTTGGTAAAAGGATCGACAGCTCCTCCGGAAATAGAAACAGAATATTTGAAGAGGACGAAAGAGATGTTTTGCTTTCTTTTTTCCTCGTGACAATTCTGTTCGTACGTATTTGGGGAGAAAAGAGTTGAGGTGCATTGAGAGCCTCACATAAGAGAGACATTTAATCGTGACAAATAAAGCTAAGTTTGAATTCACAGAAGTCCAAATGGCAGAGAACATCGTTCAACTGTTCCTTTGGGGTGAAAAAAGACCGTTATATTGTCTTGCAGTAGAGTGTTGCATAGTTGCCTTTTATTTGCAGTGCTTGTGACACTGGTGTAAACGTAAGCCTCCCCAGATAAAACACATCATTAAAATCGTAAAAAACACTCGTTCGATATGATGGAACTTCTTCAGTACTTCATTTCCCATATTACAGCTTTGGAATGGTTGCCCAAACATTGACATTTTGTTCGGAGGAGCCTCCGTGGGTTTTCTACGGGTACTCGACGCGGCCGAACACCCACATAGTGCGCAGGATTTTTTCCCGTGCCTCCGTGGGTTTTCTACGGGTACTCCTCTTTCCTCTCACATTCAAATAAAATGCAGGGTAGGTTTATTGGCCACTCTAAATTGTCTCTGGGTGTGATTGTGAGCGTGAACGGATGTTTGACTATGTGTGACCTGCGATTGGCTGGCAACCAGTTTGGGCTGTCCCGTGCCTACTGCCTGAAGACGGCTGGGACAGGCTGCCGCACACCCGCGACCCTCTTGAAGATAAGCAGATGAGATGTTTGGCGCATACGAGTGAAATACACTATCCCATGCTCTCTGGTAGCAATTATGATTCATCTGATTTACATTGAAGTCAATTCCACTTCCTGTAATTCAGAATTTTGCACAGCCCTGCTAAGAGTGTGGTTGTGTTTGTGCGTGTGTGTGTGTGTGTGTGTCTGTGTGTGCGCGCGTATTTCGTTGTGAGGGTCAAAGGAATCGTGTGTGTGTGTGTGTGTGAGGCCTTGATGTTTTTCACATGCAGATCAGCCACGTAAGCCTGTTCACACACGCATTCATGAGGACCTTCTATAGTCTTCAGTCGCTCAACACAAACCATTGGCCCAGTACAGCTGGCTGACTGGCTACCAGTTCCTTTCAGTGGATGCAATGCTGGCGGGCGCGCTTGTTGACTCACCCGATAACATTGTGTGTGTGTGTGCGTGTGTGTGTGTGTGTGTTTGTGTTTGCGTGGAGCTTCAAAGATGTATTCAAACATTTCAAAAAGCCTGTTTTTGTTGTTTTGTTTTTGTTTTTTCTTAGTGCCAGTGTGCCCTAGCTCTTTATTACAACAAAATAATTCCCGAAATTTCTTTCCTCTTTGTGAATGAGTCGTCGTTTTTCCCACCTCAATGACCACTGTGCTTAAATCACAACATTTATGTGATGTATACTTTTTGAGACCTGATATGCAGTTTCTCACCACTAATTTCCTCAGTTTGATCACGGTCTGTTAAAGCAAGGGTCGAGCATTATCTATCATGCATTTGTGAAATGTCTTCAGGTTACTGTGTGATACCGAATGAAACTGAACAAAATGAAGTTCCTTAAAGTTTAAGTTTCTGTTAAATTTGCACCTTAACCCTTTCATGCACAAATAACCTATATAAGGATTTTTTTCGCAGGTGTTTTTATTCATCTTCAGGCATGTAAAAAAATAATCACCTTGGATGGCAACACACAACAAGGGTCCATTGTAGTGGTTGATGCACAACTGTGACATGAAGATGAATTAATATAAGAGAAACCAACATTTGAATAGCTGCCCACTCTCGTAACCGCTGACCCTGAAAGGGTTAAAAATTGTCGCATACACAGGTTTGTGACTCCATCACTATCTCATTAATTGTTTCCAACTGCAGACTGACGTTCCCAACTCAATGTGAATGGTCGTTTGCATTTGACTAACTGGCCAGGTTGCGATGCCTTTTGCGTGTAGTCAGCTGAGAAAGTCTCCAGATGAGATAATCTCCAACTCCCGTGACACTGAACCGGATAAGAAGCGTAAACAATACGATGGATGGATCATTTTGAATTGATATGATCATTCTTTCCACTCATGTCCCTTTTAGCCACATGCCTTTAGCCGACCTGCGTGAGGCTTGTGACATTCCACTGGCGAATGGTCGTCAAAACACATGACCGGGCTTTCGCTAAAGCTTTTGTGCCGACTGGGGTTTTTTAAACTCGAGGGAAATGTTGAAGAACTTTCAGGCAGCTTTTGGTTTTCGATCAAATATCTGGGGTTTGTATTTTTTTCTCATAGTGTAAACGCGTAAAAAAGCCGATGTTTGACTGCCCGTAGTTGTCATGGTGACCAAGCAACAAAAGGTTATTCATCATTACCTCAATGCATCGACGTGCTTGTTTTTATGCCCTCGACTTATCTGAAGCTTATTAAATTCCTTTAACGGTACATGCAAGATATGATGGCATAGAAGAAAAGTAAAACACGACATAAAACGATGCCTCAAATCTTGTCCAGCTAGAAAAACTACAAAGATAGCCTCCTGTGGTCTTCTTAGATTGAGGTTTCCCTCCTCTTCCTCTTCCTCTCATCTCATTAAGTCGCCATGCCCGAGCTGTCCTTCCAGAACTATAATTGAAAGCAGGGAGAAAGGCAAATGTTGCTTTAATCTCATTTGCAGGGGAACAATGGGCCGGGGACTATGCGAAATTCATAAAAGTGGCTTTAATGCAGTGGAATTTAATGAGGTAATTTGCGACAGAGCGGGGTGGTGTCCTGCTGCTTTCGAAGGCGCGCACACACACCCACACACAAACACACACACACACACACACACACACACGCACACAAGCAGACTCACACAACCGCGTGTAAATGTCTGGTGTGCAGGAACATTGTTCCACCAAAACAAATCATATTTAGCAAGTTAATGGTGTAAGCTTCAACAACAGACTTGTTTTTGTTATTCTTGTCAGAACGGTCTTCGTGTCACGCCAGTATTATTAGCTTCATACATTGAATACACTTAATTACAGGAACCTAAAGCAAACTAAATGCGGATTGAACGTTGAAAGCTGCATTTTGCTTTCAACTATCCAATGCGATTTTCTGTCCTTAATTTTATTCAAGGGGTCTGTGCGAGCGGGAGCCAAGCCCAAAAGCCAGACGACCACTTGAACTGATTGGCAGGCAAACCCAGGGCACATAAAGAGTGACCGACAACCATTCATACTTAGATACCGTCACTGAGTGGGAACTCAACCCACACTGCCTGCACTAAATTCAGATTAGTGAACCACTATGCTATCAGTGAGTCATCTTCCTTAATTCCTTATTTTCATTGCATCATAACCATCAAACTCGATCCTTTTATGACACATTCAAAGCCTCCATTTGAATTAGGATTGTCACAGATATCAATTGAACAAAATGTGGATGTGATTTTAGTTGGCAGTCTCATAGAACTGCCCAACATCACATTGCGAGCTGATTCTAAATGACGACGGCGTCGTTCATCTTTTTTTCTGTCAAGTGTTTCCACCCCCAATTCCCATTTCAAATCCCAGTATTCCCCTAACAGTTTTGTAACAATGGCTGTAATGCTCACTAATGAGCATACCGTGGCGGGCCCAGTTGGTAAGAAGCATGTGACTTAATTGTGATCGACTTTGTAGAAGAGCAAGACAACGGGTCACTTGAGTGGAACATGTGCCCCGCTCCATTAGGAGCAGGTCTAGTGACGAGGAATGCCGTTATCACATTTGTGTATGCAGTCTTGACGGCCAGGTGTCACGGTCACACATTCTTCAACCCTTCGAGAAAGGGTTCAAATTGAGGTTATGGGTTCCCCTCCGCAAACTTCTGCGGCACAATCACCAACAGAAACTACTTTACAGTGGCGGTGCCTGCTTTGCCTCTTTTGCAGAAGCCAATAAGAATTTAACTGTGCTGTCACTCAGCCTTGGCCAGCTGGAGGGAGGGATAAAAGTGAACACTGACTGGGAGAGAACACAAGGAAAAGAGGGAGAGATTAAAAGCAGACTGATGGATGAGACGGTGGCAGGGAGAAGCGGCATGGGAATGAAGCAGATGAGAACACTGGAAGAGAGACAGGTGTGTGTGTGTGTGTGTTGGTGGTTGAGAGAGACCTCAAGCTACGTAGGAGTGCAACTTTACATTAACAGCTTTGGTTAGCCCTTGAAATGTGGCAGTTATCCATTGGATTGCAAGTCACCGCTGGCTAAAAGCGCCTCACATGAGGATACTCCACAATCCGATTGGATGGTTGGATCTAATTTATGTAAAGTCATACGTGCGTCTTTGCAAGCAGAACCAATCATATCGAGTATTTATGGGGGTATTCACTTAGGTCTATTGATAAAGAGGGATCTTTAGCCTTCAGATTAACTCATTCAGTACCACACCGGATCTGGACCAAGTCTGAAAAGACGTTTAAAAACGTCTTTGGGAGTGAATGAGTTAAATATCCAATCCCGCATAAACCGCTGCCTTAAGGTTCCATTAGCCCTGAGATGAGGTGACATTAACTTGAAGAAGGTGACTCACCCTTCCCGGCGGATCCGCGGGGTTAACTATACTCCCGTTTTTCAGACGCCGTCATGTAGATCATCTCAGTGCACAGATAATATATTTTTGTGTTTGTGCATGGCGTGCCGTCGGTGGGAGTCACTCTGGGGAATAGTCGAGCAGTAATTGAAACCCCGTGCGGTAAATTGATATCACACAGTGGGGCCTCGTCAGTTTAATAAATGAGGATTTTATAGTCTGTGATAAATGCAATTCTTCTGTTCGTGTTATGATAACATTTTCAAATCGATCACTTTTGTCGAGATATAATTGACAAAATTACAAAAGCATGATTGGGTTGTTAAAATTATTAAAAAAACAAGTGAATCCAGTAATACATGCCTTTGTTCATAATTAAAAACCTATGATATTACGGTTCCCACGGGTGCTTCACGGATAATGTCAGAAACACAAATGAAGAAAAACAGGACTTGGATAACTAGAAATTTGGCCCGGGGCTCAAGAGGCTTCCTAATATTTATCATAGTTAATTGGCATTTGCTTTATGTGCAAGCTATGTTTTACATGTACCCAATTTTACCCAACAGTTCAATATAAATTTAATTATTTTTTTGGGGGGGGGGTCAGCTCTTTTTTAGTCCTTTCACAGCTCTTGTCTGTTATTGGTTAGACATACGTTCCATACTAAAAACAAAAAAAAGGCCAAATAATAATGATTTGCTTGAAACAGAAACAGAGCCATATTTTTTTCTTCTTTAGGTTTTACTTGGATTTTTGGACCTTATGCTCATTTTAAATTCAAGGTCAGAGGTGTTTGCCCATCTAACCATGTGAAATGTGCATTGTGAATTTGTACCATCAACAAACTCTACCAAAACATGTTTTCCCTTTCAGTTAGGGATGGGCAATTTACTGTAAATGCTTTAGGCGGCACAATATGTCTTCAGTGCTACTCGGGCGCCACAGAGGACCGCACTCTTCTGAACCATATGGATGACAAAAATGCTATTTTAGATGTGGACAAAATACAATACAATATACAGTACAATACAATACATACTGATTTAAATAGCCCTTTCACAACAGCTGCAGCTATAACAAACCGCTTTACAAAACTGCCCAAAGATGTCATGATTCGGTTTAGGGACCAACAGGTGGCACTGTAGGGCTCCCCCGGCAGCTGCACACCTGTTGGTCATTTGGTAATTAGTTGTATAAAAGGACTCCTGCCCGAACACTCGGTGTCGGGTTATTGTTGCTTCTCGCTACTGTCATGTGTGTTGCTGTTTGCTCTTGTTTTCTGTCATGTTTAGTTCATTGTTGTGTTTTAGATTTAGTCATGGATTTAGTTTTCTTTGTTTTAAATACAATTCTTCAAATACACCCCGCTCCTCCCTCCTGCCTGCTTTTTGGGGTCCACTACCACTTTGCAACGTGACAGAAGACGCCCGGGATAGGCTCCAGCCCCCCCACGACCCTTGTGAGGATAAAGCGGATCGGAAAATGGATGGATGGATGGAAAAAATTAAATAATAAACACAACACAAAACATAAAAACACAGACAGTTGTGCAATCTTAACTTTTCCCTCATAAACTTTGTTGTTTGTAGCAGTTCTCTCCTCTCCCATGTAAATCCGCTTCGATTCCAAGCGACGACTCTCAGTTCCAAAATATGCATCCGCACTCCGCGCCGACGCTCCTCTCTCCTAAATGCATTTGTGAAAATATATACACTTACTTATTTTCCATAAAACTATAGCTGCGTTTGGCATTGTTTGGTAGGTGGGGGCGGGGGGGGGGGGGGGAGGGCATCTACTGTTGTATAGTATAGATAATAAAGTGGAAAACCCACAGCTATTAATCCAGAGCAGCAAATGTAAATCTTTGTTTTCATGGCTAAATTTAACTGTTATGGCTTTTAATCAGGTGTGTTTAGAAGTCAGCAAATTATGTCTGGGGCCACATATGGCCCGTGGGTGTCCAGTTGCCCATGTCTGCTTTAAGTCATGAAAAAAACATGTATTCTTTTTCTTTCTTTCTTTATTTATGTAGTTGACCGTTAACTTGATTACCTAGTGAAATGATGCCTCTGAACCAGTGGTTCTTAACCTGGGTTCGATCGAACCCCAGGGGTTTCGGTGAATTAGTCTCAGGGGTTCGACGGAGAGTCTGCCATGGAGGTTAAGACACGCCCGACTCAACATATCAATTAGTTATGATACACCCGCTTGGGCATCGCTGGCTGCAGATGATCACGTTACATTCCTCGTCCAATCGGTGCTGTGGGAAATTTAGTTCGCTGAGTAGTCATCGTGTGACTGTCGTGATATTACGTCGTACAATTAAACATTTTGAAAAAGTATACTTATCTCTTGAAATCTTTCTGTTTTGAATAAATGTTTTTTTTTTATATCTTGAATTTTGAAAAAATATTTTTTATTTATTTGTCAATAATGAAGGCTTTGGTGAATGTGCATATTACCTGGTTGGATTCAGTACCTCGAAGAAGGTTAAGAACCACTGCTCTGAACTGTAGTTTCCTCTGCAACGTCTCTAGTCAAAGTCCTTGCAGTCTTGTTCTGTGATCAGCTATGAGTCCCGGTTTATTCCAGACACCTTTTTCCCCCCATTTAACCGACTCCGTTGCTGATCTCGCCCACCGATATAAAGTGAAGCTAATGGAGCGTTCCATAATCTTCTCCATCCATCTATCTATCGGTAATAAGCTGTGCTATCAATCCAGAGCAGTTAAGGGCAAGTGATGGGAGAGAAGAGGGTGGGGCGGTGGGAGCACCTCAAGTCATTTTCCCTGCTCACAATTCCTCATAAGGATTGATAATAACCACTGGCTGGAGTGTAATCTTTGCGGTGATGAGACAGCTCACAGGCAGCATTGACCCCTGTGACCCTGCCTCTGCTGATGATGTCATTTCCTCAAATAGGCCCTTTGTCTTTAATAAGTGGATGTGTGGGTTTTTGTGAGTTGGAGGTCAAAGCAATGATCTCATCTGTCTTTCAGTACAACTGATTGAATCCAATGAAGGAAGTGTGATACGAGCAGGCTTCAATGTTGGGCGGAGCCTTGAGCGCGTGTCTGTTAGCAGGAAGTTTCAGCTACTTCCAGGTATTTGGTATTAATGAGCGGGCTCCTGCTGCGGGGAGTGCCAGCAGTGTTGGCCATGCTAGTTTTCGACTGCGGCGTTTTACCAAGGCAAACATACAGACGGCCTCCCTTCATCTCTCAGTACACAAGATGTTGTCTGCTTGCTTCATTGGCAAATATGTGCCTCAAGTAAATCTGAGGAGGAAAAAAATTAAAGGTGGCATCTCCAAATGTTATTATCTTTATTCTCTGCATATAAAGCGCGCCAAACTGCATTCCCCTAAATACATTAGTTAGAGATGTATACTCTCTCATTGCCCTGAGTTGTTTCTAATATTTACCGACATGAGTGGAGCGAATATTAGACGCAACACTCAGTATGATATACGAGTGCAGTTGTACAGCCATGTTTAAGGATGATCCTGCAGATTTGCATGGATGCAAACATCGCTCAAGTACTGTTAAGGTAAAAATGTAAGGGAAGATAATACAAGAAATAAAAATTTATATATATATATATATATATATATAATATATATTTTATGAGTCACTCTATGAGCTCCCAGTTTAACATTCAGCAATCCTAAACCAGTTATAAAGTTGTTGATTGAAAGATGATGTTGCCCTCTGGTTTGTGCACAGTTTATAACTCCAATGTACTCCACAATCCAACATGGACTACAATTTGTTCAAATATTGAAAGAACGTCTTCGTTCTTCTAGCTAACCGTTGTAAAATAATACAACATACAACGAAAGCAAAACTACTCACCCTTGGAGAATTTGTGACCGAGGTAAGCCAGATACACCCTGAACTGGTTGCTAGCCAATTGCGGGGGCATTGATAGAGTACATTGCAAGAAATTTTTGGTTGCATGGGTGTAGTCAAAAATTTCTTCACTGTCGTAACCTTTTTGGTGGTGGGGCATATGTCCACCGTAGAAAAAAAAATACAATAAATAAATACACTCATACAGAATGCATCAACAAAAAGCGAAACATACTTGAGATGTCAGATGAGATTTGTCGAATGATGATGATGTGTTTTTGTGCAAAAGTCACGGTTTCTCAACTTTTTATCTTTTTCCAAATTCCATTTGAATTTTCAGATTTACAGGACACACACTCATAGTGGAGGTAACGAGTGACAACAAACAATTTTTTTTCCTGCAGCAGCTGTGATTATTTAACGCGCAGAAAGATCTTTTGTTTTATTTTTTTAACGTGTTTGCGCTCTTACCACTGGCGTCTGCACGGTGCCAGTGAAAGTGCTGGATGGTCACACCTCACAAATCATGACATCATGGTTTCCACTGGGTCCTTTCCATCTCATCCTTGTTCTGGCTCCTGCCCACTTCCCCCTGTCTCCACATTGGTCTGCTTGACTTCTGGTGTCATGAGAGTAAGATGAGGGGAAAAGAAAAAAGACGCACACTCGCCTTCTTGTTTATACTTTTTGTCACGGTAAAAAGTGGAGAAAAGGTTCAGTAAAAGTGAGGGGTTGGGGTGGGGGGGGGGGGGTGATGGAGAGATTACAGTAAAGTCCTGAGAGCAGGATTGGTGTCTGCTGGTGCCTGGCACAGCACATTCTATGGGGCCCGCTCACAGCAACACGCATCCACATTCCTTCTAAGCTTACTGCACAAATTAAAACTGACATGTTTTTGTAGTGTTTGCCGTGATGTGTGCACATATGCAGAGTTTAACAAGCCTATTTGTTTTCCGAGAAACTTGCATAAGGGGTCTTATGAAACAAAACTCAGGAAATAAACAATGGGATCAAAATCAGCTTTGGATAGTTTTACATATTTGCTGAGACTGTTCATGCCTAAGTCTTAAAGTGGTTTAAAGTTGTGTATCGTCCATTTAAAAAATGTGTCTGAATCCATCCATCTATCCATTTTCTGATACACTTATCCTCACAAGGGTCGTGCTGGCGCCTATCCCAGCTGTCGTTGGGCAGTAGGCGGCGTACACCCAAACTGGTTGCTAGCCAATCGCAGGGCACACATTGACGAACAAGCATTAATGCTCATACACCCACCTAGGGACAATTTAGAGTGTTCCATGAACCTACCACGAATGTTTTTGGAACGTGGGGGGAAACCGGAGTACCCGGAGAAAACCCACACAGGCACGGGGGAGAACATGCAAACTCCACACAGCAAGGCCGGAGCTGGTGCACCTCTGCACTGTGAGGCGGCCGTGCTAACCAGTCAACCACCAGTATATTTCTGGATCTAGATGATTTTTATTTCATGCAACCACCTGAAGAAACACATTGAGGACTAAATTCAACACACCATTTTGTGTGTGAGTATGTTGAAGGTAGAATAGTGCTACACAAATACAATTCATTTTTGTATTCATTCATTGCAGCTTGACAACTTGGGAACCCAATCGAATGTGAGCACACGTTGAAAGAACATTGGGCATTTTTCACAAACATACTAAAGCTTGGATGCTCACGTATACAGCAGGCTTATTTTCTGGGAAACCGTCCAGTTATAATGTAATTTGTATAGTTTCTAGATAAATTGTAGTTTTGGGGTCAAACTTCTCACTTGTACTGCATTAACAAATGGGTGATCCCAGATTTTGTTTCCTGTTCGCTTCATCCTCTCAACGACTTGGTATTCCACCCACAAAAAAAAAAAAAATCCTTTTCTACTTATTTACAATCTGGCACATTCAACGCTGCAGCTTTCCGTCTCTAAGTACAGCGTGTCTTTGAAATTGTATATGTTTCGGAGCCTTCCCTAAACATTTAACATTGGATAACACGTGTAAAGGAGCGAGGGGGGGGGGGGGGTTTGGAAGACACACCAGTGTGACATTCACTGGATTTCACAGGAGTTGGAATATTTGACAAGAAATGTTGCAGGGAATATTTTTTCTTTTTATAGTATTCTCTATTCTATCACCCAGTCAGACCCATTGTTGGCATCTCTGCCGGTTATATACAGTAATAGTGGTACAGTAATCCGGGACACTGTTTAGATGTTCCAGTGAAGCATTTTAGGAGCCGTAATGTTTAGTTCTTTCAAAACATCATGCTGAAGCTAAAAATGTTTCGCTATAATGGCGTTTATGGTGCTTTTATTGTTTTCGAAGCCTATTAACAGTGTGCTCAGAACACATTTAACTGCACTGAAAGCGAGTGACCGTGAACATTCTGCAGAGCTGCACATGGAAGAGGCAGCGACCAATAAAAAGCTGTCAAAAATGAGCAATGGTGTGTGTTCATTTCAGACAACCGCGCCGCATCTGGCATTTGTGCACAACTCACAACAGAGTGCGGGAACAGTCTACTGTATCTCCTGTACAGAGCAAATATTCACTCCCTCATTCGGAATGGCTCTTGAATTCAGCCGTTTGCCTCCATTACAAATTAATCTCACGTTTCATGAGCGCATGATGGGAAATTCAATTTGTGTCACCGCCACCTTGATCAATTTTATTCAGAGACAAAAAAGATGCAAACAGATGTGGAAGATCATCCAATAACAGGCCGCGCCCAGGAATGTGTCTGCCTAAAAAAAAATATGGCCTACTTTGATTTATCGTGTCTAGGAAGAGTAAATGATAGATTGATCCTAATAGAATACCAATGCTATAAAAATCAGACATGAAATGAGATTTACCTAACCTGCGGTGAATTGTGATGGCTTATTTTACATCTTGAAATGGCATGTCTGAAATTACCATTCAAACCAGCTGAATGCCGGCAGTATGAGAGAGAGTCCTTAGGTAGACTTGATCTGTTCTGCTCGTGCAAACATGTTTTTAAAAACGCCACAGACATAAATTATGGTAATATATTGGATATTCAGCAGTACAATTGGAGCTTTGAAAAGCGTGAAGGGCTGACTCGGAGCCAGTCACAAGAAGGAGTCGTGTCATATTGCCAACGACAAAACTCTTTTCAAGTCTGCATTTCTTTAGGTCTGCGCTATGTCAGCAGGCTGTGACAACTGAGTCCGACTTCACCCAGAGCAGTTTTCCACATGTGCAGGCCCAAATTTTAAGTGCAGGATGAGCAATTAAATTCAAATGCTCCGTGGTTGAAGAGTCAAACATCAAAAATCCAAAAATGAAAATCAAACAAATCTTGGCTTTCAGGCAAGCTATTATAAATGTCCCACTGAGAAACAAAATTTCGCATGCACCTCGAATATTTAGTTTGGGGAAAAATCCACATCCGCTACTTTCCCAAACACCCGCAAACCTTCGCCCACTACTTGGGAGAGTTGCAAAGGATCACAATCTTTGTAGATAATGCGCGGCACGTGCACAAACAAGGCACGCAATCTGTTAGAGTGGGTGTGCGATTTAGCGCCCATTTTCTGCGATCTTTGTAAATCGGGACGATAGCCTGCACAACTGTTCTCTGCTAATGATTTCATTTACAATACAATATTGTTTCTGCTGTGTTACAAAATATTGGTATGAGTGATTAGCAGACAAAAATATGTAATTTTCCTTTGATAGAGAAAATCAACACCGACTAGAAATAGAAAAAGAAGCTATCCAAGTTAGCATGAATCGCAATCGTTAAGCAGAATCAACCACTTGCTGGTCGACGCTAAACACTTGCATGACTGTCATTTTCAAAATTTAGCCTTGAGACAAATAAAGATTCAGCGTTATTCCAAATTTGGCCAGAGTGTGAACAGTAATAGTGAACACTATGTTAAAATTGTTACATGTATGAGCGAAAATATATGCAGTGTAATGTGGACTCACCCCCACTCAACCATTTTCACCCTGGAGAACCCAAGAACCCTTTTCTTCTTTGGAAAATGACAAATTCTACATTAAATGACTGCTATATGTTCACCGAACACCAACATATGTTTTTTTTTTCAAATATTCAATGCGTTAATCCTAATTTAGGATTAGGGCCAAATTTGACCTAGTGGGTTCTCCAGGGTTTTAATATTAAGATTAAGAAAACCTTTATTAGTCTCGCAATGGAGAAATTCCAGATTCACAGCAGCAAAGTTATGAAAGGAAGAAGTAGAACAACAAAAAAATAGGAGCTGCTGGAAAGGCAGCCACTCTCGCGGCGCCATTTTGAAGTCAAAATAACAAAAATAACACAAGACAACACATAGGACAGAGACAGTCGTGCAATCTTCACCACTTTTCTGCATACACTTTGTTGTCTGAAGCAGTTATAGATGAAAGAGGAGAGGATCAAAGTGTCCTTTCACCAGTGGATCAGAGACATCATGCTGAAAATGTGCACGCGTCTGCTACAAGCAAAGTTTTGAAAGCAAACACGAAGCTGTAGCGACCATTGACGAAAAGAGATTAGTTCACTTCTCAGGTCCCACATAATCCGCTTCAAACTCCAAGCCGCGACTCCCAGCTCCAAATCCACATCGGCACTCCGCGCCAACGCTCCTTTCTTCTCATCGTCGGCTCCTCAAGTCCTCCATCCATCCAGCCGCAGACCATTCAACAGCACCGATCTCTCCGCTGAACAAAGCGGGGCTGTGAAAAATGCTGCCCATTACAGGCGCAAGACACAAGCACCCCGGGACTGTCCAGCAACGACAGTCAAATGGCGCCGACATTCCTCCAGTCAAAAACAGTGCTGGTATACCCATGCTGCCGAGAAGGCGCAACCACCAAGCACAGAGTCTCCTCCTTGATGAATGTCGTGGCCAAAAAATGCTGAAAAGGTCCACATCAAGTCCACACGACGTAACAACAAACACAAAGTGACAAAAGAAACAAAAGAACAACAAAAAAAAAGCAAGGCTCATGAGAGCACTTGCTGACGGCTGCCTACTCGGGCGCCATCTTGACTTCAAATATGCTTATATTTATAGTTTGTATGTTATATTTGTATTTATCTATATTATTTTTGTCTTCTACTTTCTCCCTTTGATAATTTTGCTGCTGCAAATCGGGAATTTCTCCATTGTGAGGGAAATAAAGGTTTTCTTATCTTGTTATCTTCTCAAGAATATTACAGTACTGCAATCACGGTCCACCTTGAACTCCATTCCTGTGGTTTAGAGTTAGCCATTATCTACAACGATGTTGCAGTGAATACAAAAACAAAAGAAGAAAATAAACTGTTGCAGATGGCCGCAGTATAAACAGGAATCAATTTCCACAGAAAGAGATTTTATGTTGCCCCCTAAACAAATGTGTCCTCTAATAGCTTGCCTCAGCTTCTCCATGAATTTGTTTCATAAAGATTTTTAGGTTGTTAAAGGTTGCTCACCCTCCTGTGCATTTGTAAAATCAAATAAATAAAGGAAGAAGTGGGCGCTTCGACTGTAGGGTTAACGCTATGGAAAACATTGTTGTGGCTCGAGTCTCTGGGACTATAAAACTTTACAGCAGAGTTGGAAAGTATTCTGGGTTGTTAGTGTATTCGCCATAGCTCAAGTGGAAACATTCTAACATGTAGGTGGGAAGTCAGTGGGTGATATTTTTGTGGAAGCTAAGAGACCAGCCTTCATTGCACTGTGGTGTGGCAGAATAATACTTTTCTTCCAAATATGACTTCTTGTATGACATTTTTTTGGGGGGGTGGGAGATTATTACAATATGTTGTTCCACATTTTTTAAATGTTATTTCATTTAACCTTTATTTAACCAGGAAATGTTGCATTGAGTGACAATAACTCTTCTTACAGGGAGCCCAGGCCAAGACAGGCAGCAGATAATAGTACAACATACATGAGACAAAACAAAGTACACACAAACAACTACACAACATTTGACACACTCCACGCAGTAGCACTATAGACATATGTACAGGTAAGTAAAATACATAACAGAAAAAATGAAATAAAAAGTTGCATCATCCCGTCACAACTTCTTTTGAAGTATTTGTTTAGTGCGAAGATGTAAAGAGTGATTCCAGATTTTATGTGGCGTGCAAGTTCATTCCAAACAATTGGAGCCTATAATCAAAAAAGCTGCTTTACCAAGTTCTATTCTTGTCAATGGTATGATTAATATATACATTATATACCGGTATATATTTTTTTCTGATGATTCAGGAAACTTGTCCTGTGAACATTGTTATGGCAAAGAAAGCAGACCTGAAATGGAAAGAGGACACTTACCCATCAGTGCTTTAACAATAAAAATCACTACATGGATAAGAGGGAGACCATCGTATAGGTTTGTCCCCCCCCCCCCCACCCTCCAATATTTTCTGTCTACATATCACTGAAGGCGGTTCCACTATCAGTGGGGTTGGCTGGAAGTGTTGACTGAATTCCTATTCTGGCATTAATGAAGTGCTGGTTGAAAATATCTCCTATTTTTTTGTTTACTTACTTCCCTGTGGCTTCTTTTGATAAATTCAGGTGGAGAAGGAGGCGTCACATCATCTGAGGGGGATGTCATTGCCTTCCAATTTTTTTAATTTATTTTTTTAGGATCACTAACATTTTGATTTATTGGATTTGGATAATGCTCACTTTTTGTTCTTTTCACATTTATCATGATTGTTTCTTTTCATTTTTATCCAAGTATCATTTCATTCTACAAAGGCTTCTGCAATAGAGTCCTTAAACCAAGGGCTTTGTTGATCAATTAAGGCTTAATTTTTTGGGTGTGGGTGGGGGGGTTGTTTCTGTTTTTTTTAAATACATTGACGGAAAAATAAGTCTATCCCACACTTTCCCACCCAACAATGTCTTACTATGATGGTGCTTAATAAACACACATTCCAGGTTATGGCTGCCCAGAGGGAGCCTTTTTGGAAAACAGACTTTTAGTCAGGGGGAGACAAGGGAGAAAGAACACACACACAGACACAGAACACACGGAAGCAGTTTGGGTCAAGGGAGAAATGAAACAATGGTATTTTGAAAGCATTTACCATTTAATTTGCTATTTTAAGTACACATTTCAAATTTCATGAAACCTCAAGAAATTTCAGGAGGACTGTCTTCACACATGAAGTGGTGCTTTAATGGAGATGATTTTAACGTACAGTCCAGTGTGTACACAGTTCTCACAATGTAACACTCTATTGTGTAGTAAAGTGTCTCATTGCCAGCCGCCTTTGTTTTTTTTTTGGTGGGGGGGGGGGACAACGGACTCCCTCGGTGTGTTTAAAGTTTAATTCCTGTGTGTGTTGGCAGCAACCGTTTTGTCAAAGCATATTCCGCCAGAGGCCACAAAAGTCCTTTCTCTAGCCTTTCCTTGGACTTTCTCTCCACACATTCCTTTTGTCCTCACAAACGTTTCTCTTTCACAGCTAATCACTTTCCACTTCCCAGCATCAGTCTTCTTTAACACCCTCTTTGCAAGATGTGTGTGTTGATCATTTTGGAAATTGAGTGTTCAACAGTAAAGTTATGTGGGACGAGAATGACAATTTTAATACAAAACAGTGATTGCGCTTTTGCTTTTGGAAGCTCTATTTGTGGTTTTATGATAGATAATAATAGCTTTAGGAAGTGTGTTGCAAGAATCACTGGAGGCTTAAGCATTCAGAGAAAAAAAGCATTCAGAGAATATATCCCACTGCATTTTTTCTAATCAATTCCCTTCCAAATTTTACAACAATGGCAGCCAGGTGGTCCAGTAGCTAGCGCGTTGACCTCACAGTGCAGAGGTACAGGGCTCGATTCCGGCTCCGGCCTCTGTGTGTGGAGTTTGCATGTTCGCCCCGTGCCTGCGTGGGTTTTCTCTGGGTACTCCGCCCCCCCCCCCCCCCCCTCCCCACATTCCAAAAATATACACGGCAGGTTAATGGAACACTCTAAATTGTCCTTAGGTAGTATTGTTAGAGGGGAGGTCAAGTAGGTTTGAGTTTCAGCGCGGGTGGTTATTCGTCTGTGTGTGCCCTGCGATTGACTTTCTTTTCCGCTGTGCTGTCATTTATCTTCGACATTTGTCTGAGGAGTCACAGGTGGTGAATAACTACAGCTGTACATGTAGATGCTCAGGCATTTACACCCGTCCTACAGTTTGTCTGTGCCGTCTGCCATCCTACTGCGGATATGTAATTACAAGGGGGATATGATAAGACTTTTTTTTTTTAATACTCCTATGCTGTGGGAGCTCACAGCTAATTATAGAGTCAGCCGAGCTTCAAATTGCCATTTAAACAGCCATACGGTGGAAGACAATAACAAACTCCCTTGGTGGTGTCATTGCTGTGCAGTAAGTGTGACCGCAAAGACGTCTCACAGTACTCGAAAGAGGCATAAGAACTGACATTTGCACGTGTGTGTCTGCATCTAAAACATATTTACAGTTCATTGTGTCTGTGGGGCAGCATGGTGGAAGACTGGTTAGCACGTCCGCCTCACACTGCAGAGGTCATGGGATCGATTCTGGGCCCTGGCCTCCCTGTAAGCTGTTTTCCCCATGCCTGCGTGGGTTTTCTCCGGGTATGCGGGTTTCCTATCACATTCCCAAAAATGACATAGAGCTTAACGGATCTCTCTAAATTGTGCTTTGGTGTGATGGTGAGTCTGGAGTTTGTCTCTGAATGCGTGCTTTTGCAGGGATTCGATAAAGTAAGCACCTGTACAAATGAACTGCTCATGCTGGAGCCTATGCCAGCCATCTTTGGGCAATAGGCGGGCGGACACTCCGAACTGGTTGCCAGCCAATCACATACAACTATCGTTGTGGGTGTGTGTGTGCGCATTGCTGCCTTCATCTTCTGGCCTTTGACGCGAGGCTGTCCAAAATGTGTCCCCTCATCTGTCTCTTGCCCTGTCCTGTGCAGCCAAGAATAAATAACAGTGGCAATTTGCCCAAAAGTGAAAGGCAGAGACATTCATCATTCACTCAGTGAATGTTCAAACCGTCGGCCGCATCACGACATTGTTTTCTTGATCTTTGGGTCGTTTGGGTCAGGTAGTGATCATTTTGAAGCGGAGCATCTTTATTAATGGCTCGTCGTCCTCTGGAGCGGGGCCCTTGTTTACTGACACGCACATTAATTGCTGAGTCAACACTGCGGTCATGACTGCATTTTATCAACACTCACACACACTGAAGAAGCATCATTCCATTCTCATAGTTGCTGTCATCAACTGCATCTAATGGGACAGTATTGGCGGAGTGTGTGTGTGTGTGTGTGTGTGTGTGATTTTTTTTCTTTTCCTTTTATACCTTCTCTTGTCGCCTTGTCGACAGCTGTCCGCTAGCCCTGGAGGGCCGCACCTTTCTGCTCTTGACAAATTGAACTCGTTTAGTTGTACTTCCACTACTCACTGCAGGGCAAAGACGGAAACACACACACACACACGCGCGCACACACACACACACACATAGGGAGTGCACAAGCTGCTACACTGCGCTAGTGTGTTCTGCTTGGCTGCTCATGTGTGTCAGCAAAGGTGGTGCATCAAAGGATGTAAAAGAGCAAGTGACAAGTCGAGGTGGAGAGAAGCGTGCAGCAAGAGAGAACGGAAGTAGATTTCACAAAAACCGTCAGAGAGATGACCATTTTCTTCTCATCCCACCTCTGTCAGGATAACAGCATTATGGCGACACTTTGAAAACAATAGCTTCGGGCTTTTGGGTGTATTTTGGTGCAAGTGTGCATCATGTCGTTCACTTTGCGTTATCTTTGAACTTTTCTGCCTGACACGTGACACTGTAGGACATTTTCATTGTTGAGTGCATCCCTTTTAGTGCTCTTGATATAGCCGACACCATCTAACGCACTGGTCCCCAAACCTCTGGCCGTGGACTGGTACCGGCCCGTGTGACATTTGATACCGGGGCGCACAGAAAGAATGAATAACTTACATTACTTCCGTTTTATTCATTTCGGAATCTGAAAGGTGTTTTATTTTGAAAAATTACCAGATTCTCTGTTCCATCCGTCTACTGTATGTCACTCTTGACGCAGGTGAAGGCGCACTTCTCGGTCACGTGATAGGTTACCGCTAAAATGAAACCAAGGAGCTAGCAAAAGGAGTACAAAACAAACAGAATCTTTGGAAAGTTTCTTTGGAAAGGGGAAAGCTAGGAGACAGAAGACGAGAATATGACTTTGAAGAAAAAGAAGGTGACATTTAATAAGACAGTATAAGGAGTCCTACTTAAGATACACATTTATCTCAATGCGAGATTCTCAAGATTCCCAAGCCCAGTCTGCATATTATACGGCGATGGTGAGTCGTATTTTTCATGCACTTTGTATTTGCCGTGTATCTTATTTTGAAGGCAGATTTAAACGTTCGCATAGGGACCAGAGAGTGTTGCGGCCAGATAGGACGTTCCTCATGTCATGATTCATGTTTATTATTATGTTTCTAAAATACCACACTTTTCATGCAAGTCATATCATATTATTTTGTTGTATTTATCTGTCACACCGGATTCAGATCGGTCCCTAAGAATATTGTCCGACATTAAACCGGTCCATGGGGCAAAAAAGGTTGGGGACCGCTGGTCTAACATATAGACGCCTATGTGTGCATCTGTGTTTAAAACCTCAACCTTGTGAACACAAGGACATTTTTTTTCGGCTGAAATGACAATTGCTTTTCTAGATGTGCAGTCTACTTAAAAATGTATACCTGAATGCAGATGTTTTTATTTTGCGCGACACGTGACAAAGTAAAATTGATTCAATTCAACATAAAAAAACCCCAACACATTTTCAGTGTACTGCTATGCAATGATGTTTTTGATATCCCCGCTCATGACAAATGCAATCAGGACCCTGTAATATACTGTATACTCATATAGATTTTTTCCAGAAGATATCCGGCCAAAGTTCCACACAATTAAATGAAATTTTGCAGCAGCGTGTGGCTGTCATTAGACACACAGTGGCCCCGATACCGCAGGATCTGTCCCAGAGAAGAATATGCAGCCGATGTTTCAGCGCTCAGTATGCCCTACTTGTATCCCAGTGTGGCACTGTGAGGTGAAAGTAACAGGAGGCTCAAAAAATGGCTTTGTGACTACTGTGACAGTTCCACTTGATTTCGATGCAAATCTGCCAATGTCAAGATGTGAGTGAGCATCCTGCTTTGGCACTTGATTAAGTGGCATGTTGTGCAACTGTGGTCTCTTTTCCGGAGCCCCCAAGGCCTCCTCTACTCGGTTGTAAACGGATAAATCTTGTGAAATGATAAACAAATTAACTTCTAGTACAATGAGGAAGTTTTGTAGTGCAAAACTGGGAACGATTAAGTGGAGGAAATGAATGAGGAGATGTCGTTTAGCAGCATCTCAATGGCACGGATATCAAAGCAACTTTTCCATTTTTTTTTAACCATTACAAACATAATAACCCAGATTTGCCTATTCAAATACAAGGAGAAGACAAATCAAAACATTCTATTATGCCCAGTTTCTAAATTTCCATCCAAGTTTTTGCCGGTTTAATTTTTTTTTCCTTTCAGCATTGAGTGACAGGACAAGAGTTGCCTGTCACTACAACATCCTAAATGCAACTTCAGTCAGGGGACTTTTAGATGATTATCACTGTGCACCTGAGTTGAATATAACAGAGTATCCACTCTGTTCGTCTCCTCTGGTTGTAAACTGCCATCCCGTGCATCATAGTTCAGGGAATACAGAAGGAGCTGATGACTTCAGCTCCTCAAAGTTTATCTGACACACTTTAGCAGCAGATGAGTCAGGCGCGCGACTGAACGAGTGGCAGTGGCAGTGTAATTGTAGCTGCCATAAAATTCTAAAGCAGTGATGGCCCAAGTTTTTCTGGGATCCTAAACAACTTTTCACAACATTATATATATATATATATATATATATATATATATATATATATATATATATATATATATATATATATTAGTGTTTGGAATACTACGTAACAGGGCTTTGATATCGAAAACTAAGACGCTGTCACTTTCAAACTGAAGCTAAACTAGCGCACTCATTTCCAGTCAGGAGGCCTAATTACAGAACCTTTTGCAGCTACAGTTTATCTCTTTTCATTTTTCCCACCCCAAATGTTATTGACCACAAGCTTAAAGATTTATTTTCAGCAAAGCCACATATTAACTTTTGGTAAGAACGTATTAATGGCATGTTGTCATGGACCAGCTGTTTTCCTGTCATTCTTTTGAGTGGTATAATACGCGTGCGTGCGTGCTTGTGTGTGTGTGTCACCGTAGGCTATCTTCCTGTTGTGAGAGCAACGGTGCAGCAGAGGAACAATGATTAATTACACTACAACTCACTTGTATAGCTAGTGCGTGTGTGTGTGTGTGTGTGTGTGTGTGTGTGTGTGTGTGTGTCTAACCCTGACTGGAGGGTGTTCAAAGTATCACTGCACACCTGTGACATGTCTGCACACACACACACACATACACACACTGTTATTTGGTCACAAATCTCTTTCATTCTCTTGATCCCAGCTTTCTGCATCCCCCCTATTCAATAACACTTGCCACGGTTGGACTGTAGCCCATCCCCAGCTAACTTTGGACGAGTGGCAGGTTACGCTTGTGACTCGTCGGCATTCGATTGCAGTTCACATACAGGCAAACAAGCAGCCACAATCGCATGCACACGATTTAGAGCTGGGGCATCCAACTAATTTTTGTCGCAGGCCGCATTGTTGTTACATTTTCCCTCAGAGGGTCATTATGACCGTGAAACCATATAAATGTTTAATTGCCATGATACACGACATGTGCGTGTGCGTGCATGTTCTGAGTTTATACTAACAAATGCCTATAGACATGAGAAATAAAAAGATTAGATTAGACAAAAATCAATTTCAATAAAGATCACACGACCACACGCACACTTACACACACACACACACACACACACATATTGAGCAGATTTCATTAAGCAAATGCCTCCCTCTGTTCGCTCCATCATCAAGGAGCTACTTGAACATTTTGGACCCTGCATCATTATTCTTCCTCACCGGACAGTTTTAACATTGCAACTGCTAACAAGGTTAACAAGTACTGTGGCTCCTGTATTACCTCGCTCACTTTTCCCTCTTAGCCATGACTTTCCCTCCATTGCCCCTTTCTACCCTTTTCTCATCCCGCCACGTAGTTAAGTGCAAAGACAGAAGCCTGACGAAAGTGTATGACTCAGGGAAAACAATGATTTTGAAAATGAAGGGGAGGTCAGTGACACGACACGAGAGGCAATGGGGAGGCGATTGATAATGTTGGATATGAAATAGGTACATTAAGAATTATTTTCATTAACATGAAAGGCAGAAAGGAGAGCTCAATAAAGTGAGCATGGATGAGCAGAATGGAGTTAAGCACCGTTAATCAAAAACATTTGTTTCTGTTACCTGTTTTGCTTGCGAACACCTCACATTTATCCATCCATTTTCCAAGCCACTTTATCCTCACAAAAGTCGCGGGGAGAGCTGGAGCCTATCCCAGCTGTCTTCGGGCAGTAGGCGGGGGACACCCTGAACCGGTTGCCAGCCAATCGCAGGGCACACAGAGACGAACAACCATCCGCGCTCACACTCACACCTAGGGACAATTTGGAGTGTTCAATCAGCCTGCCATGCATTTTTTTTGGAATGTGTGAGGAAACCAGAGTACCCGGAGAAAACCCATGGAGGCCCACTCCACACAGGGAGGCCGCAGCCGGGATCTAACCCACGACCTAGGCACTGTGAGATTGACGCGCTAACCACTGGACCACCGGGCCGCCCACCTCACATTTAGTACTTACTAAATCCTTACGTCCCTTCTTTCACTTTATCGCCATGGAGACAGCGATGCCACTTCAACACGTGTCCCGTATGCTTCCTTGTCTTCATCGTCGACAAGGTTTTAGCTGTGTGAGGTTTTGCTAGTTCTGTATAATGCCTTTCATTATGTGTGCATGCCAGTACGTTATCTGTAATTTCTCAAGATTGTGTGAACTAAACAAAGTTTCGGTAGGTTACAGTGTCCTTTGTTTTGTCAGGTGAATTCATGGTACAGAGCAGTTTGGGCATAGTTCAGATGAGGAAACATTTCATTTCCAAAGTTAAGACTGTTTTTAAAAACACATCATTACCTTTAGTTGGAGAAGCAAAATAAAAGGATCTTCTCATACCGTTTTCTCAAACAGCTATGGTAGGTTTTAATACACAAATGAATGTACACTGAAGTAGAAAGCCGATGTAGTTTGGGCGTTAGACTTCTTTCTTCTACTTTCAAATTATGATACCTTTTATTGATCCCCAGAGGGGAATTCCGGTGTTTGAAAGTCACTCCACAGCAGATAGCTAAAAAAATAAGGTGGGGGGGGGGAGGGAGAACAGTACTTCCAGAGTAAGAAATTGGTTAATGTAGTGACTCGCCTCAAAATGTAAATCCATGCTGACTTTCCTGCATGGAGTTTGCATGTTCTACTTCTACTTCCCGTGCATTCCAAACACCTCCATGTGTCATTAATTGGAGACTCTAAAATAAGATTGTAAATGCCAATGGTCACTAATCTTGTTGTTTGTCTCTCTGTGCCCTTCAGAGGTATCAAACCAGGTTGAGAAAGTAAAAATCCTGCCACTGTTAGGCTGTAGCCACAGGTGCAGCTGCACCCAGGGAGCTCATTTACCTTCAGGGTGAGTGGAAGCACCTGTGGCTAAAGCCAACCTGCGGCAGGATTTTCACTTTCTGGATTTGGATTTGAAACCTCCGGTGCCCCGTATGTTGTACCTCGCCTTTTGCCCCAAGTCAGCTGAGCTATGCTCCAAAACACCTTAGAATAGATGGACAAAGTCATTTTCTCACAAAATTGCAACCATAGTCAAAGTCACATTGCTGACAGCAGTTCAAGTTCAATCAGAAGGTAGTGTTTACTTTTCGTCATATTTCGTGCTAAATTTTCACAGTCGCATGAATCAAACTCCTGCAGGTATTGCTGCCAGATTAAGAAGTCTGCTGCACAGCTCACGCCAACCCTGTCAGGCTGGATTTGGTTGCCTTTGATAATGGCCCCCCCAAAATAGAATGCTCGAAAAATCCACATATCATTTGTAGTCTCGCTTTGGCTGCGAGCAGAAAAAAAATAAGCTGCTCTCTTGGTGACACACAGCATGACTCGTATGTGAGTGAGGAGACACTTCTCACGCAGCCGCTTGAATGTATTACCACAAACATGAAGAAGAAAATTCCATTGCGCAGCGACGCCACACATGTAAGCGGTGCGTCTCATGCATTTGAACGGATGGACAGCTGCCACGTTCTCTCATTGTTTACTTTTTCCCTCTGCCATATCATTATTGCAAACTTTATGTACTGTACCATGGTTGGGTGATTAAGGATAGAGACAGAAATGTGTTTACTGGATGGGAAGAATAGTTTAAGTAGCGGTGGCTGGGGAGTTTTTCACCAGGTTGTCCAATAGAATTATAGAAGGCGAGAAGATGCCAGAGGAATGGAGGAAACGTGTGCTGGTCCCCATTTTCAAGAAAAAGAATGACGTGCAGGATTGTGAGAACTATTCATTCATTCATTCATGTTCCGAACTGCTTGATCCTCACGGGGGGTGCATGAGCCTATCCCAGCAGTCTCCGGGCAGTAGGCGGGGTTCCAGCCAACCAGAGACGAACAACCATCCACGCTTACACTCACACCTAGGGACAATTTAGAGTGTTCAATCAGCCTGCCACGCATGTTTTTGGAATGTGGGAAGAAACCGGAGCACCCGGGGAAAACCCACGCAGGCCCGGAGAGAACATGCAAACTCCACACAGGGAGGCCGGAGCTGGAATCGAACCCGGTACCTGTGTAATGTGAAGCCGACGTGCTAACCACTGGACTACCGGGCCGCCCCTTGTGAGAACTATTGTGGTGAAATTATGGGAAGGAGGAATGGACAGGACAGAGGAGAGTAGTTGTTAACAACAAAATTGTTTCATGCCTAGGAAGAGTACTAGAGATACATTATTTACCTCAAGGCTGTTGATGGACAAGTTCAGAGAAGGTTCAGAATAAGTTGTGTCTGTCAATCCAGCCTATGAGAACTCAGAGAAGAGCCGTGGCACTGAATGAGGAGGTCAGGAGTGTCATAGAAGTAGCTTAAAACAGTTCAGGACATGTACAGTATGGGGGTGCAAGAGCAGTTGTGAAGTGTTCTGTCAGTGTGACAGAGGTTTAAGGTGGAGGAGGTGGGACTCCATCAGGGATCTGCTCTAAGGCCCTTCTTCTTTTCACTTGGATTGGATAGGTTGACAGATGAGGTTAAACTGGAATATCCATTGGCTGTTAATGTTTACAGATGACATTGTGAACTGTCTTGAAGGGGAGCAGGTTGGAGGAACATTTACCAAGGTGGAGGGGTGCGCTGAAAAGGAGAGGAATGAAGATAAACAGATGTAATTGTTTTTGTGATTTTACTCTCAAGTATTCTGGCTTCATCTCACATCCCATCAACATGCATGTTAGGTTCGATGAAGATTCAATATTTTCTATAGGTGGGAATGTCATTGTGAAAGTGAGTAGTTCTTTTTTTTCTCTGTGCCATCTGATTGAAAGGCAACCAATCCCAGGTGCAAGCTTTCTCTTGGCCAGTGTCAGCAGTGCACCACCTCACCCACAACGCTAAAAAAAAACGCAAGCATTCTAGAGTGAATATTAACGACAATATACCGTTTGATGGAAATGGAGCCTCCCAACTCGACTTTGCAGGTCGCGGGAGGTGAGCAGAAACCTGCAGGCTATTTGAAGACATGAGAGAGTATACGCTCACCTGTGCCACTCTGCATCCCTTTCGTGCCAAGTGACCTGAATCCTGCTCCAACTGCCCTCTGCTCCGAGCTATCGGGCAACTCGTCTGTCGCCGTTCACATTCCCACATAATTGTGGACTCTAATCTTCACAAATGCTAATGGCATTCATTCCTGCTTTGCTGATGAACAATTTCCACCTCAGTGTGTGAGTGGAGTGGGGGGGGGGGCATCATTTTACACTGTGAGAAATATAACCTCAAATGCAAAAGCGTCGTATGACTTCATTATTATTATTTTTTTATACGTGGTCTCACTTTAATGTTTGTGGATGTTCCTTCTGAAAAACATTTCAAATCACCGCCACTGCAATGAGCAATTTAGAGTCTTCGGTTAACCTAGATGTTTCCATAGTGGCCCTCTTAAAATTGTCTGAAAGTCAGGTTAACGTCTGTGAGCATTGTTCCTCGCATTCTTTTAACTTGATTTTTCTTTTTAAGAACCGAGGTGAAGTGAGTAATCGTCCTTGTTCGAGCCGCTCCCCACGCAAAGCGTTTGATTCCATTTTGTTGTAAATTCAGAGGCAAATACCAGACATTTTGCTTTGTAGAGTGAAATCTTGAGATTCTTTTGATAAAATATGCCGCTGAGAACCTTAACAAAGCTGATCTTTCAACGCACTTGCCTTTTATGCAAAGTGGATATCTGCTCCTTTGAAACACGCTCACCCACTGTGTTGACAGGCCTAACCTTCTATTCCCAAAAAAAAATATTAAGGCAACTCTGTTGGTGACTTGACAGATTCAAAAAAGTACACGCATTTGAGACCAGGAAAGGCAAAAACTAGAAGTTATGAGTGTGGAGGAAAATTATAAAGTTTTGTCAGACTTTGGGGAAAGTTTAGACGCGGGAGTTAAGCTAATGTATTTTGGTGTCGCAATGTTTGCCATATTTGTGAATATGAATTTGGATCGGAATTTTTGGGCAAACATTAGCCGCACTTTTAACACTATTTAGACCAACACTCGCTGAAATGTTTTTCTTTCAAACTTCATCACTGTTTTTGAATTTTAATGTGTTTGTTGTTTATTTTAGAATTATAAAAGGATGTACCTGTATATACGCAGTTATAGTATGTGATGCAGTGACACATTTCTGCATGTGTGAAATTAGGCATAGAAATGTCGGCAATTATGCCATCTGGCGCGTTGGGATTTTTTTTTTTCAAACAAACGCACCAGATGCAAATCTTTGCTCAATTATTGTTGTACAAGTGGACTGTCATCTTAAAATGAAAAATGACATCTTATCATTTTTTTTCTCCTTGACTTGTCTTAGATCCTCGTCAACACCGTTTCCCAGCCGGCTTCGCTGTACGAAAACGTCGTCGTGAGTGATGGCAGCCCCATCCTGAAAGATTTGCTCTTCAGCCCAGATTACCAATACTTGTACACCCTCACCGATCAACAGGTAAAGTGTGAACCTACACACACACACTCTGAAAGAATCAGCACGCATATGATACAATGATGCACCTGTTCATAAACAATGTCAAACACGCAGCAAGAATGAATGGCATCCACAACAAATAGAAGGAGGATATAGACTAGAGGTGTCAAACTCACTTTTGTCGTGGGCTGGATTTTAGTAAGTTTCCGTTGGGGGGCCGTTATGACTAAAACCGTATAAAAAAGTAAAGAATCATGGTTTATTCACCTACTGTTTGAGATATGATAATGAGGGGTTTGATAACAAGTAAATTATTACCGTATCACTCTTATTTATTACAAATGAAAATTTAAATTTTGGTAGCGATTTTAGGAAGCAACATGAAAGTTGAAACATTTGATTTGCTTTCGCGGGCCACGTAAAATAATGTGGCGGGCCAGATCTGGCCCGCGGGCCTTAAGTTTGATATCAGTAAAATAGACATATCTTGGGAAGCAACCAGTTAAGCTAATTATGCAAAGACAAAAAAGAAATGTCAGAAACGGAGTAGAAATCCGCACATAATATGATCCTTTTGAGCATGCCGTACCCACATCTCGTCATTGTAGTATAATTTTTATCATTAACCTTAGCCAAAAAGCCTCAACTGCCTTCAAAGACCGCCTCTCTTAAAAGACAAACATTGCGCATTGACATGCATTGTTAACATTTTACATCCTGTACTCTGATATAATTCTTGTCAAGGGTGTTTGGAAATTGTGAAGTATCAAAGCGTGAATCTAATTGATCAGCACACTTCAGATAGGCCAAAATACATTTTCTGCTTCAGCTTCGTCTTTTCAGGACTCATTTTCACCACTGCTGTTTAGAGTTGTTATGACCTTAAAAATCTCAATAACAGACACAGACACGAACACAAATCCAACACCTCATTTTAATGTAGTTTTAATCTCACTCACTAGAAAGGGAAAATAACACCAGTCTCATTCCATACAAGTGTTATTTCTGGGATTTGCTTTATTTCTCCTGCTTCCAAACAAGCTTTAAAATACTGTATATTGCTCTTTTTTATGTGCTGTACGTTAACATGATGCTTAATAATTTAGGACTTAAAATTTTGACAATTAAACAATGAATTGAGCTGTCAGGTGACAAAGGTCAGCTGGTCCATATATGGAGGCACTGTGCCAAAAGTTTCTGAAATATCGAGAGATGTCTTTTGCGCGTATAAACGTTCAGTGTTATTGACTCCACGATTGCCTTTCTTCTCTTTTCTTGTACTTGGGAAAACAATGTGAGGATTATTTATAAACTAGCTCTTCTCTGGCTGCCACCATATTGTTCGTTCAAACAAAACAAATAATAATAATAATAACAAAACAGAAAGCAAATGTATTCACAAAATGTCCTGACAATCGCAGCATTCAAATTAGTCAATGAAATCAGTCACTGCTGGTATTCACTGATCAAGTCATCAGGGCCGACACCCCGACAAAACGTCTCATCCCACTGTCCATCTGTGTCTCCAACCCAATTATATAAACACTTCATTTCTTGTCAAAGCCACATGGAGCAGATTCTGCGGAGGCAGAGGTCATTAGGCTTTGCATCTTTGCTGTCGACAGACAACTTGTAGATGGTCATTTTAATTAAGTTCTTACTGATGAGCCAGCGCTTTTGTGCTACGCTGTCCAAAAAACAAGGGGCCTCTTCTTAAACCATCAGTTGGAAACTGTGGAAAATTTCTCTTGTAAGAAATGGCCGTATTTTCTGTTCAATTTTATGTCCTGACATTCATGTCCGAGACTGGAACAAAAAAGCTTTTTCACACAAGAATGCGTGTCACTGAGCTCAAACAGATTATTATGTGATAAGGGTGAACATCCATTCTGAATGGTATATCCAGTTGTCAGAACAAAATACGGGGCTTGCTAAGGGACATCAAATGCACGTCAATACTTAGTTTTTTTTAATTCCTTCATAATTCACCATTAATGTTAAAATAAATAGAGCAATCATTGACAGAAACCCTTCATTTACTTTTGTGAGGTGTGAACGAAGGGCTGATGTTGAAACGTGCGGCAGCTCAAGCGTATCACAGCATTCTTATCACGACGTAGCACATAAAAGTATTACGTATGACCGTACGCCTTGCTCTACTTTTCATCACCTTCTCATTCCTTACCTGCAACGACTCTTATCTCATAACAGCTAATGACCGCACCGTGATAACCTTGAGTGAGACATTCTCGGGCCCGTAGACAGAACTGCCTCGTGAGTGCCGTGTAATTTACCAAAGATTAGACATAATTGACTTCCATGTGTCTGCATGAGCACAGCGAATAAGTCGAGTGTAATTGATACAAATGGACAGTGTTGGTCTGACTGGGGAATTAAGCCTGTCCATCAAGGACGGCAGGACCCAGAGGGAGGCTTAGACTGTACCAAAGACAAGAGGTGGAAATATATATAACGTACAAAGAGAAGGCTACACACATGCAACAAGAGGAGAATCACCTTTATTGGCCACATATGTAGAACACACAAGGAATTTGTCTCTGGTACTACAGGCTACCCTAGGACTGCAAAAACAAGCAACTACTAGAAACAAGGACATGGCAGAAAAGTATTGAAAGACTTTCCGTAATGTAAAAGTACCAATGTGCAGTAGTACCATCCAATGAGAAGCTGTGTGACGATGTGCAGAGTATCGAGCGGAGATATAGTATTGCATTGCACCACTGATCACTTTGACGGTTGTGCACCATTTTTGTAAGTGACCAGTAGCAGTAATTACAGTACAAGTTTAGGTGCGCAACTATACAGAAAGTCCTTGAGCGCTTTAAAGTGTTTGGTGCTGTGGAATATTGATCATTGACAATTGTTCAAATATGGAGAGAGCTGGAGCAACAATGATCATTGCAGTAATACTGTTGCACAGGGGTGTGCAAAAATGCAAAGAGCCACGACAGATTTGAGTTACTGTTTAGGGATTTAATGGCGAGAGGGAAGAAGCTGTTTGAATGTCTGCTGGTTTTGGTGTGCATGAATCGGTAGCGCTTGCCTGAAGGGAGTAGCTGGAAAATGTGGTGGGCAGGGTGCATGGGGTCCAATAGGATTTTCCATTCCCTTGTCTTTGTTCAGGGGTGAGCTCAAACGTTTTCAACACTCTAATTTTCAGAAGCACTAAAAACACAAACGGGATGAAAATCAAAACCAAAACAGTTGAGATTCTAAATCTCACCAATGTCATTGAATTTGATTCAAATACGCATCCTGTATTGCAAAGCTTGCATTGCTCAGCACTTCTCCCAGTTGTGAAGTCATTCATCTTCCAAGTGTTCCCATAGGTTCCCTCTTATTTGCTGTTATTTACATGATAGCGATTGGTTCTTGGCCCCAGAAAAGTCATTTTCAATTATTCAAGCCAAGTGTTTTACTTTTTGATGAGCACCAATATGTCTACTGCATTTATGTGAGTGTTAGCACTGCGACTGTGGGGATGATAGGATAAAAAAAACACAATGCCTGCATGGAAAGATGGACCACAGTGATACATTCACGTAAGCGTCACTATGCATAAGTGCGACGTACAGTCTACATACATGCATGTATGATCCTCTTTGACCCTTGCAAGAAGAGACTTAATGAGAAGAGAGTTTAAGGAATCTCTTTGTGAAGCACATAATTGCAGTTCCTCTCTAAAGATTGAAAACTGACGATGTTCACAATCGTTCTCAGAAACCAAGCAGTGAGTGTGCGTGCCATTGAGTATAAAGGTGGAACAATATAATCGGTTTGTTGGATTTCCTTTTGTAATCCTTCTTTTACGTGATTTCTTTATTTCGTTTTCGGTCTACACTAGAATTAAGGAGTAAGTGTTGTCCCGTTGAAATATAAGGTCTCACTCTCCGACTTAATGCATTCAACATGAAAGGGCACGAAAAAGCCTTCCTGGCCTGCTGATTTGGAGCATTGTCTGCCCCTGAGGCTTTTGGACTGCAATGTTAAATAACATGGCCTAGTTTGACAGTGGTGACCAGGCCCATTGCTGTTGACGATATTTCAGTTTCTGAAGGGGAGTCCAACTGAAATGGCTGAATGATCCGAACATCAATTTACGTGAGCCTTTAACATTTATTTCGGTGGTTGTGGCTCGGGATGGGCGAGCACCGATACCGGCCTTATATTTTGGTATCGGGGACTCGCGAAGACTGCCGATACGAGTAACCCATACTGAAAGTGGAAAAAAAAAATCTGACATTGACAATAGTTGGTGCTATGCTACAGCAGTTTGACATGTCGGCAAATCATATCTGCATCAGAAAGATTTTGCTCACAATATTTTGTCATTGTGTCATATGAAATGTACAAGCGCTATCGATAGTCGGTATCTGTGCGCACTCAATGAGTGAATGCTCGTACCCGTTATCGGTCTGAAAATAAGAAGTGGTAGATGTGGGGAACACCCTGGACTGGTCACCATTTTAATGCAGGGCACATGTAGACAAACAGATATTCATACTCACATTTAACCCAAAGGACAATAGAGAGTCTTCAGTGACCCAGACATGCATGCTTTTGAAGTGTGGGAGGAAGCTACAGTATTTATAGAAAAGCCACGCAAGCATTGAGAGGCTCCCACCGGTGCCTGGATTTTAACCCCATCCTCCAAAATATGTGGTGGATGTGCCAACTACTCTGCCACTCAATTACAAGAAAACTTAGCATTCCTGTTCCCATGTGATGCTTTACCACACAAAAACATGATGCATTTATTATGACTTTCAAAAAATATAATCTAAAGGTGTCTGCACGTCTGAATGCACATTCGGTAATATTATTTTGCCGCCTTGACCGGAACAAAACTCTCATATTTGGAAAGGTAAACCGATGACTTTTGCCGTTGAGATCATTGGTTTAGATGAAAAAAAATGGTTGTATTAAAATGCAGATTTCAATCATTCATACTCTACTGCAAAATTCTTATCAGGTCTGAGATCAAATAAAATAGAGCCGAGCCGGAATTGCAACGTCATTGGGACAGATGGCGATTTTGGCTTTATTTAAGCAAACAAAGGACTATTTGATATGTGTCGCTTTTATCTCCTGCAACAAATCAGAGTCCGTGCACACGGACCACGCAATTCTTCTCCGAACACGTTCAGACACTCTTCGCTCACTTTTCTACTGTTGTATTCTACCAAAATCAGCTTTATATTATATACGTTCCGCTTGAGTGAGAGTTAAATAGTTTCTAATGAACACAACTTACTTGCGTTCTCACAAATTGGTTTATTACTTTACAAGTTGTGCCGTTCACCGCTGTTAAGCGTCAAACTTGTTTGTTCACCCTTTGGACGTCGGTTGAGGGGAATCTGGCCACCGCAACGAAAAGCAGCTCTATTCACGTTGTATACTCAGCCCCTCTTTTATTATTGTACCTTGTGCTGAACATCCAAAACAAACACATAGACCGAAGTTCCATTCCTGGTTGAAGGGGAACAATCGCTCTTTATCTTTCTTTCCAAGCTTACGCAGCTAAAATCCAACCATCCATTTTCTGTTCCGCTTATCCTCACAAGGGTCACGGGGCGTGCTGGAGGATATCCCGGCCGTCTTATGGGGAACTGGTGGACAGCCAGGGCACACATAGACAAACAAACATCCGTGGTCACAGTCACACCCAGGGACAATTGAACAATGTTCAATCAGCCTCCCACGCATGTTTCTGAAATGTGGGGGGAAACCATAGTACCTGGAGAAAACCCAGCTGTGAAGTATCCCCCCCCCCACACCCTCCCCCAAAAAATCTTGAGCTCAAAGTCTCTCAAAGTTTTAGATTGATTTTAAAGGACTTCACCCCCCCACCCCACCCTCTTTAAAATGGTATTACTGTTGTATGATCGCAATTCGACCTTCCTTCACTGTAGTGAGGCCAAATAGAAATGGCTCCTACCATGCCTACCACAAGAGTCAGTCTTTAGCATCTCAAAGCGTTGTATAGCCAATCATCTTTTTTTTTTGTCCGTCCGTCCCCCTTCTCCTGCTCCTCCTCTTTCCAGCCCGTCTCTCTCCGTGTTGAATAATAGAAATGCCAAGTGATGAGAGCTCAAACATAAAAAAGCCCATTTCCCAGCTTGACAGAGCAATTTACCTTTCCCCATATTCACTCGCTCACATAATTAAAAGTGTTGGATTGGACTATCTTTGTCCCAGAGGTGACTCTCTTTTCCTACACTCGCACACACCCACACACACACACGCACACAGAGGGGGGAGATAACATAAGAGCGCCTGCTTTGTGATGAAGAACATTTTGGATGAGCTAATGCGAGACTTACATCTGGTTATCTTTGTCTTTCACACATTTTTACAATACTCAAACATTGTTTATTTGTCATCTCCAGTCAATTCAGTAACATCACATTTTTTACCTCAGAAAGAATGAAAAAAGGCTTGAGTCAATTTGACCACTGCGGTCACTCTGACATTTCATGTTCCAATTGTACTTATCAAACAAAATGCATTTTTCATCACGTCGTAATCGCCTTTCGGTCGTTTAATGTTGCCGATGCAGAAACGTTTCCTCTGCATGCTCCCATGAACGACATCATCCAATTCGTCATCAACCTGAAGGCTTGCAATATATTGATTTCCGGTGTACATTACCCTCTTCTCATGTAATCACCAGCCATCATTTCACTGGATGTGTCCTAATGAAAAAAAAAGGGAAATTGTTTAAAAACAAAAACAAAACAATTTTCCCTCAATATGAGCACCACAGCCCCTGCGTGATCATTCATATGCACGTGTGGCATCACCTTCCAACGAGAATGCATTGAAAACACATATTACTATATTTCATTGTAATGTTTTTAAACATTTATTGACAATGAATAAACTCGCCAAATGATATAATGATTGTAAAAGACTGCAGCCGAGTGAACTAATTAACGTGAAGGGCAAGGTCATGCCTCTTTTTCTTGTAAAACCGATTCATGAGGCGACCTCTTGGCAGCTCAAGGCGTCACCTCTTCCTCCGTGGGGATGGGCAGACGGTGACATCACGGGTTGATGATGTTGCACCTCCGTTGATCGATTTGGACTCGCCTTCTGAAATGCATGTAGACGTGCAGTACTGCACGATAGAGAAATGCTAAGCCTGGCACCGCATTAGAGAGGCTTCATATTCAATTCACTCAGCGTTTACTGCACTTCGAGGTCAGCGGGGCGAAATGCACCCAATTTCTTAATAAAATCGTCCTCTTTAGTGTTTTGTCAACTTTGAAGTTGTTTTAAAAAAAGGAAAAAAGGGATAAAGCAGTGAACAGGCGGAATGATGTGAGGACGCGGAAATGTTTTCTCAGTGCCCTTGGTCCTCCTGGCTAATTGGTGTTTTGAGTTGGAAAATGCCGTCTCACACAGTTTTATGAGTTTTGTAGAATATTGTGTCGCAATGAGGTGATCTCCTGTTTAAAGATCGCACTGTTAAAGCATATAGTAATATAATTTACAAAGCGTCTTCCCACAGCAGAGCCATACAAGGCTGCTTTTTCTTTTCGGTGACCGTATTATTCAAATCTGATTTTCACCATGCTGCATGAACCAAGATGAATGGTGTCCAGTAACTGAAAACAAACCAGTTGGTGCAAAACGTTTACTGGCTATTCGTAGGCTGAATTGACATTGCTATACATGTTTCGAGTGACACAATTCTGAATTATTGTTGCCATGTTGTGCATTTCTCATCAAATGTACCACACAAAATCCTCAAGTAGGAATCCGGCCGGCAAATTCTGCAGATTCAACTGCAACATAATTGGAGAGACTGCATGAATTCACCCTATCACTGCCATGATGACTTCATGTTACAAACGTGTTCATAAATTGAGGTCATGTTTCCCATTGTAATGAATGGAGTTGCAATTAACCCGTTCCAGTCCCAAAACTTATCCATCAATTTTCCGAACCGCTTATCTTCACAAGGGCCACGGGCATGTTGGATCCTATCCCAACAGCGGGGTACACCCCTGAACTAGTTGCCAGTCAATTGCATTACATTACATTAAAGCAAATTATGTGTAAAGTAGAAATATGGTATGTGAGATGTGCATAGATCACTCAATCACAATCATCTGTAGTGTGTTTAAGAACACACAGCCAATTTGTTTCAGATAGCTTGACCCAGTCCAGGTCAACTTAACCATATGTAACATTTCATATTATATTATATTATTTTTTAATCTTGTGTTCTTCCGTTTGTTTCCATCAACACTTGTGCACATGCATGTGTTTGTGATAAGCATGATGCTAACCTATTCAATTATTTTAAGAACATTTTTAGCACATATGCTGCATGATTCACGCTCAAACGCCTGTAAACTCAGTAGTCACTGTATTTATGGTGAAAGAGGGAGAGAGAGAGAGAGAGACAGAGATGATCAGAATTTGATTTGTGAGACAGTCAAAGACAGTGCGATGTCTTCATAGAGTTGAGAGAAATGACGTGACTCGGGTGGAAACACGAAAATGTGCTGAAGTGTGTAATTGAAACAAGCAGAGAAAGAACACCAAGATTGAGTAATTGCATTGCTTTTATAGAATTAATACAGTAGAAATTGTTATTCCTGCCAAGCAAAGGGGGTTTTATTGGATTTGGTCACAATCTGCTCAGTCTGTAGAGGATTTGTTTTCGAAAGGGGTTCAGGTGGTGATTTTCTACAATATTTCTCATGCGATTGTTTGAAGGACCAAACCACGTTATCATCTTATAGCCTGGTTTTCATTTAGGGTTAAAATAAGACTCCCAAACGTTTTCCCACTGCGGGCTTGATGGGCGGACATAACTAATACTGGATTAGATGTCGGCCCAAGATGGAATAGTGATGGAGAGATCCTCTCATCAAGAGACAACCATTTTGTCTGTGTCCACCAAGGTTGTCTCTACCCGTGTCGACTTTTGATCTATGGCTTCCTTTGCCGTGTTTTTCGGTGTAACTGGACAAAAGACAGATGGTAGATGAAGATGAACACAAAGGAAGAGGGGATGACAAGAAATTGCATGGAATGAAGGAAACGTTAACATTTCGGGAAAGTCATTCAGATCTATGGATTATGTTTCAGTAGCCAGGGTTGGACTGGACGTTGGGCTTGGCAGGTACATGTGGGCGGCCATCTTTAGTGGCTGATATAGTGCAATTATTCCATTTTTTTTAAATTTTTTTATTTATTTTTTGCCATTAATTCATTTTATACCTGCCCAGGAGGCGGGTCCACAATTGAAATTCAGGGGCCCATTTGGCCATTTTCAAAGTAGACGTTAAATTGAACCAATCAATATCATTGGCAGGGCTACAGTGTTGTCTGTAGGAGCACTGCCCAGAGGGCACATCTTAATGCCCACTCCAGCAGAATGTCTTTTAGGTTTAAAAAAATATATATTTGATTCTTCCAGCCAGTGTTAAAAAGCCATTCCCTTCACATCATAGCAAGCAGTCAACATGGCTGAGAAGTCATTGTTTATCACAGTCATGGTTACATGATATAAGATGAGATGTATTCCGAGAATCTGTCCAGCTTTACTTGACACATGATGACATAGATATTTATTCCTGTAAACAATATTTTTAAATGCCCAACCAATAACCTCCTAAACCCTAAAAGATGCCTTGTCTTATAATACACACAGTTGTATGAACATGCTGGCCACAAAATACACACTATCGCTAAATAATAACATTTTTCTACTATCTGTTGCGTTTTTGTTTGTATGGAAATCTTGGTGTTGTTACCTCACAGAAGCCTTTCATCTTTATTTGTATGGGGCAGATAGGGCAATTATATTTCAGTCACTGGACTGCATGTGCTGCACATGGGGACTGAGCCATTCAACCCAATCACATTTCTCTTTTGCATCTCTGCCATCCATCCACCGGTGCAATCGTTCATTGTTTCTTTCCCATCCTCCCTTCCAGCACTGAAAAGATTAATCCCTCTATCATAAACCCAAACAAGAGAGGCTCACATGAAGCTGTTTTGTATTTCAAATAATTACCACAGGTCTCAAACTGCTGCGGGATGTTCATCGCACCAATGGTGTCATTCTCTATATCCACGGCTACCTTATTTTCTAATCCTCATTTTCTTTCCACTCCTCTTCTTCCGCTGTCCACAAATGAATGTCTTTGCTGTAGCAAATAGGCCTGGGATGGAAATGCCATATTTGATTCCACAATGGTGGTTCATATTTACTCTGGTAAGACACAAGGCTCGCGCATTCCCTTCCTGTTATGTGTTTTCTCAAACTCAATGAAAGAACCATTTCATCACCCACCCGCCAGTCGCTAAATCTCATTGTATTCCATTCTCTTTCTTTTGCTATTGTGCTTGAATGTTTTTGGGGTTTTTTTTTGGATTCTCTCTCCTCCCTCTATCAGACTGTAATACTAACATGCTATTTGTGTAATGACAGTAATCTGGTGCCATTTGGTGTGCTGTGAAAAGGGACATGTTGGTAATGGTTGTATTATAATAGTTATCAGGCGCGGGTCACTATGAATCCGCTGTAAGCTATTGTGTTCACACTCTTCAGTATGAGGATGAGAAAGATGCATTAGTGGCATTTACTTGAGATATGTGTTGTTTGTGTAAAAGCTCTCAATGGATATTGATGTAAAAGCCCAATACACGATTTGTAAAATGTACCATTTATTTGTCACAAAAATGTTTCCTTTTTGTCTTCCTTCATTTTTTTTAGATACATGTAGTGAATGTATTTATTTTAAAACTACAATCTCTTTAATTTCACCGATTGTCGTTGCAAAATATGAGACAAATAAATTGAGACGCTTCAGATTTGTATTTTTGTTTGAAAGTTACTGACATCTACATTTACTGGGCAATTTATCAGATTAACTTTCACAATCTATTAAAATTCCAAACATGAGGTTAATCAAAACATGTGCATTATTGTTGCAATAGTGTTGAAATGCAGTGCATCTTCCACACAGCTGTTTCTAATGTTCTTTTTTTTTCACATGCCTATTTTACAGAAAGCAAACTAAAACAAGAAATAATATCGTATAAGAAAAGGGCCTCAGTAAACCTACGCTTAGATTATTATTTCTCTCTTTTATCCTTTTTTATTTATTTTTTTTAATATACTGTAGCTCCCGTGGTGTATCATTTTGTAGTGTGTGGCTGTACCGAATATTAACATGATGTGACCAGCATTATTATTGACAGGTCAAGTGACAGAAATCTGGAGTGAGGGTAATTCAATGTATTTTCTTTCAATGCCATAACTTGGCTTCCTCAATATTTTCTGTCCGTTTTTTAATCAGGGAAAAAAAAACGATTTATTTCCATATTAATTAGAATGTGGGACCATTGGTAGCATAGTGATTCACTATGCTGATGTTCATGTAGCAAATATGAAGTCAGTGTGCTGTTCCGTATCACCTCATGACTGGCTAGCAATCCACATTTTCAGTCTACATAGATGCAGACCGTGATGTGATTCCAAACGGGACATGTAGCATCAAAAATGGATGGCTGGGAGGATGGTTCAGATGGTGCCAAGTCAGTTTGTTTTATCTGACTTGGCACATAAAACAATCAGCTAACCCAGAAAGGTAATGGACACAGTTGAAAGCTCGTGGAATGAAACAGAAGAAACGCCTTGATCAACTGAAAAGAAAAAAAACAACAACAACACTTTTTCAAACTGCTTTATGCTCCACAAGATGTGCATGCAGGTCCTGAGATTCTGGCACTCCACCGACTGTCTTCCAAAGTAAGAGCCACATAGCTGCAATAGAACAAGCTAGTTTGCCAGACTAGCGCGCTTGTTGGCAGAATTATGTTGGAACAAAAGGAGCTTCCCTAATTGTCCCCAAATTACTTGAAAGTAGGAAAAATTGACTTTTTGTCACAATATTTCTATCCAAATGGATCTATGGATGACCTTGTAACACACAAGGTGAATTTCAAGATACCATGTTATAGGGCAAAGACAACCTGATGAAATGGAGTTTCCCCCAAAGCGCATCGTCTTGCCTTCTGTCTCCTTTAGGGGATATTTATTTGGCTGCTGTTTGAGAGGCAGGTCTCTTTACACAGTTTTGATATGATGTCCTTGTTGATACCCAAGATCTCAGGGCTCCTCACAGAAATCATTCATCCTTCATCTTATCATAGACATGCAGAAACACGGATGCCAGTCAGTCGAGATCTGCTTGACGAAATGAGTAATCGGTCTATCGATGTTGTCCAGTGTACAGCAGCGTTTGTTTTGTATGGCATCCGTGAGAATTTAGTCAACATTTTCTTCTTGCTGTGAGTTATGTTCAGAGGATGGCCTTATACAGTATATGTGCAGGATTCATTTCAATAACTGGCTGCAAGTCAGATGTTTGGCCATTTGCATTCGGACATTGTAAATTGTTTTCAAGGTTCAATACACTGAGCAGAAGATATTTTCTGACCCTTGGTTGGATCAAACAGGAGTAGTCGAAGCAGTAACAGGAGTAGAAGATCCCACAAGAAATCCTACTACTGTGACCTCAGCAGTCAGAGTTCATGGACAACCCATAGTGTTAACAATATGGGCTCTATATTTGTGTCCAGTACAAGTCTGGTGTGACGCACAAACTAAATGTGCGCCGTGGCAGGCTACACCAAGTGTTGACCATAGAAACGGTCAGTTTGCGTCGTTGTGGGTGTGAACACAGCCGACTTGATACTCTGTTGCCATATTTATGAATGGAATACAATGACTTCCACCACATTTATCCGCAGAGCTCGGAATAGGTTTTCCTGAACCATGATCAAATTTCCCAAACTCACCTGAGACTACCTATGCTAATACTTAGACGTCGCTCCAGCAGACATAAAGTTCACTCTACTTTCAGTCATCAAAAGCTCAGGTGTGCCGAGGCTTATCAAAGCCGTGGTGCAAACTTTGGTCGAGGTCTGCACTTAACCAAGTTTGTCAGAAAAATCCTTCGTCTTAGACTCCTTAATAGAAACAACGTGTTCTTGGGTCTGAAAAATAAGTCCTTAGTTGCATTATATGACTGGGAGATATCTGTGTAAGCATACCATTTTAATCAGTGTGTGTTTACATAAGTTGGAGTCAGCAGGTCTCCCCCTCTAGCTTACTTTACAAATATGCAGTGGTAAGATGTTGTAAGCAGCCGCCTCCGCAACCGTTTATCTCTGATGGTCACAGTGGACTTGTTCTTTTAATCTCAGTGTACAGGCAGAGACCCCTGTTGGGCACTTCTTTTTTACACTCGATAGAAAAACCCAGAATTTTATGATGTTTTCCATCGGGAACTGTTAAGCACGTGTGTATCTTACTCCCAGGTTACACGAGTACCCGTGGAGAGCTGTGAGCAGTACGCTTCCTGCGGAGCTTGTCTGGGATCGGGGGACCCTCACTGTGGCTGGTGTGTGCTACACAACGTGTAAGTGTACGCAGCGGCATTGAGTTGTATGTAATGTAAAATGGCACATTACATTAAGTAATGTGCCATTTGATCATTCCTGTTTTTATTCATAAAGAAACATTGCATGTCATATTACTGCATATCATTGCTGATTAAAGCATCACCACTGCTGCTCATGCGTGATTTATAGAGATATACTATGGATGTGTATTTTCTCTGAAGTCTTTTACCACATATGCCACAACAAAATACAATTAAAAAAAGATACCACAGAATGATTTTGAATTCATGTTGTCACAAAGCCAGGGAAATTAAACACACCTGAATTGACATAACATACAAATCAAAACAAGCATGCTAATCCTAAATAAGGTCATTAACATGGAATTTGATTTGAGAACATTTGTGGCCAACCATTCTCTTTGATTCCTTGCAGCGTAAACCCTTTAAACAGCCCTGTAGTCCCCACTAGACCTTTAAGGTGGGAGAAGCAGGATTTGTATTAGACCAATAGTAAAATAAACTACACAATCCACCTCAATTGTTAATATCGGTTTATATCCTGCAAATATGAAAATCCTCTTCTACCTAAACCCCCGAAGTGATGCATCTTGTGCCTGTCCAATTTAGACCCTACCAATTTTTAAGGGATATTTACTTTTATCAGAATATCTTGTGATTAGCTTGCAGTTTATATGAACAAGCACATGTTTCATTCTTCTCTCATAGATGTTCGAGAAAGGATCACTGCGAGCGGGCGGAGGAACCACAGCGTTTCACCACAAGAGTGGATCAGTGTGTCCGACTCTCTGTCCAACCCGACACCATCTCGGTCACCATGTCCGAAGTGCAGGTATAATGTCTTGCAGTATATGTGGGGTTGTGAAAACTAGGACAAGGACACGTACTTTTGGTGCAGGCAACAGACTTTTATGTGATCGTTATAAGAAATCGTACAAAAAGTACTTTGACTTCTATATTTGATGCATTCAAATGCATGGTTGGTGCATCCACCTGACTTTGATATTTCTGCATGTTTACGGACTCGCAATTATTTAGGTGACCGTTTTTTGCAACTTCAAAAAGGAATGGGTCTAGACACCGCAGAGATCTACTTCCACGACAATAGATCGGCACTTGGTTTGCATAATCAGAGAAATCCTAAACTGGGTGCGGTGGTTTTTTCTCCCATGTGTCGCAATCATGCAAGGGATTTTGTTTCCCCCGCCCCTCAGGCCACATTGCCAAAATTGTTACATGATGGTTGGACATTATAAATCAACCCAAAAACCTAATGCACTAAAAACGAAATTGGTAAAGGTGGGGGGGGGGGGGGGGGGGAACCAATGAAGGCCATTTAGACAGACAATGGCATATAAATTATTTGTCTTTTTTTAAACACCTCCATTTTCATTTTATTTTGTAAAGGAAAGGTTTTTTTCAATATTAATGAACTATAATAAACTTGGAAACTCTCTCACCCTGTTTGTCTGTGAAATCTAAGATTTGAGATTTGCTTAAATAAAAAGACAAATCCAAAGTCCAGAGAAGTCATTCGGGCAAATTCAAACCCAACAACGGAAAAAAAAAAAAAAAATCAACAAGCTGAGTCTGTGCCTGTCCAGAGACTCTATTGTATGTATTATTTACCTAACCAAACAGCTGTGTAGACAATGGTTAGAACAACAGGACTTAGTCGATACAGAGCCAAACGTTCCTCAAACGCAAGGGCTCAAACTTGTCTGCTGTTTCTGGAAGTTTTCCATCATCCAAGCTCAATACATGTTTAATTGTATTTCTTACCCAAACATTTCCTCCTCCCAGTTGGTACTTCAGACCCAAAATGTGCCCAGTCTGTCTGCCGGAGTAAACTGCTCATTTGAAGACTACGTCGAAACAGAAGGACGCATCTACGGTGGTCGGATCTTCTGCTTGTCCCCCTCTTCAAAGGAGGTGGCTCCCATCACGCACAACCAAGGTAATAGTCAATAGTCAATAATCAAAATCTCAAGGGTCACAACTGTGGAATAGGTTTTCAGAAGGATTCCTTCGATAAATATTTGGGTTTGATAATGTTTCTTGCATGTCTTTTTTATATATCAGAACACCATAAAAATATAAACAGGTCAAATGAAATTCTATTGAATCAGCTGTAGTCTTTGGAGCAGAAACTCACTCAATGTGAAAATGTCAACTATGCAAACGTGAAAACAAACTGTGCAATGAGACACTTAACATTTCTAAATATATTAACTCAGATTTGACATTAATGAAAGGTTCATGAAACAGTTCACACACACTTACTGGAGTGCAAATGTCAAATGTACATAAAGGAATATTGCTGATTGAACACGTCATAAAACACATGGCTATTTCTGTAATTCTGACTCGTAGGTGACCGGCGTGTAATAAAACTGTACCTGAGGTCAAAGGAGACAGGGAAGACGTTTGCCAGTGTGGACTTTATCTTCTACAATTGCAGTGTCCACCGATCGTAAGTTGTCGTTTAATTTTTTTTTTGTATGTAATGCATTTGTGAACACAGAAATCAAACACGGGTGCAGACCAAAACCCCGTATCGGGGTGGTCACTACATACATTCTCAACACGGTTGTGTTGTTGTGACAATGCAAAACAACATCTGCTTTAATCAATAAATAAATCAGGTTGGACTATAAATGACCAGAGGTACTCAACTGATTCAACGGTTTATTTTACCCGCAATGTCTTCAGTTAAGCAGGTTGTGATACGGACAAAACAGCACATTTTATTTAGACCAATAATGCAAATCCACCAGTTAATTCAGTCAACAAAATGCAGCTGAAAAAAATACTCATTCTCATGACGCATTTCAGGCATACGCAGCATACCTGCTGCGGTTGGTGTCCATGAAGGTGAACAATATAGTGCTGATTTAGACTAGGATTATTAGCCTTAGTGGAGGTCTGGCATCATTTGTGCAGCAAGAAGGTGAGTTGCTCAAGACATTGATCCAAGTCCATTGCAATTCTTTCTGGAAAGCAACAGAGCCTGCAAATAACGGATCATGATAACGAGTGAATAGAACAATGTGTGACCTTTGCTTATTCATTATTGGTTTTCAGGTCATTTCTACAAATCAATGCGTTAATTACATTTCATGCAATGATAAGACTGCTGATGGGTGAAGTGATAAATCAATCCCAAACCATGCAAAACTAAGACGTGCAGTCAAGCCAACAAATGCTCCCTAATCTTTTCGAAGTATATTTACTTCTCCCCTACAAATATACATTTTTGGTTTTCTGCTACGACATAGCCAATTTAAGGGTGGTAGTATTAGTGTCGTGTTCGATTAGGCCACTGTGGCACACCTAATGAAATGGATGACTTGAGTATTTCATGCGATATCACTGTGAACTTTCTACTACTTTTGTTATTTATAGTGCTTTTAGCGTGCATACGAGTTGAATGCAGTAAAAATGGTGAAGTCACACATTCTCACATGGGCCAAGGAGAGTCGGACCCCCCCACCCCCCACCCCTACCCGCCCAATGTGAACGTGGCAAAAATAATATCAGAACAAACAAGCATATTGGATAGAGACCTTCCGCATCTGTCAGAAAAAGGCTCCATGGCTGTGTCCTCGATCTTCTTGGCTACCATTAAATAGTTCAACTGACAATATACACTCTTCTGGGAGTTAATACTACTATAAGTATGCATTTAAGATAAACAGACCTGCGAAAGTTCCTGGAGAGCTATTCAATTTCCTCATGCTCACTGTTTTCATGTTGGTGGATTGTATACTTTCTCGTTCTTATCTTATCTTAGCCACACGCACGTAGGGGGCAACTTTGCCAAGCTGATGTGTCAAGGTGTGACTGGATTCAATTCGGAAGTGTTCCATAGATAAGGAATGTTATAGTACCGTATTTTCTGCACTATAAGGCGCTTCGGATTGTAAGGCGCACCTTCAATCAATGGCCGAGTTTAAAACTGTTTTCATGTATAGAGTGCACTGCATTATAAGGCACATAGAATAGAGACTGCAATAATGGCTGCAACCACGAGATGGTGCTACGCTAAAGGGAGTACAATACAATACAGCTTTATTTATATAGTCTGCACTGAAGCCGTAACAATGAGAACTAGTCACAAACACGGACATGAAACATAAATACAAATGGCATTACAAAACAAAAACTGAAAAACTAAAGTTATGAAGACAATGACATGATTCAACAAAAAGTCACGCAAACCTTGTGGGCTCACATCCACGATGGGATAAATATCTTTAGTAGTCTTGCTTTTCTCCTTCTTCCTTCATTTGGTCAGTCGTTAACTATGCTCTTGGTATTATCTTTGTTTCATAATGGCTGCGCAGAGCTCACAAAGTAGTCGGGCAGAACCCTTTTAGGCTACAATTGGTTCCTGCTCATTGTCACCACTAGATGGCAGAGGAACACTAACAAGGAAACAACTCAGTGAGGAGAGTTACAGTCTCTGTATAATAGGCACATCGGATTATAGGCTTTGAGGAACGACTTATAATTCGGAAAATACGGTAAGTGGAAAGGTCAGAGTGATATAACGGCCCAGCTCAAGTAACCAATCGATAATAAATATGCAGTGAACAAGGCCTAATCTAACGGTAGCAAGTGCATGCCAACTAAAGAAGTTTGCTTGCAGAATTATTATTCGTAACTGGTTTTTCTTGTGGTATGGAAGTGTGTGTATCCCTAAATTGAAGAATGCTATCTCGCGGAGACAGATGGATCGTAAATGTTCTTATTTGAACTGACCTGCAAGATTAAGGGGAAATAAAAATGAATAACATTTCATGGACTCATGACTCCAGGCTGCTCCAGTGTGTGACTTCGGCTCTAGTGTTGTCTTTGCATCCTTGACTGCGTAATGCCTCAATGCTAGAATTAGTATGTGCGCCTCATTTTTGTTTTCCCTGTTGAGCAAGAATAAACTATAAACTCTTCATCTAAAACCATTGGAGGACAGAAATTTGTCTTTGGCTGGGCTCATACACAAAATGACAAAGACAAAAGTACACGGGTACAGCTCACCAAATTCAAAGAAACAAAGAAACCACTAACTGATACTGAAAGAATGACCAAACCAATCATTGAGTATTATACAAACAATTATATTTTTAAGACTTTGGGCTCTATTTTTATTGACTATGCAGCTGCACTCATGCATAAAAACTGTTTTGTTAGGGGGTTTTTTTGTGCTGTGACCAGCTTTGTTGTACTTGTTTGGGAATTGCGTTCACCTCTCTGCAGCCTGTGAAGGTCTGTTTGCAATTCTCTACAAACATACTTTGCACATTTTGACCTGCAGCGCAAATCAGTTTCTAATTTAGAGTGCACCTCGTGCTAAAATTGTGCTCAACCAGAAAATAAAGATGTTATAAGCACACTGATACACTTTCACAATTACATAAAACAAAACAACAACAAAAATCTAGATTAATAGAAGCCTTCCCAGCAACAAAAAAAACAAACCAAAAAAAAAAATGCATATATGTACAGTATATCGAGATATGACATTGTGGTCGTGTATAACTATTTCTATGGGATGAATCGCATGTATTATTAACCTTATGCCATGCAGTATCATACCCAAGCATACCTCTTCTCGTCTTGCTTCAGACGGGTGCTGCTCCATGACTCCATTCTTCCGCGGATATCTATGATTTCACCCCTGCCTTTTCCACCTTTCCCTCATCTCGTCCCTCCTTTTCCTGACCACAACCCCTCTTAGCCATCCTCCCCACACTTCACTTTTCCTGTCCCTCTCTCGTTCATCAAGCCTATTTCATTGCCTGCACTCTGCTCTCGGCTCTGCATATATCTGCATAGTAATTGGCCAATAATTAGCTTGAGGTGGTCTGTCTGTGCAGCATAATGTAGTGAGCATGGTGAAAGGGCTCACCTGTGCCTCTCGTCCAGGCCGCGAGGCCGAGCTGAATCTTTGATCCGTTTAGTCAGAGCTTTTTGTTGTTTGTTGTAGCTTACTGTATATGCATTTTCTTTTCCTCCTTTGACATTGCCCCCCTTAGGACTCCCGTGGCATCGTTAACCTACAGTGAAGTCACTTCCGCAGCAGCAGTAACATAAAACCACATATTATACAACCCCCCAGCCGCTCCCCTCCCTCTCGTATCAGTTTGCTACTTTTAATCTTTGACCTCGCCTGTAGGAAGCCTGGCACAGAGGCCGCAGCACTCAGTGGTAGATAATGGAGTTCCCCTCCCCATGGGCATGAGGAGGATGAGAGCGCACAGGCTCACAAAAGCAGACGCACAACATCTGACGAGCAACGGCGGGCGCGCACGTGCATCAGGCTCAGATGCGGAGCAGCCTGCGGGCTAGCGAGCAACCCGGCGGGGCTGGTGCGTGGGCTCCACGCAAGACAAACTCGAGCGCACATTCGCCGGTGTGTGATGCTTTGCACATGAACAGGTGCACACTCAGAAGTCCCTCAAAGAGACAGAAGGCACTAAGTTGGCACAGCAAAGGATCCTGCTGGCTATTTACACAGCCTTTTACAATATTAGACATTTGTATTAACAAGAAGCTTTGTGTAGTTTAATTGAGCATGCGGGAGGAGGAATATTGCATGTTTTAAAAGGAAGAGAGGGAAAAAAAAACAATAGCGAGTGCCATGGGGGGAAAGACTGGGATGAGCAGGAAATTCCCCTTTCGAGAAACACAGTCTGAAAAAAAAATTTGGGGGCACACACACCAGATGAGTTAAATAGGACAAATTAAAACCCTCTTTTTTTTAAAATTCAGAATTAAAAAGAAAATCTCAAAGAATGGAAGTACTATGCCAGGATATTATAATGTGTATTAGGCTAATTGGCATCAAAGGAACAAAAATCAAATGTAACCACTGTTAAGTGTAACACGGTAAAACTAAAGATGAATGCATGAAGAGGTGATGCAATACTGATTGATGTACAGTATTTATTGTTGTCAAGAATGTGGTGGTGAGGGACCTCGAAAAGCAGACAGGAGGGAGGAGCAGGGTGAACTTGACAAACTGTATTAACCAAGACACTGAGAAAACAACATCCAGAACAAAGTCCTGAAAACAACAAGAATCCAAAGTACAACTAAAAGCCAGAAAAACAAAGTGAAAGCAACACAAACAAAAATCCATGGAAGTAAAGCAGTAAACACTAATCAACAAAAGCGATGACAGAAACAATGACCCGATACTGAGTGGCCTCGCCGGGAGTCCTTTTAACAGACACCCTACTAATGACACAACGACCAACAGGTGCGCTGCTGTAGGAGGAGCCCTACAGTGCCACCTTGTTGGACCAAAACAGCTCAACCATGACAATTGTCATGTCAAGGGGAAAAAGAAGTTACCCAATGTTGATCGTAAAAGAGGGGAGTCGCATCACAGATACACACATGATCATGTATAAAAGTCACATCAGCCTCTCAGCCTCCAATGGCATTCGGCATTTGCAAATGTCACCAAAAGACGTTTTACACTCTTAATGTAAAATTCAAAAACAGTCAAGTTTTACAACCAGTCAGGCATGTGGCCTTTGGTACCACTGAAGTACTTGGAATGTGCGTTCCCTCAACACCTCTTGTTCACGTTCGTACTTCATTTGAAATAAATGGCACAAATGAACACCCCGAAAATGTTGGGGTCCACCGCATTAGAATATGAAAAGGCTGAAAAGTGGAAAGAATGTCGAAAGAGGGGGCCCACACTCAACAACCACCCAACATGGCTTTGTATGTCAAGAAAAAACCCAAATTTTGTCGCCTCCTTTGAGAACGATACAAGCTTCAGTATACTTACGTGATGTTTTGTACTGGCATCTGTTTAGGAAGTTCCCTGCAGTTACACAAGCATAAAGTCCTTCCTTTCTTGCTAGCGCTCCATTTTCCACTGTGTGACCTGCTTTAATTAAACTGGGGTTTGAGACCATCATACTCGCTTCTTTTGGACTTCAGTGTGACAAGATGCAATAATATCTTATAATGAGTCTCAGTCCCCCGCTGAGAATCTTCTCATTTTCTTCTATAGCTGAAGAGCTGAGAGCTAAATGCACCATTTCATGACTGCTATGGATCCTCATTAGACAATGTCTAGTTTGACTGTGTATCACACCTATTTGGCTGTCTTTCTCATGAGACTTTTGCAGCAATTCCTTCGAAAAGTAATAATCCGAACAGTGCACAATGGCCATTTTGACCTCCGCCAATAAAGTCCCGTTTTTGTGTTGGTGGATTTATTCATACACAGTAGCATGAATCAAACCAGCCAAGTCAATACATTTTTGTGCGATATTAGCAAAGCTGAAATAAAACATTCATTCAAAGAAACAAAAGGGCAGTAAAGTGGCCGATGTGACTCAAACAGCAGTTGAAAAGTTGTCGTTGACGTCCCAAAACATACTTGGCGACGGGGTTCGGCAGTACTGTGCCCAAAAATAATCGCGGGAGGGCTGCCCATGATGCCGGTGCCCATCCCGTAAACGCACCAGCCATCTGGGAAAATAAATACAGTCCTACCTCGGTTTTTGACCATAATCCGTTCCAGAAGGCTGTTCGAAAAGCGATTCGTTCGAAATCCGAAAAAATTCAATTCGCCGATGATTGGAGGCTAATACACTTTGCAAAAAAACAGTAAGATTTACAGAAATCACAACAAACACGTCTGCTCACAATGAACGTTATATGAGGAAGCGTCACTTTCTCATGTGAGGAAGCCGAGAGAAGTCGCGTGGCATATTCGGGTTTGCTCAGTTTGGTCGATTGGTTTTCGGTCATAATCCGAGGCGTAAAAATCTCGAATTTTCTGGCCGAAATCCGATTTGGTCGATAAGAGAGAGGTTCGAAAACCGAGGTTTGACTGTACATCTTCCTTGAAATTCAGAATGGGATAGCTGTGCAAGCAATTCAAAATATTTGTATTATTGATTCTCACCACAGAAAATGAGCTCGGAGAGGATGAAAAAGTGTTTGACTTGACTCTGTTGCTTAGACCTTGTAAATAGTGGCGTTGACTGCGGGGCGGGGGCTTATTGACTCTCATGTAGCAGTATACTTAGCGAGAGCCAGTTGTCCAAATCATTGACAGCTCCACCCGAGGACGCCAGTATCGCGGTGACCCAGAGGAATCTTGTTCTGTCAATGCAGGTGACATGTTGTGCATCAAGTGGTGTCCCATTCTATGTATTTTGTCTGACTTGACTCCAAGTGCCTCACACGGTGCACACATGCATACGCAGAGCGGTGCAAGCAGCGATCAATAAAGCCCATGGTTAATAGTGCGGAGGTTCTGATTCACCAGCTCCCCTCACAAACAGATTGTTAGCATAACCTCCGCGCACCTCTCACCTACCCTATGTTAATCCTCTACCATCGATTGTGTATCTCATGCTGCAGCTCAGTCAGGCCTCAAGAGCTGATTACTGCTTGTGAGTATCCTTCTGGAACTGCAATTTCTCTTCAGCGTTAGTTTTTCAATCCCCTCAAAATAATACTCAAAATTATGACTATGAATAGGTGTTTGTCAATATTTACCCTGCATTTGCTTGGCGACCAGTTCACCTCTAGCAGGCACACAACCCTCGAGAGGTTCGGTGGCATAATAGATGGGTGGATGTTTCATTCGGATTTAAATGTGATTTTATCTGGCATTGGCATGGAAACACGCTCCACTATGTAATAGTTTGCTGTCATTTCGCTTTGGGTTCACCTCATAGCATGCGGTGCATCGAACGGTTTATAACTCACTATTAACTGCACAGATGTCGCTCACATTGTCAAGTAATGGTTGCCATAATCTTATTTTCGTCAACTAATCAGCTGCTGAATATGTGTTTTTATACACTGCCCTTCCTGATTTTTGAGAAAGAAAGACAACAGGCATTCTGGGGGAAACGGCTTATCTTAGACTGCCAGCTTATTTCACTTAAAGCCTCCAAGAATGGAGCATAAGGAGAGAGGAGTGGATTCCTCTGGTTTGTATCTCTCTGTGATGCTTTCATCCTCCACTCTGGTCTTGCTGACAGCCTGGATAAAGTCGTAATACGCAAGACCATGGTTGCACTTGTCATTTCAATGTCATCGCTACTTCTGCTGTGATGCACATCCGCACATGTGGGACGCACATTCAACATCAACATTCACCATATTTTCCACACTATAAGGCACCTCGGAGTATGAGATGAATGGCCTATTTTTAAACTGTTTACATATATAGGTATTATATGCGCATTATAAGGCGCATAGAATACAAGCTACAAGCGAGGCTGCGGTCGCATTATGCATCCACTAGATGGAGCGACGCTAAATACAATACAATACAGCCGTATTTATATACCGTTTTCACAACCGCTGCATCTGTCACGAAGCACTTTACAGAACATTTAAAACATTACCTCCAAGAAAAAAAATATTTATTGATATAAAGATGCATCAGATTATAAGGCGCACTGTCGGCTTTTAAGGCAATTGAATGCCTTTAGGTGCAACTTGTAGTGCGGAAAATACCCTATACTGTATCTGTTGGAGAAAGAAATCAGGGTAGAGGGCGGCCTCCAAGTGCATACTTCACAGCGGTGATCTGTGATTGCCCTGGTCAACGTCACATCATCTGCAAGTGGACGTCTGCTTGCAGTTTCTTTTGACAGTACTTTGCACAAATCAATCTCCCGCATGGACGGGAGAGCCATGTAGACTGTGCGCCTCTCTTATGCGGAATTTAAATGGAATCAAAGGAGCAGCTTCCATAAAGGAGGAAATGCCTGCTTCTACCTGCATGCAAAATATCAAAATAAAAAAAAAATAAAAAACTCCATCCATGCGCAGTTAAGGACAGGTTTTGCGGAAAACCTTCAGTGGGCACGAAATTAGCGCCTAAAAAGACAACCTTTTACGGAGCACACATTGAAAATGTTTGTTTTGTGTAACATTTCAATGTTTATCATATTTGTGACACGATGTATTATAGATGAATATACATTTTGTTATAGTCAAATACAAATTTTCATTATTATAACCATTAAATTGCTGATCAGCCGGGAAATATCACTTCTGCCTTATTTCTTCCACAATTATTGTTGACATGTTTCTGCATATTACAATTTTATCAGACCGCATTGTGTGTATGAAAGTATTTTGGATCCCAACATTTGAATGTATTTTCTACTCCTACACTTCTCCTACTTGGGAGACTAACTGCACTCGACCATCTCAGTATTGCAATAAGAGTGCAAAACATTTTTAATAACGTAAAACTCCAATTTACATTTGACATTTAAATAACGTATGAATAACTTCAGCCAAAAGATATGTTTTACTTTACAGATTTCCTTGACGTATATTTTTCTTCTTCTAAAATGGGCTCTTATGTAATGGGTTTAGCTTTTTATTTCATCAAGACTGACTACTTTCTGTCACAAATGCAGGTGCCTGTCCTGTGTCGATGGAAAGTTTCCCTGTCATTGGTGCAAATATCGCCACATATGCACACAGGATGCCAGCGACTGCTCCTTCCAGGAGGGACGCGTCAACGCCTCACAGGTTGGTTATCTATGACATATATATATATACACACACACACATATACAGTATATACATGTATATATACATATATATATATACACATATACAGTATATATATATAAATATAAATATATATATATATATATATATATATATATATATATATATATATATATATATATGTATTTTTTTTATGTGACCGGTATGTTGATATTATGAGTTATTCAGATCACAGAGAAAATGCTAACAAGGTTACCAAACCATCAGTGTCTTTCCAAATCACTAAATCCAATCAAATCTTCATCCTCTGTGTCACTGTGAAACAACTCGGCCAATTCGGATGGTAGAAGATGCGAGACTTCTTCTTCTCCCTCACTCACGTCATACTCTTTGTCGATTTATCAACACAGGCTTAGAGCGCCCTCTTGCGGTTTACTGAGAAAACAACTTGTGATCTGATGAAATAATGTGCTCATAATTTCGCACATAAATCGCTCCAGAGTATAAATCGCACCCCCGGCCAAACAATGACAAAAACTGTGATTTATAGTCTGGAAAATACGGTCATGACGACAGTTCTTTGTTTATGCGCACAGTGCCAGTCAAAAGTTACTTATGCTATTGAGTTCGAAGGTGTGCCCAAAATGTTAACTGCCCTTGTGTGTTCGTCACCATTGTATTTTCCACAAAACCTTTTGACGAGGACAAAAGAATAAGCCATTACATTTTTCTTGATGCCCTTTTTTTAATTTAACATTCATCTAGATAAAAACTTGAAGTGCCACCATTGGGACACAGGAGTAGGGTCTCTGCTAATGTTCAATGAATTTTAATTTCTCTTCCTCATGCAAAACGCATTCTCAGTCACAAGCAATCGTCAAAAGCAACAACTGCAAATTTCATGTGATGTTTGCAAGTAGTCTGTCCATGTGAATGACTCTCCCGCTTTCATGGATTCGCCTTTGTGGTGCGTCTGCCTTTGCTCGACAGCCTGATTGGCCAAATTGGCGAGGGGTTACAATGCCACCTTTTGCTTATCTCAATGCAGATGTTGCCGTGGCGACCAAGCCACTTTGAATCTCACTTGGTGCACATGCGCACGACACGTAATCGACAGTGATCACCATAGTTACATATTGTTAGCGGAATTCTGTTGATAGACCTGACATAAAAAAGAAGAGAAAACATGCAGCTTGGTTGTGTCAAATTAGTCAATGTGAAAAAAAATCCATTCGTTTCATTTACATATGTATATATTTTTTGGTTCTCTTATCTGAGGAAAAGCACACACGAATGCCCGTGCGCCAGTGGGAATAGTAGTACAATCGCAACATGATCTTTTTTTTCTTTACAATTGAGTGGTTTAAAAAAAAAACATCTAAAAATAAACTGTTTGCCTCGCCACATACTGTCTACACACATTGTCTGGAAAACCTTCCTCGGGTATTAGTAGTCACATGCCAGAGTGATTGAAGTCACACTACACAGCATGGGAGGGCGAAGGCATTTGTTGATGTTGCTCAGGCTGACTTCAAATCATAGTTGGAAGAGAAAAAAAAAGGCATCGATGGAAGTCACAGGAAATTAGTACTTGTACTCTGCTATTTTCACAGATGCGTTTGGCCCCTTAAATTTAATTCTTCCATGTCTCTTCCTGGATCTGTAAACATATATATAAATCCACAGTGTTGTGACAGCCGATAAAGAGCGAAGCACATGAGAGGCGACCAGGCAGCAAATTACTAGTTGGAGAAACACTCGAGCAGGCCATCAACAACAAAAGTGCATAAACACAAACAGTGAGAAAACAAACACCAGAAGGACAAACAAACACAGAAACAACCAAATTGTCTTTGCTCCAGTGACTACAACATTTAGCTGGTGGATCCGACCGGGCCCCGGGGTTCTTTCCTATGACTGCATTCCCGTTCTGGCATATTAAAGCAATAGAAAAAAAGACGAAAAAAAAAAGAAATGTAGATAGCATTTACATTCTTGGTGAGTTTGGGCGGGATGGGGTGATGCTTCCATCGTAGCTCCAAAGGTAAATGAAAAATAAATCCCTCTATTAGCATTTTTATCCATATGGGTTCTCCCCAAAGGTTATTGGAAATCAAATCAAGTGTAGTTTTTGCTGAAACCTTCTCACGAAAAAAAATCAACCAGCGGATGACACTGGTCAAAAGCAAATTGTAATCACAGATGGCTTTTGGGTCCCTCGATGTTTTGTTGTTGTTTTTAATGCTGATTTTTTTAAGGTCTCTTTTCCCTCAGGTACTTTCTAATTTTTACCTTGTGTTGTAATTCATAGCTATGTCATTTCATAAATAAAAAATATCCACCTGTTGCTGAACCTAAGTCATAAATACGCTTAACTGTATTACATATTCATATACATATTATTGTTGCATTATTCTTATTCTATTATTTATTATTATTATTTTAATTTCAGTATTATTATTATTATTATTATTATTATTATTATTATTATTATTATTATTATTATTACTGTTATGAGGACCTAATGTGCGAGAGAAAAACTAGGGCAGATTTAGAAGCAGCGCAAAAAAAATCAAAATGTTTTACTTGCATCTCTGATTTTAAAAAAAATTATAATTTTTTTAAAAAAGGGATGATCCTCAGATAATTTTCGTCCCTGCTGACTTTGGGCACAAAAATGTAAATTGGTCTTAAAACTGAACTGATTATCCTACCTTTACATAAAAATTTTACATTTCTCATGGTCAAACTAAATCTTTTTGTCAGATGTTGGCCGGTCTCCAATCAATGTCAAAATGGCACCATCATTTCCACATACAACATTTTGAGTGACATTCTTTGCAATGGCAGCAAAGTTGTGGTTGGCACATTGCAGTAGTGTTCAGCGCGTCTGCCTTATAGTCGAGGGGACCTAGGTTTAACCCTTTCATGCAACAATAATGTTAACCTGTAACTTGACAACATGATAAACTGCCCACTGTAGTAACCGCTGTCCCTGAAACGGTTAAACCTCAGTTCAGGCCCTCCTTTTGTGGATTAAGCATGTTCTTGCGTGTGCGTGTCATGCCGTCAACATGCGTGTTAGGTTAGTTGAAGACTCAAATTTTTCCTCAGGTTTGATTGTGAATGGTCATTCGTTTTTATCTACCCTGCTTATTTTTATCTACCCTTTATCAACCCTGCGATTCAATGGTGACCAGTCCAAACTGTCATCAAAATAAATAAATAGCTATAAATTTTACAACATAAACGCCCACGCAATAACTTTGTGTCACATAGGTAAACGATAACAACCGGTGAAAAGTTCACCTGCAGCTAAACCGTTATTCATCCGTGCTGATGTTTCCCGACAGAACTCCGAAGTTTGACTTTCGAGCAACATTTCTTCGTATACATTGCTGATACGCACTTTTGTTTTGGAAAGTGTCTCAATGGAATTGAAGAATAAATGTTTCCCTAACTCCAGGCATTGGTAAATGAGGCACATTCATCCCACGAGTCTGACCTAATTCCATAATATAAATAGAATACAAATCCGTCGATACTGCATACTGTAGCAGCTCCGTGGGGAGTTGAACCTCTGGCCTCATTGATAATCAGAAGAAGGCCATGTTGGGTTCCAGATGAACAGCAGGTGAACACAAGATAGGTGTGCCGGTGTTGCTCTCTGTGTTAATTACAGAATATATCAGTATGATGAGTGAGCTGGCTCGGCGTTCATAATTTTGTGTCGCCTCACTGCTGCAGTCAACACAAAAGTGTGTGTGCGTGGGTTTGTGTGTGCCACCGTACGTGCGCGTGCTTCACAGCTCATAGTATACCATTAACCGCAATATGTCACTTAGAAAAGAAACACACATCCTTTCTTTTTGTCTATTACCTCCACAGCTTTTTTTAATGTTTTTTTTCATTGCGTGTGTCGGCTGGAACTCAGGCTGCCACACAGTACCGGGCAAACCCAAATCAGCAGCTCCGTGTCTGAGGCTGGCATCGAGTGAGCTTCCCTTCTCCCTCTGGGTCCACTGATAGACTCACTCTGTGTGTGTGTGTGTGTGTGTGTGTGTGTGTGTGTGTGTCTGTTAATTATTCAAAGTGTATTAAAGCTTAAAGATGCATCTCCAGATGCTTCTCTGATCGCCATCGTGTTTAATGGAGAGAGACAGATGAGATGAGAAGCGAAAGGTGGAGCATCCGCAGTAAAACATACGGGGGAGGAGTTGTGACTGGCCTAGATGCAAGCTTGCACACAACGCCAGGGGACTGCTTTATAAAAGTGTGGAGGAATTTTCTCTGCAGATTCATAAAAAAACATGATTCCAATTTGCACTATGCAAAAGTCCCCTTTGGACAATCAATTGTCACAATTTTTGTTGGCTTTAAATGGCTGTGGTCTGTTTCCTCACATCATGAAGTCAAAGAAATGGTTTCTGTCAAAAGATTAGTGTTCTTTGTCGTGGGGCTTCTTTTATCATCGGTCAGACTATACCGGTAATTTGCCAAAATCAAGGCCAAAATAGGTTTGGATTTTTCGTTATTGTATTTTATTTTTTTATTTTGGCTTTTGTTGTTTGAATTCCATACTGTAAATCCGAAATGAAGACATTTAAAATGACCCCCAAAAGCTCATGTGTCATATTAATTGACAAAAATGGAAACAAAGGAGATTTTCGTGATAATTATTGTCAGTTGTACTTGGTTTTATAAATGTAAACTTTGTTGCAGTTAGTCAGAAAAGAAATCTAAACAGTTTTTTATTTTATTCCATCAATTAAAATATTTTTTATTCAATTCTAGCTTGTTTTTGTGTTACTTTTCACTCACTAGATAAGCCCGGTTGCTCATCAAACCAAATGGAACGTTTTAAGAGAATACGTCACACTCACATATACGAGGGTCATTAAATAAATAAGGTGAATTTTTCCATATAAGGACTTTTAATACAGATAGAACCGTACTTTTTTTTCATCTTCCAACGTAGTCTACCAGCACTATCACAAACTTTTCCCATCCGTGCACAAGCTTCCATATTCCCTCAGCGTAAAAATCTTTAGACTGATGTCTCAAGCCAGTCGCTCCCAACACTTTTGACTTCATCGTCACTTTCAAACCTCGTTCCTTTTGTGAACGCTTTTAAAACTCATTCAGTACCAACCAATTCTTGACCAAGTCTGAAAAGACGTTTAAACACGTCTTTGGGAGTGAATGAGTTCAGGGACCAAACAGGCCGAATGGGGCAAAGTCTGGGCTGGAAGTAAGATAAGGGAGCAATTTCCAGCGCAACTCATTGATGGTCTGCTGGGAGACGACAAGAACATGCCGAATTTTCCAAATAATATTGACCATATATACTGCAGGTGTTTGATGATGTTTCAGACTGGGAGAGAAAATATGTGTACGCGCTATGGAGACCATAAAGAGTTGGTGGGAGACAAACTGTAACCGAGGACTAGACATGTTAAAATGAACATGAGAAAGAATAGCAAAAAAACAGCGGGAGCAGCATTAATCCTGAATCCAGTCTGTGAAGCTGTAGATGAGCGGGAGGAGGAGGATGTGAGTCATGTTTAACCATTCCACAGTTGAAACCTTACTTGAGGGTCATGACACAACCCGCGGCTCTACTTCCCCAATAACATCTTAATAATTCCCTATCATTTACCTGCCTTACGTTCTTCCTTCACGGCGAGCGTTAAATCATTTATTCCAGATGACTGTATCTGCTGAGACGGGAATGATTTATTCCTTACATTCTGACTGATCCTGTAATGAAGTTGCTTCTTTGCGATGTGTGTTAGGGAAGCGACCTTTGTTGAAATTGGCGGATTCCGTCATGACGTCTAATTACGCACACATTTTTAAGTGTCAGGTTCTCAGCCTCCAATGGTATGAACTTCTTATGTTTTTATCTTGGCTGCTTTGCTGCCTTTTTTCAACGCGCTCTCTATCCCCCATCGTCAGGGACTTGCCATGAGTGGGTGGACTCTGCAAAAGAGTTCTTACGGTTCAAAGTGTCTTTCATGGAATGCAAGTGTCTGCTCGTCGGGTGCGATGGGGCCTGGCCTCCTTTACACCTGACACCAGTCGAGGGAACTTCTTCATTTGAGCAAAGGAGATGAAAACTTTTCTTATTGGAATGGAGCACAGGGGTGAGTCTCAGAGCTAGAATGAACGGGAACCAATAACTTTGTTAACATTCCCTGTTCTATTTTTCCACTGCAGCTGCTACAAAGCACTGGGTTTATTAAGAATGTGGTCGTGACCTGCAACAAACTCCAATAGGTTTCGGTTAAGTAATCCGGTTCATCTAATTGCATCTTTTTAGTGGCTCCGAGCAACATCCACTTCTTTATCTAGCCTACGATAGCATCCACATTGACACGTAATCACGCTTGGTCATCAGAGATAACACACAGAATTACAGTCCTCTAAATAGAGACGTGTGTGAAGAGGTTTGGACAGTCCGTGGAGAAGAGGTCAGATGCATTATCTTTTCTCCAACCTTGTTGTGATCCAACCCGGGCCACAGACCACCATGCTAGAGATGGATGTTGTCGGATCAATATCTCAGAGCAGACAAATGTTTCAGCAGCCTTTGAGTGTTACACAATAGGAGTTAGAATGTCGGTATATATGCTACGAAAAGAAAAACACTTTGGATGGTGTCCAAATACATGAATAAATGGCACGGTGAAGTCATTAGCACCGTGAACGCAAAATACAAAGGTTTCTAATTCACATGCATCATGGGCTGCTCGAACCAACCCAACTTCACAAAACAGTTGAGGCACGATTAGTAGTCACCTGAGCCCTGAGCAACTGTGATGTCACTTTCAGTTCACAGCAAGTGGCAAAATGGCCGCCCTCTGAGATGGCTTAAAATGAAGAAGGAAAAAGAAACTTAATTTGTCTCACAATGGAGAGATTGGCAATTTTCGCAAACATTTTGAAAGGGAGAAAGTAGAAAAACAAAACAAGTATTTGCATGCACACACAAAAAAAACAATTTTAGAAACAATTGAAGAAATTGGTGGATCTTGCTGATTCACTTATATTCCACAAACGCAATATTAATCCGAAACAAATCAGAAGGCCGTGTTTAGAATCGCAAAGGTGCAAATGTGCGAAGGTGTAAAGAACATTCTCAATTTGTCTTCCCCTTAAAGATCCTCTTGTGTATGTTTGTTCAATAAAAAACAGAGACGTGCGTATTTTGTGTCCTTATTTAAAATGGCATTTTTTGTCATAAATCAGGTTAGGAAGTGTGGTATTATTTCTTTTTAGAACCACAGACATGAATGGTGAATGTGATACATCAGCTGAAGAAGTTATACAATACGGCACTCTTTTTATACTGTAGATATACAGTAGAGATAAGGCATACTCACGGAAATGAGAGAGCACAGTTTTAAGAGGCAGCATGTTTGAGGAGATGTGTGGAAATACAAACCCTGATACCCCCACTAGGATTAGAGACAAGCCCCGTAGCACTTCAGTGAGATACTGGGTGTGTTGATCGGTTACTTTCTGTAGCACCTAGTCCCGAATGGAATGCACCCATATTAATGTGTAAAACTGAGACATTGTTCGGATGTCTCATTCTCCCTCTCTCATCGGAGATGCGGTCATCATATTGCTCCCTTTTCCATTCTGTGTGTGTGTGTGTGTGTGTGTGTAAAATGAACCAACCGGTCGATGGAATCTTGTCCCCCACTTTCTGAAACGGTTCATTGGACTGTAACGCTAATCCGTGGGGACCCTCTTCACTCTGGTGACCCCTTCACACACACGCACACACACACGCACGCGAACACACGGAGATACATCCTCATCCATCATACTCACAGAGTGTCAGCATTGCAGCGGGAAGGTGGCCTCCTGGGTGATGGCCAGTAGCCAATCAGTGTTCTTGCCTCATCTCCGATATCATTGTGGTTAGGACCTCGCTTCGCTGATAGGAAGTCATTGTAAGATGGAAAGACAGCAAGCAGATGATCGTATGCTTTTAGGTGTGTCGCAGTTCGACAAAAATGAACTAACTATGCTGGGATAAAAGTTGACCGTTTGATTGACATGTTCGTTAACCTTTATGCGCGTTTTGCATTCTGAAGTATACATCGAGAAATTTATGATGATGATGAGTAGACAGAACACTACACAGTGGTACCTTGAGTTATGAGTGCCTCAACATCGCAGTTTTTCGCATATTGAGCCGCTGCAAGGTAAATTTTTTTTTTTTTTTGCTTTGAGTGAAGTGGAAACTAAATTAGAGAAATAGTCACCAATGGACATCAAGCCATTTCTTTTTAACAGAATTAGCAGTCACTCACATGAATACAAAATTTAAAACCCCTCAAAATGAGCACGACGGAGGAGACGCAACACTAAAGGAAGCATGAGAGACACCGCCCAGCCGAATAACCCCAAGCTCCTCCCATTCACTAGGCCACACCCCTTAAAGACACACATTTACACACAAATAGACAAGAGTTTTTATGCGCGTGCATGTGTGTGTGCACGTACACGCATGGTGGTGTGTTTGTGTGCGTGTCAAAGGGTCACCACAGGGAAGAGGGTGCACACGAATTCGCGTTACAGTCCAGTAAACCATTTCAGAACGGAGGGGACAAGACCCCATTGCTCACGCCCGCGCCGTTTGTGAGGATAAGCTGCTCAGATAATGGACGGATGGATCGTAATAAGATATTCAATGAATTGATTTCTTCTCTGATTCCGAGGGTTTGCTGTTGTTATATTTATGAATGAAATACGATGACATCCAACACATTTGCCTGGAGCGCACAATCTTTCTGCTGGCATCCGACTCAAATTCACCAATATCTCACGACATAACTCTCACCTGCTTCGAGGAGATGTAAAATTTGGTCTACTTACATAATTGTCAGATGTGATTTATATTCTTAAAAAGTATTTACTATTGTAAGCTAATGTGGCGATTACGCTAGTCTGAAATGTAGGAAAACAGTCAAAGGCTACTTAAAAAATGATTGAATTAAAATGTAACTTTTCCTCATAAAAGTAAAATAATAAAGCAAAATCTTTTTTTTATGCCAATGTATTCATGAAAACCAAATTGTACTTAAAATGTACATCTTCGAAAAGTAAGTAATGTAGTGCATTAAAGTAAAGTTTTGAATGTAAAATTGAATAGTTAGACAAACAAATGTGGTTTTGAAACTCAATTCTGATGAGGGCTCGCCTTCCACAAACTTGGATCAAAATGTCAGTGTTTTGCCCTGTGGCCAATGTAAAACATTCGCCACAACACAAACTGACTCTATGGTGCCAGAGGGCAAGATTAACTCTGGTGTGGAATAGAAGTAGGTGTATTGAGGAGAACGTGTCTGTGTGTGTGTGCGTGTGTGTGTGTGTGTGTGTGTGTGTTGACCATGTGGGAATTAATTTAGCTCAAACCGATTCGGATGAGTCCCATGTAGCAGCGCTCCAACTTGCCCTCCTCAGGTCTCATCTCCCACTTTAATAAATGAGTGAATTGCTCCCATGAAGCCAACCTTGCTTCTTTTTCTCTTCTTCCCCCGTGCTTCACCTCTCCTCACATTCTGCTCACCCACAGGTTTAATTCTGCTCTCCCGTAGTCACTTTTTTTTTTAAACCACCTCAAATTATTTTCTGGATACTTTCAGCCAAGTCAAGGGCCATATTCGGTAACTTATTTGCATGATTTTTCAGTTCACTTCTATTCATCCATCCATCCATTTTCTGATCCGCTTTATCTTCACAAGGGTAGCGGGGGGTACTGGAGCCTATCCAAGCTGTCTTCGGGCAGTAGACGGGGGGACATCCTGGATCAGTTGCCAGCCAATCGCAGGTCACACAGAGACGAACGACGATCCGCATGCACACTCACACCTAGGGAAATGTTTCATTGTTCAATCAGCCTGCCATGCATGTTTTTGGAATGTGGGAGGAAACCGGAGTACCCGGAGAAAACCTACGCATGCCCGGGGAGAACATGCAAACCCGCAGGAAGACCAGAGACGGAATCGAACCCGGTACCTCGGCACTGCGAAGTTGCCACGCTAACCACTGGACCACTGGGCAGCCCTTCGATTCATCTAATCATTATTAATATTTGTTGTCAAAAATGAAATTGCTAATGCTTTTATGTGCATCAATATTAGCATTCATTTTATTATGACCACCTCTAGTTTGGTTGCAACAGTTGTCAAAACTTGAGTACGAACAAGAACGTTGGTCCACCCTAAGGCAAAGGGCATCATCATCCAGGCAGGGAAAAAGTAAAAATATCGGGATCACTTTAGGGCAAGAGGGAAAGGGATACGCACAGAGGGCGAGCAGCAAAAGAACCGAGAATTCTCTCCTGAAGAATGCCCCAGTCAGAGGTGATTGTTGTGTGACTCGTTGTGTAGCAGTGCCCCACCATCTGATGCAAACTCAGCTCTGACACCTGTCACCACTCCTGATGAAACACCCGCCACAATCCTCTGCTGCCAGCACTTTTTTGTTTGTTTTTTTTGTGCATAAATGTGTGTTTGTGTGGACTTGTGTGTCTCAACCATGCAGGTTTTCCGTGTCGTAATTGGAACAGATGCTTGAACATGCTCCTTCGACGTGAACAATAGCTGCTACTTCAAACTAGATACTTCACCATCAAGCCCACGTATTTAGCCACACACACTCACAATGCACGCAAAATCACTCACACGCGGTATCGCTTTTTTCATTCTATTAGAACCTTGAGGCATAGCGGCAGTCCATCACTGTTATATCACCACCTGTGAATCCTTCAGACTCGAACAGTCGGCCGTTCTTGTTGACAATCTGCTTCACTTCAGCTCCCGCATCGATTTGTTCTCTTCTTTCTGTTTTTTTTTAAATTCTCCTTCCTGTTGTCTCCATCAAATATGAGCTATCCGCTGGGAGAAAGTTCTTATGAAAGTTACAATAAGCAATAAAGCGACTAAACATGTGTTTAGTTAGTTTTGAACACGACTGTTTGGCAAAATGGAAAAGACCAATACGTGCTCACTTAATATGGTATCTCAATGAGTGGCAAATGTTTTCGTGGTTTTTACTTTCTACTATTTTGATTCTCACCAAGACATTTTGAACATGTGATGGCAAAATACAATATTACATTTTTCATTAAATTCACATTACAACATTTATTGTTTTGTATTGTTTTTCTCTGTTGTTTTGTTTTGTTGTTGTGTTTTTTTTTGGGGGGGGGGGACAAATTAAAGGCATTACCATTCATTTCAATGCGGAAAGATGATTTAGATCGATGAGTCTTTTGAGTTACGAGCTTGTTCAAGGAATGAATGATAAGGAGCATAATAAAGCGATAATTGACGAACTTGCCACTAGTCATAGCACTCTAAAAGTGCTTGTATTGACCTGTATGCTGGAATGCATGGGACAAATCTAAAAGATATCCCGTGCGATACATTAAATTTTGATTTCTGACAAAAATGTTTCTATGTAGGCACTTGTTCTTCCTAGAAATACAATGATAAGAGAATTAAAATGGTTTTGTTTAATTATATTTCATGACAAATATGGGCAGGGTTTTTAGTCGAATCTTATTCAGTGTAATCTGCAAAAGCACAAACTTTCTTGAAGTGTGTTTCTTTTTTATTTATGTATAATGGTGGGCCCATGAGGCCCATTGATTTGTGTGTGTGTGAATAATGGCAATATAAATAGACTTGACTTCCCAAAAAAGTTTGAATGAATGAACATTCTCATAGAAAAGAGTTCCGGTTTTAATGGATATATAAAAGCCCTTGTAAAGTGCGTTTTGTATCGATCAGCTCCGTGGTTGTTTCGCACCACTACTTATGCACTTTATGCAGAACACTTTGTCCATCCAGATCTCTATCTTCACTGAGAGTCCCTCTAACATTTCCGGTCACATCTCAACCTCTTTCTTCTTAATTTTCTTATCTCCAGGAGTGTCCTCAAATCCTGCCCTCCACTCAGATCTATATCCCTGCTGGAGTTATGAGGCCAATCACGCTTCTGGCTCAGAACCTGCCCCAGCCACAGTCCGGACAAAGGAACTACGAGTGTATTTTTCACATTCAAGGCAACACGCTCAGTGTCCCAGCCCTGAGGTTCAACAGCACAAGCATCCAGTGTCAGAAGAGCACAGTAAGGCACCGCCCACCTGTTCACGTGCACAAGATCAAATCCACAAAGCTCTCCAGTTTAATGGAAAGAGTTTCCAAAGTATCTTGGCCTGATTAATATTGGCTGTGGAGTTGCTCAGGTGATGGAAAAAATGAAGTTCACACATTTTACGGGTGGTTTCCGAATTAAGTGTACTTAAGGAAGTTACTAAAATCACAGTTACCCTTGATGGTGGAAGCATTGTAAAGTCCCTTAGATTTTGTACCGTATTTTCCGCACCGTAAGGTGCACCGAAAAGCATTACATTTATCAAAAGCTGACAGTTGCGCCTTATGATCCGATGCATCTTATATATGGAGATAGATAGATAGATAGATAGATAGATAGATAGATAGATAGATAGATAGATAGATAGATAGATAGATAGATAGATAGATAGATAGATAGATAGATAGATAGATAGATAGATAGATAGATAGATAGATAGATATGGATAACAGCACTTTGTTACAGCTGCAGCGGTTGTGAAAGGGCGATATGAATAAAGCTGTAATGTATTGTATTTGTATTCATTGAAATTACGCCTTATATTACGACGCACCTTGTAGTGCGGAAAATACGGTATACGGTATAAATCGTTGGCACCGCCCTACCGAATCTTGAGGACTTGCACACTGCAAGAATCTAGACAAGGGCACGGAAAATCCTCCTGGATCCCCCGCACCCTGCCCACCACCTTTTCCAGCCACTCCCCTCAGGCAGACGCTACAGATCCATGCGCACCAAATCCAGTAGACACTTAAACAGCTTCTTCCCTCTAGCCATTAACTCCTTAAACAGTCACTGACGTAGTCACTCTTCTTGTACTACAAAATGGTACTACAACACTACTGGTTACTCTAAAATGGTTCAATGATTTTGTTGTTTACGATGATACTTGTGCAGCGTGTTATACCGGAGACAAATTCCCTATGTGTTCTACACACTTGGCCAATAAATATGATTCTGATTCTGATTCTGATTCTGATGAATGGATTGGAGTGATAGTCATCCATTTTTTTTTCTCCATGTTGGTGTGATGTTTGTGGTAAACATTTTCAATCATTTACAGAACATATTTTGCGACTTTTTAACTGTGTGACTGCTCACCATCGTTAGACAGTATCGCTCCCAATCCGATTCAGGTTTAACGTTCAGTATTTGGATATTCTGTAACCTGGTCAAAAAAATGCTTCAAAACTTTACATCTGAGGCTGATCAAACTGAGCTCTTTAGTCAATTGTCAGTAGGATTTTTTTTTCTAGCCGCTTTGCAGTGTTACAGCTGTGACTCGTGTGTGTGTGTGTGTGTGTGTGTGTGTGTGTGTGTGTGTGTGTGTGTGCGTGTGTGTGCGTGTGTATGTGGCCACAGGGGTTTCGTGTTCAAACGCGACTCGCTTTCTCTTCATTCCCACTTCTCCATCTTCACTTTCAGTCAAAGTGTCGCGGTTACAAGCAATTGGAGCAGACCCTTTAAGTTTGAAATTGATTTCCTGTGCTCCAATTGAGGTGTCAGGCAGACGTGACACCAATTATGACATATTAGCGCCAAGGCACTGAATAGCGGATTGCGAGACCTTGCATTAAGCCCTGAATGTGGCAGATGTCTTTTCTTGCGCTTGTCAGACTCTTTTTTCCCCCAGCTAATGGTACCCCCCGCCACTGAGATGTGTAACATGTGACCGAATTTCAGCCACTTTCATTTTTCTTACTTTTTATCCCTTCCAGACTTTATAGCAAGGATGTTAACGTTTATGAATCAGGCAAATGGAATCAAGGCTCCCTTATGTCTCTTCCGTTTTGTCAACGTATTTTTTCATATTTCCTGGAGGCTAATTCGTGTTAGTCATTGTTAATTAGACACATATGCATGAATTTGTATTGCTTGTTTCTTGCTCATTGTTCTTTTATAGTTTCTGTTGCTATGCACATTCTTGTTGAATTGAGAGGTGGGTGGTAACATCTACATTTAGTTCGTTAAATTGACTTCAGTACCTTTATGGATAAATTTAGCTTGGGAGAGTAGCTTAGAGGCAACATATGTGCTTTTGTTAACGTTGCTTTTAGTCCACTACATTAAGTGACATTGAGCTTGTATTTTAATCCCTTTATCATTTCTTGCGCAATCTATTTTGGTTTGTTGGAGATTGCGATAAATGACTCCGATTACTAACCCAACATAAAAGAAGTACTCGTGATGTTTGACATCATTTCACAAATAAAACAGAGCTGTAAAAAGCGCTGCGCACATTCAAAACGAACAAAGGAGAAAACAGCATCGGAAATGTTGGCACAGCATTGAAGATAAAGATGGAAGAACTCAATTATTTGCGTGTATTTACAATATTAAGCGTACTTAGCGACCCAATGTTATCAACTCAATCATTTACTCTACATTTCTTCTTCTTTGTATAGTTTTGTTTTGTTTGATTCTCATGCAGCCAGGTTGAGCCAGCAAAAGGGAAAATGGAAGCCTCTTACAAGTTGCTCCAAAGATGTGATACTCTGAATGCATTGCATTGCGCCATCATGTTGCACAATCTTGCAAATTAAAGTATTTGTTTATTCTTCTGCAGCGTAATAAAAAATAAAAATACCAAATCTAAACACAGGGGTAAAACTGTGCTAATGTTCATGTGTTCGTGTGTGTGTGTGTGTGTGTGTGTGTGTGTGTGTGTGTGTGTGTGGGTGTGTACACACCCCGAGAGCACTGCTATGTGGTTTTATGAGGCTCCTCGTCGGGTGGGACTGTGATAGCATCCAATTAAGGGAGCCGTAGATGAAATGATGATGAATTGCAGCGCTGTTGTCGGCTGACGGAAACACACGCATACACATGGGGCAGAGTTGCAACGAGAACGAGCAAAAGATGACGAAGCAATGAGGAGTGTGATGGATGAGGTTAAGCGAGTACACACGGACAGAATGTTCAAAAATAAATGAAAGAATTGACCTCCCCTCTCACAATCCTACCTAAAGACAATTTAGAGTGTTCCGTTAACCTGCCATGCATGTGTTTTCTCTGGAGTACCCGGAGAAAACCCACGCAGGCACGGGGAGAACATGCAAAAACCCCACTGTGCCGCCCTACGTAATTATGATGATGTTTAAACATTTTTGCTTAGTAAACCACCAAATTCAGGTGACACGATTTCCCAATTAAATTGTGGAATCATCGCGAGCATAATCAATTTGAAAAAGATTTGTTGGGGACAGCTGAAGTCATTATTAATAATTAATGACATTCGTTTAAGTGAATACACCAATTATGTTTGTAATTTCTGGCATTAAATGGGAAATGGATAAATGTCAAGATGCCACAATTTGTCTCTGTAAATCTCAATAAATTGTTCACATTTGTAAATGATTGCAAATGACCACGCCGCAGAGCAATAAGTAAAATTTAACCAAATTATCTTTTTTTTTTCTCCATGTCATGTTGCAATTAGGCTCTTTTGGAATGAAGTCAACATACATACAATGCAAATACAAAGTAACGTTATGTGCTTTCGTGATAATAACCATAGAAAATTAGTACTGAACTCATACAATTAAAATTCTGTGGGTGCTCTGAGACTTGGTGTGTACATTTTAATTCCAGTGGCGTGTGAGAGTATTAAATGGCAAAAAGAAACTGAAAGATTGTTTTATAGCGCACTAAACGGACGGTATATAACACCCGTTATGATTGATAACCTGCTCACTGTTACCATTGTTTTCAGTATTCTCCGGGGGACGGCAGGGATTGTATGTTTATGTATCACAGCAGGTTGTGTCTGGGGGAGTCACGTGCAATAAATCATCGCAAAAATTAGCTGGCAGTTCCCCTGTCCATTCAATCTTTCTGTTTCGTTATTTCATTACTTACCCTGCTCTCCAGCACTCACACATCCAACTTGCACACACACTAAGTATCCAGAAATCATGTTGAGATATTTCAGAGCCCAACATAATATATATACGCATATGGCTGATCCTCCACACGATCCAATTCCTAATCACGCAGTTGATCGAGACTGTGGTGTCAGTAACAACCAGTGATCTGCTTAACATGATTTATTGCACTTACACCTCCTCTGCCGGCAGGTGTGTATGTGCGTGTGCGTACGAGAGAGAGAGAGAGAGAGAGAGAGTCACCATGAAGTGCCGATGGTGCCCTGCCTTCATCAGAATCACTCAAGTCATCATGCAAACGTAGCAAAATAAAGAAACTTATGGTGTATTATTTTAAAGATCGCATCATAAGTGGCCAAACATAAGTCTAACAAATGTGTTGACAAAGCCCATGGACAAACTGAATGGCGATTGGATCCCACAAACGTAGACACAAACAAAACCCGGAACAAAAAGCGCACCGACAAAGTATAAAGAGAAATCGCTGGTCACAAGGAGCCAGGAAAAACAAGGCATAAGCAAAAAGCGCTTGGAAAAAGGCAAGGTGATAGTCATGCCGAGAATATAAACGAAATGACAAGAGTTCAGTTACACGAAAACAAAACAAGAGTAAGACAAAATAATATCAAGATATACTAACGATGTACAAGAGAGCAAAATAACAATGAAGAGATCTAGAGCTCGAGAAAACAACACTTGAGCAAGAGCAGCAAACAAGGTTAATAATCCGACTGTCACGTTTGCGAGGTGGTGGTAGACCCCAAAAAGCAGGCAAGAGGGAGGAGCAAGGTATATTGATAAAACACAGAAAACTAAATCCTAAACAAACAAAGTCCAAAGTATCAAAAATCATGACTGAAGCTCAAAACTATCAATAACAGATACATGACCAAAAACATGACCTAAACAAGACAAACAAACAAACAAACATGACAGCAGTAAAGAGTAAACAGCAACAATCAATGACCCGAAAATGAGTGGTCGGGCGGGAGCCCTATTATGCCAACAATTACCGAACGACCAACAGGTGTGCAGCTGCAGTGAAAAGCCCCACAGTGCCACCTGTTGGTCACAAACCGAAACATGACAACGACAGAGATTTGGCAATAAGGCAGTCCTTAAACACAGGGCTAACTTGATGAAAACATTGGCAGCAGGTGTGCATGCTGGAGGGAAGGCCATCCTCTGCCACTTGCTGCAGTCACAAAACAACAGGATCATGGCGTTTTGCTCTCATTTAATTTCATTTGTTTTGTTTTGCTATTTCAATCTCCCAGTGTGTATGCGATTGTGGTCTGTCCTCCACTCTGCCGGGTTAAACACGGTGTGTCGTAAGTGTCAGACAAAATGAAAAGAAAATGCTGACATGGTTGTATTGTCCACAAGTTTGTGGTTAAAATCTGTCATTTTGAGCATTCTGTTTTAATTATTATACTGAGCAGTTTACGCGTGGTCCTGAAATAATTGTCCACGCTGTTGTTATGAGTTTGTTAGCCCCTCTGATGTTTTCGCTGATGTTACTACCACAATGTTGTCTTTCTTTGATGGAGGCTGAACTAGTGGTGAGTATTGGTGCAAAATGCCAATTGCATCGCAAAATCTTACGACGCTCGAAAAGTCGAATCAGAGAGGCAGAAAAAAGTCCCTCGAAAGTAAAGAGACTACTTGAAGTGTATTTGGAACGCACTCTCAAGGTATCTGCCAAGATGACTAATTACACGAGGGCGTGCACACAAACTCAGCTTTTCAACCCCCCTCGTCACGCAGCTGCTCCGCTTTGGTGAAATTCGGCAAACTCCCCACTCGATAGGATATACACACACACACACATGCACGCATGCAATACAGTATCTGTCGCCACATTCTGCAAAGACATGCAATCCATAGAGACGATTCATGAAGCGGGAGAGTAAACGAGTGCCGGGGCAGATAGCGAATGAACTTGAGACAACTTGCAGTGTCCCTGTAATGAGGCCGGCGAACGATTTTTCTGCTCACCACGTACTTCGCGTGTCCCAATGCTACCTCTCCTTGCCACACCTCTCAATAACTTACTCTCTACAATCTTCTTCCTCTGCCTTTAAAACACTTTTTTTGGCAGGGGTCGTTGTTCACTGTTCATCTTCGTTGTACTCTCTTTCAGTTCGTTGTCCTCTTTTGCTATCCTCATCGTTTTAATGTCCTCTCTTACCAAATTCGTATTCCCCCACTAATTTGCCCTGTAGCTCTCCCTGAGCTTAACTCCCCCGAATTTGCCACATTTCTTTCCCACCAGCCTGCTCACCACTCGTCTTTTTTCCCTCAGGGGCCCCGCTACTGTATGTTTGGCTCAGGTAGATTAATTACATGCAGTGACATGCAGGCGCTGGCCGGAGGCTCCAGTAATGAGTTTGATTACTCATCTCCAGCAGCTCTCAGCGCTCAAGGGAGGAGAAGAAGGACACAGAGCCAGGCAGAGGGACCTCTCATTTAGGAGGAGCGAGGGTTCAGCTGAGCCCGCCACTAGAAGACTTTTAACCGAATAGAGACCACCACTAGAGATCAAAGCTTAACCACAAGTCAAGTCAGTGACTGACCAATAGCCGATAGCGGAGCCCGGACTTCATAAGTGCATCAGGGGAGTGAGGGACACACACGTTTTACAGGGATGGGTCTTGAACGGACGAAAAATAGCTTTAATGGTAAGCGAGGTTAACTAGCCGAAACGTATCAAGCCGTCATCACGATTGTTTCAGATGTGATAGCTCAAATCATCATTTTGAAACACTGTCAGAAAAGTGTGTAGAAATTGTGGAAATCAAATGTTTTTTTTTAATTCATTTGGCAGTTTATGTCTAACCGTGAATATTTTCAATACTACCAGCACATTTTAAGATTTTCCTCAACGCATTTAGACAGAGACCGTCATCTCTTCATCTACCAGTATGAACCCTAAAAAAATGTTCACCGTTTAAAATGAAATATATTTCTATGAATAGCTTCTAATAGTCCAAATTAAGTGAGTGAAGCAATGAGTTATTTTCTGTACATCAATAAACAAAAAATCTTCTCAAATTCCGTCTTTAGAGTACGCAACCGCTGGAGCCTCAGGACTCAGACCAGTTTTTGTTTTTGAGCTTTATTGTTGACAACCGTGAACTTATTTCTACTCTTACACGACAATTATTAATGCTAACATGTCACCACACACCTGCGCTGCATTTCAATATTTTAGAATCGTCTGAGATGAATGAATTCATATTGAGAAAAATCCCCTGAAACATAAATGAAGGTTGAAGAGCCACTTTGAGTCGATTGTGGTCAAGTTCAGACCGTCCACATGAATTATCATCAGCTTTAGTGCAAAAACTGCATGTCAGAAACTTGCTTTTCACTGCCTTGACTGCCTTTTTTCTTCACGAGTGGCCCCCAGAAACCCGATTAGACCGTGGGTGATTGCAATGTGACATGGTGCCGCGGTGTGGTCTGCGTTGGCATTTTTAAAGCATGTGACCGTATGAATAAAGCATGATGTGGCGGGCCGCCGGGATAGGCAGAAGCCGACTAGAGAACAAGTCCACAGGTGTTTTTGGTGACAGCAAACAAGTGAAATCCCTGAAAGTTTAATGGGTGCCTGGCCTCGGAGGGTCCTATTGTTTCACTGTTGATTGCCAGTTTCCAAGCAAGTATTTAATCAGTGGGGACGTTGCGGCAATGCTAATAAAAGCATCCCGCCTCGTGTGAGTGTCCCGGGTGAGGGTCCCAACCGGATAAGGGGGTACGGGGATACGAGCACAAAGACATATGGGGTGTGCTGGAGAAGTCTGCATCATAAATGGGTGCGTATGCGCTACAAGCGCCATGACGTATTTGGAGTGGTCAAGTTCGCTCTACCAAATCAAGTGTGTCAGTGAGCAAATGGAAAACGCCAATTTCACTTTACACTTTCGCTCCCTATCGCATCTTTCCCTCCTCTCTCGCGCGGCCTCTCTATCAAGTGTGAGTGAATCCCTTCTCACACGTTTACCACTGTTTGATGCCTCACCTTTTTCCTCTCTTCTTTCATTTTGCTGTTGTCTTTGCCTCTTAACTCCCATTCCCATGACATTCTCCCGATGCCCATCCAGCTAAAACCCTTCTGTCATATCCCTTTGTGTGTGTGTGTGTGTGCGTGTTATGTGTTTATGGAATGTTTCTATTTTGGTCAGTCCCTGCATGGCCATGCTGCATAACTCTCTGCCACCAACAAGCCAGAAATGAATCACAAATGAATTGTTTTCGCCTGTGCAGGTGACTCTCTCTGTCTATTTTTTGTTGATCAGTATGACTACGAGGGCAGTGACATCAGTGACCTCCCAGTTGACCTTTCCGTGCTGTGGAATGGAAACTTTGTCATCGACAATCCCTTCAACATCCAAGGTAAAACAGCAACACCATCAACTCTTATATTTTGAATTTATTTTTATTTTTTATAATGGTAAGGTTACCCACAGAGTTCTACCTAATCCGAAACACCCGATTCAATTGATCATGATCGTTTCAGGCTTCTACAGAGGTTGCTGATGCGCTGATCGTTTGAATCGGGTGCGTTGGTGTAGGGAGAGATCTAAAACAGGCAGACTATGGCTCTCGAGGAACCGGAGTTCTCTATTCCTGGTGTACGGGTTTAAATTAGGTTTTAGGGTTCGGATTATAGTTGTGGTTTTGTGGTCAGCGTGGATTATCGGTTTAGAGATTGTGGTTAATTTTTATATGCATGTTATCCATAGGTGCACATTTTAATTTACCGTATTTTCCGCACTAAAACGAGCACCTAAAAGCCTTCCATTTTCTTCAAAGCTCATGGTGAGCCTTAAAATTCGATGCGCCTTGTGTATGGTCATTACGGTAATTTCAACCCCAAAATGTCTCCTTGCTAGAGACATGCGTACATCGCAGAGTTCAAACTCAATGAAGGTGATCGTTTTCGCAGTTGAACACGGAGATAGAGCAGCAGCAAGAGAGATCAACATTAACGAATCAATGTTCTAACTTGCTGTTGGTGAAGTGAACTGTGTCGCTGCTTTATTAAATACATTTAACTGACATCTGATCATCGCTATATAGATCAGGGTGTAGTGTAGTGTAATGTTCTGTTGGCATTTCCGTGAGCATAGCTCCATCTAGTGGATGCATTGTAGATTGCGTCTTATAATGCGGTGCGCCCAATACATGAAAAATAATTACAAAATAGGCCATTCATTGAAGGTGCGCCTCATAATCCAGTGGGCCTTTTAGTAAGGAAAATATGGAACATGTTTTGGGCGGCTACCTTCATTACATGTTGTATCCTTTGGTTGAAAAAACAAATAGAAGAAATTCACATTTGCCTTGTCCTCGTTTTGGGCTCTAAATATTTTTGTACCTACTGCCTCGCTGAGTTCATTAAAAATATGATTTATCTTAAAGATTACATCAAAAAATCAATCTGACCATGATCCTTGTATTTGTGAAAACACGGCCGTACTCTCAGTTATGAAAAGGGGTGAGAAAGCATGAGATGAATGTTTAGGACTGTTTCAGAGCAAACATCCATCGCAACCAAATGAACCGGATAGATGTGAGATAGACAGATATACAAATGGAAGAAACCTGCGAGAAGCGGAACAAACGATGGATGAGAATGAAGGGTGGACAGACAACAGCTTGATAAATACACCGCGCACTGGCAGACGGGGAAGATGAAAATTAAGGAGGTGAGAGAGAAAATCCAAAAAGTGGATGAAGGATAGCATTTATTATTTTAATGACTCTTTGCGCATGAAGTGGAAAACAATTACGCATTCAGAATTCTTTCTCAAGTGTAATATATTGCGCTGCAGAGGCTAATGAATTCTAACGTCCCATTACACAAGATAACATAAGTCGGGCTCTCAAGTGTGTCACACAGATATTTGCTTCAAATCTGCATACAGATTCAGAATTACTAACATTTCTGTTGTTTGTTTCTGTCCCTCCCTCCTATTCATTTTCTATTTTTAGATGGAAAAAGTGCCCGTGTTAATTGCGTCCTATGCCTTCTGTCTGGCCCACTTCTGACAGGAGTCAGACAGGCAGTTCATCTTGCAGATAACTTGCAAATGAGTTGCTTATAGGTCGTAACCTAATTACTCTGTCTGCACTATTTCATTTAAAACATTCTCCTCTGCGGTTTGCGTTCCGTATGCTTCTCTTGTCAAATCTTAATCGGTGTAAAGTCTTCAAATGGACATGTGCTCGGCAATCTTTATCACGGGCATTAAAAATCTTCTTCATCTTCCGAGCCGCTTGATCCTCACTAGGGTCGCGGGGGGTGCTGGAGCCTATCCCAGCTGTCTTCGGGCACTAGGCGGGGGACACCCTGAATCGGTTGCCAGCCAATCGCAGGGCACACAGAAACGAACAACCATTCACACTCACACTCACACCTAGGGACAATTAAAAATAAGTCGTTTTATTTTCATCAATTACATCACCTGCACAATTTTGGGAACCCGCTGACTAAATATTGACAATTTCCCAGAGGGTGACAACGAGCCGCCGCCGTGACTATACCCAATCTTATCAGGGCTAGTGAACATTTCTCCCACCAGCACTATTTCTTTCATTTGTAAATGTGAAGTTGTAAATATGGTTACGTATTATTGTAAAACACAATATATACCGGTATGTGCTCTGGATATCTGGTGGTGGCTGGTGGCCAGCTGTTGCTCTCCCTCTCTCTCTCTCTCTGTCACTTAAATCCAGAAATTATTTTTCGGCGCGACTTGCGACAGCAATTTGAAACCACAAAACAACACTCCCACAATTCATGCATAAAGAAACATGCCTGCATTTACATATGCAGGTGGAAATTATGCTTGTCCTTATCCACTAAGCGCGAGCTCCAGTCATTCCATTGGATGAGGAGAGTTTGAGAGCTGCCTGGGAAGGTGCCTGGCAAGCGTCTATTCAATTTGCGACTAAAGGTCCACTCAATAGGGTGGTCGCCACAACACAAATTTGAGAAGCGGAGGAGGGCCTTGGAGCAGCGGAACATTTTGCAGTCGTCCTTGCTCACTCACTGCATAAAGACCTTCTCCTCCTTTTTTTTCTCCCCACCCTCCATTAATCCCTCGGCACTCCAGCCCCTCTCTTTCTCTTTCAACATCCGAGCCGTGTTACTGTATTATCCGTTTGAGGAGGAGTATTATGGGCGCTTGCCCAGCTTTGCCCTAGTGTGAAGTGGAGATGTTAATTAAATCATACATTTGCCTCAGATTAATTAGCGTTATGCTACTTTTAAGCTAAACCATCGCTAATCAGATTAGGGTGCGCGAAGGCCAAGGCTGCGGCAGATGGATTCGAACGGAGCCCACTTTGAAGTCTTTGACTCTGTGCGAGGAAGAGAAGTGAAAGCAGGGATGATTTTTCTCCAATGCCCGGATCCACTTTATTTGTTTTAAATGTCTCTGTTATTTTAACCACAACAAAATGTTCATTTTAATGCTGTGTTTTTAAACCAATATAATATGAAGACGCACACACTCAACACACATAGTGAGTTCCTTTCATCAGCCGCTGCTTCTCAGTTGTTAAAGGTTATTTGTGTTCATTTTTATTTCGAATGACTTTTTCCACTCCGAGGAGTTAACGGAATTCATTTATGCACAATAAATGATCAATTTATGCTGGACGTTAAAAGACATTATCTGGAGAAACCATTTCTTTTTCTTATTTTGCATTTGACTTTTATCATAACAAGTGTTTTCGGCGAGATTTGTCGACCATTTCTTGTTCAATAGTGTTGCAAGGATTTTAAGAACTTAAATGCCTTTTACCAATTACTTATTCAGAAATATAAATAGTTTTAAACCTAGCTTAATCATTCAACAACCCCAAAAATCTTCAAATAAACCAGGACCTCTCTATTAAAACAGCATGGGGAGGGGGAAAAAGTCTTAGCACAAGCCGAGTTACTGACGGGCATGACAAATCAATTCAATTAAGAGTGCAATTATGAGTTGCAATTAAGAATCAATCACAAAGCATTTGATTATCTGTCAACACTTTGATCAATGAAGTTAAGTTATGCCTTGATGCAAATGAGACAAAATGGATTTGACTACTCAGTTGCAGACTGCGCTTTCAATTCCTGTCTGCCTAATTGGCTGCTTTATATACACACACACATATATATATATATATAGGCGGCCCGGTAGTCCAGTGGTTAGCACGTCGGCTCCCACATTCCAAAAACATGCGGGGCAGGCTGATTGAACACTCTAAATTGTCCCTAGATGTGAGTGTGAGCGTGGATGGTTGTTCGTCTCTGTGTGCCCTGTGATTGGCTGGCAACCGATTCGGGGTGTCCCCCGCCTACTGCCCGGAGACAGCTGGGATAGGCTCCAACACCCCCCGCGACCCTCGTGAGGATCAAGCGTTTCGGAAGATGAATGAATGAATGAATATATATATATATATAGAGAGAGAGAGAGAGAGAGAGAGAGAGAGAGAGAGAGAGAGAGAGAGAGAGAGAGAGAGAGAGAGAGAGAGAGAGAGAGAGAGAGAGAGAGAGAGAGAGAGAGCGAGAGAGAGAGAGAGAGAGAGAGAGAGAGAGAGACACACACACACACACACACACAAAAGTGCATTTCAAACAGAACAATGTTTTATAAAAGAATTAGTGTTGCTCATTTGAGGCTAATAATACAAGGCTCTCATTGGTAATGTCAATGGTCTGCTCTATTTGCACTGGGTTTGCCTTTTTTTCTTTTCTTTTTTGATTGAGTGTAATGAACATTAACCAACACCTGCTGGCTAACAATCAGTATTGTTTGTTGAATAAAGTAATTATGATATTATGAAGGTTTTACAATACTGTGAAATGGACCATTTTCAGGGAATAACGGCATTGTCTTTCATGCTTGTCTTGTATTGTCACTCTGTTTTGCTATCCAGCCCACCTGTATAAGTGCAGAGCACTGCGGGATAGCTGTGGCATGTGTCTGAAGGCAGACCCCCGGTTCGAGTGCGGTTGGTGCGTCCAGGAAAAGAAGTGCTCTCTGAGACAGGAATGTACGATTGGCTTCAATTCCCACCTCCCGCTGCAGTTGATTGATGGGGGAGGCTGGATGCATGCTGCATCTGGCAACAGCCGATGCACCCATCCCAAGATTACCAAGGTAAAATAACATTTTTAAAAGTCATTCAAAAAGTTTTTGCACAGTTTCTTGAGAAATACTGAATTCAGAATGGAGAATTCAGAATTACCTAAACTTGTCTAGCCCTTTTATATTTTTTATAATAGTAACTGGAACAGAAAAATGAAAAATTTGTTTTGTTTTATTACACGTATTTACACTGTAAATCTATATCATAAACTACATATCAAAATATTACACAATGAAATTTGTGGGCTACACGGTGGTCGATTGGTTAGCGCGTTGGCCTCACGGTGCAGAGGTGCAGGGTTCGATTCCGGCTCCGGCGTTCCTGTTTGCATGTTCTCCCCGTGCCTGCGTGTTGTCCGGGTACTCCGGTTTCCTCCCACATTCCAAAAATATGTCACGGCAGGTTAATGGAACACTCTAACTGGTCCTTAGATGTGATTGTTAGCGCAGATGACCCTTTGTCTGTGTGTGCCTTGTCGTGGGCTGGCAACCGGTTCAGAGTGTACCCCGCCTGCTGCCCGAAGACACCTGGGAAAGGCTCCAGCATGCCCTTGTGATGATAAACGGATTAGAAAATGGATGAATCCTAATAATCATCCAATAATATTCATAATAGTACTTAAAAAAATGCTGTGAAAAGGCACTTTTTTGTGGGAGGGTGGAGGGGGTGAAGACACCATTAATACCAATATAATGTGGCCTCATTCAGCGCCACATCTTAATCCCATCATCATCATCATCATCATTTGAAGGGTGTGTGGTTACCTGCAGAGATCCAAGGCTGGGCAACTCTGATAAGCCATTGCGTCAGCTGTCTTTGGTGTAGCCCCCGAGGTCACAAAAACTCTGCTTGGTGTCCTTCACAGAGAATGAAAGCTGCTTTATTTTAATGTGTTGCTATTAAAACAAGTACATGTTGGCTCCTTGGCTTTGCCCTTGGCACAGTAGCCGAATCGTTACTCGATGTTACATCAATCTAGCACTGCGAAGGGAAAGCCCGATTGATGTTTATTTGATTGGGAGTTTCTTTTTTAACCCAATTTATTTTGGAGTCATGTGAAATTTTGGCATGTTTTCTGTCATTTCTGAGATGATTACGTGAACTCTGCTGGCCCTGCACAGTTTGAATTTTTAATTGTGGTAAAGTTTGATGTGAGGTCGTACGAGACAAACCAGATTCACAATTAATTTCACTGCCCAGTGGCCTACGAGTGCATTAAATAACAGCAATTTTTTAAAAAAAATGTATTTTTTAAAAGGACCAAGTATTTCTGATTTGCTCGTAAAATCAATTTCTTTTACAAGAAATTGACAAAATCAATTTTATTATAATAATACTAAAGCAGTGAAGACATAAGCCTCAATCTGTAATTTGCTTCAATTTGGTACGGTATGTACAGTATATGAGCTCTTTATTTGGAAATGACCCTTCAAGCCATGTAACGTATATATTCCTATAACGGTACCAGTCAAAGCCTTCTTTGTTTAGTTCTTATAATGCACAGGTGTCAAAGTCAAGGCCCGGGGGCCAGATCTGGCCTGCCACATCATTTTATGTGGTCCGTGAAAGCAAATCAAGCATGTCAAGTTCCATGATGCTTGCTAAAGTCTGAACCAACATTTCAAATTGTCATATGTAATCCACAATAGCCGTCATTATACTTGACTTCTGATGTTAAAACTAGTTATTCATCCAATTTTGGTGCGCTGTATATCTAATATGTGGAGGTGATTAAACATTTACAAAATACGTAACGGTCCTCCAAGGGAAACTGTAACTACAATGTGGACCACGACAAATAACACCCCTGTTATAATGTATTTACAAATTTTGAATTTGTGTGTGAGTGTGAGAGAGAGAGAGAGAGAGAGAGAGAGAGAGAGAGAGAGAGAGAGAGAGAGAGGGAGAGAGAGAGCATACCCACAGTTCTACCGAGCAGTGGTGGAGCACAGGGCAATGGACAGATTACACATAATTACCTCACGATGCTTGTTAAGGATGATACATGTGTAAACCTAGTCCTGGTTCATAGTGTGTATGTGTTAGCGGTAACCACCGTCCATCCGTCACTGTATTTGTTTTGTCATGCCACACCTGTCCTCGTTACGCGTCATAATTCGGCGTGATAAATCACATTATGGTTTCAAGAAGCACCACCGAGTGTTATCCCACCACAGCCTTGGTCTTCGCGTTCACTGAAGCCCCGAGATAGTTGCGCTGGTTTGCTAGTGTATGTCATCGACTTGTTTCTCCTCCCTCTGGTTTACTTTGAGAATGTTTTATTTAACAAATAGCAATATCTGTCTTTATTGCATCGCCAATTACCGGGTATCTGCAATTATTTATGGTGCGTGTGCTTCTTGCGGATCGATGGGGCTGTCTGGAGTGGGTTAAATATGTGTGGCCATGGGTGTATTAATGTGATGCATCCTTGAAATGTCAGGTCACGGGCATCATTGGAGAATCAGACTATTTTTAACACTGACTTAGGAGATGAGAGTGAAATATATTGAATGAATTCTCTCTCTCTCTCCCGCTCCAGTTATTTCCTGACACAGGACCCCGCCAAGGGGGGACAAGGGTGACCATCCTTGGAGAAAACCTGGGTCTACACTTCAGAGACATTCAGATGGGCGTCAGGTTAGGCAAGGTGCCCTGCATCCCCATCGAGACCGAATACCTGAGCGCCGAGAGGTAAATTGGAGGACAGACTCCTACATTGTATCATTTCAGGTGCAATCACAAAGGTGTTTGTCATAACTCACTGCATTTTCACAACGATTGAAGAGAAGATGGATTCATCTGTAGATTGATGCAGAGCTGGAGGGCTGTCTTCAGCTACAAAGTATTCACATTCACATTTGCACCTAACAGCAATTTAGAGTTTTCAGTTGACCTAAAATGCATGATTTAGTAAAAATTGACCAAAATGAATCCTGAATTCCCCTCTTCAATTCATAACACTGTTTAGTTGACACAACCGAGACGTACCCAATGAGACATCAGATTTTTGTGCGTGACGATAATAGGATTCCATCTGTTGTTCCCCTCCATTACTCCCTATATATGTGCTTCCCCTGACTTTCACATCCCTTTATCCTGACATTTACTCCTCTGCAGGGTTCTGCACAGTTTAGGAATTGCGTTCAGGCAAATCGGAACATCTCTCACTGGTCCAGTTAGTCGGAAAAGCAAGCATGTGGAGATAGCAGAACGCATTTCAATTTTGAACAAAACACACACTTCAATTAACCTCCATATCTTGACATTCCACTTCCTCTTCACATTTACTGTATGTTTTTGTATTTGTGTCCTTTTAGTCACACGGTTTGATCACATGCTCAGACAATGAAACACCAATATATTACACTGACTGTTGTGTTTTGGTACAGCAACAACATACTGTCCATGGATGAGGTGACTGAGTGTAGATAGTGTAGTCTAGATTGTGGTGACCTTCAAAGCATACATGATGAGGGAAAAAAAGGGTGTGGTTATTGGATATGGTAAATGTGGTGCCACCGTTTTTTTTTAAACCTCCACCAAGGTTATGATTGTACTGTCATTATGGGTACTATTTTGGCTTGTTTGTGGATATAATTTTTATAACACATGTAGACAGGAACAAATAAGTTATATTTTTATGCAAAATAAAAATTGATGAAACTACCATATTTTCCAAGGTGATTCGTATTATAAGGTGCACCTTGAATGAATAGACTATTTTAAAACGGTTTTCATACGCATAGGGTGCAACGCATTATAAGGCGCATAGAATAGAAGTTACAGAGTACAAGATGGTACCAGGCTAAAAGGAATACAATACAATACAGTTTTATAGCCTTCACAACCGATACAGTTGTAACAAAGCTCTGAGAACTGGTCATGAGCACGGATGTAAAAATATTATTCAAATATGTAGGTTACTGTCAATGGATGTTTGATTGAGTTGTGCTTGCGGTTATGTCGCATCCTATTTGAGCTTTTGAAAGTCTGAAATGTTACTGCGCTCCCTAGTTTACTTTGTTGTTGTTGAAAACCATCTTGGCTTTTTTTTTAGTCTCTGATTAGTTGCGGCAATGAAAATTTTTATGTTAACAGTTTGTCTTTATTGATATAATGTGATCAACTCTATTCTGTTCACAAACGTGTACACTTTCATGATTTAGTTCACTCTGAGCTCATTCTCCCTCTTGCTGTCATCCCTCCACCAACAGAATAGTGTGTCTGCTGAATGATGCAACAGGATACAGAGTACAAGAGGCTCAGGTCGAGGTGTGCGTGAGAAACTGCGTTAATGACTACAGGGCCCTTTCTCCTAGGCCGTTCACGTTTGTGGTAAGGACCGCACAATAGTAACATCAACCATTGAAATGCTTTCACCATGTAGCCCTTTGTTATTCGTCATTGAAACTCGCTTAACCCTTTCAAACTTCCCCATTCAACAGTGACGTTGTTCAACAGTTTTGCCTGTACTATACATTGTCCGGACTGAAACTATCAAAGAACGTCGTCTAGTTGTGCTTTCAACTTAAGTAGGGGAGTGTCCTTTTTCTGTCGCTGCAGGCCGAACGCATGCTTAGATGAGTTTGGTGTCGAGAAATTTAAGAGCTTGAAGTTTGAGTTCACGAGCTCATTGGTGTTCTTGTGACTGAATGTCCCAAAATTCCAATGATGAACTCAAAAGTCTTATACAATATGCCTGATGCATGGATGCTATTTTTGTCACTGCAGTTGGTGAACAAACTCCCCTCTGTTAATCTGTTTTTACTTTGTCTCAATCTCCAAATTTTGAGGGACAACGACTAGTTTGACCAAAATTCAGATTTTTTTGACAGGCTGGAAAAAAAAACGATTGGATCGTCTCAATACAGCATTCTTATTCTTGGAAGCTTGTTATGTCTCATGATTCAAATTGTTCCTCTTTTTGAAGACACTCTCCAAACATAGTTGTTGTTTTACTCATTTTTGGTGGCTTATAGATTTCTTTTTTTTTTTCTCCACATCACATGACCAAGATGTGCATTTCAACAAAGGCACAAAAGTCAGGAGCTGAATTTCAAAATAAAACTTGAACCCAATGATAAATACAATATATTGTGTGTGGTCGTTTTGTTTACAAATGACCTGCACTGCGGTACCAGTATATGGCCCGGTGGTTGGGGGCTTCTGCTCTAGTGCAGTGATGATGCGTCCATTTTTAGTTTATTTATTTAGTTTTTTAATATAGTGAATACAGTTAAAGGTCTTCATTGAAAAGCTATTATAGATCTCAAAATTTCAATCTACTCACTTTACACGTCTTTGTTACATGTGTCGATTCTCCAGACACCATTTTTCACCGGCATCCAGCCTTCCCAGGGTCCGATATCTGGGGGTACCCGGGTCACTATCGAAGGGAGCTACCTCAATGCAGGCAGCTCTGTTTCTGTCAGCATTGGACCTCAGCCCTGCCATTTTAAAAAGTAAGACTATATTTGTCTCTCACAACTCCATATGTTCTTCCTCCTTTGCCACTAATGTGTGCCTGTTGGATGCTCAATTACATTGCCTTGGACATTTGATGACCCAATAAGTACTCACTGGGAACTATGGGATTGGAAAGTCTGGGAAAGGGAACAGAAAAAAATGTAGCAGAAAAAAAAATGTGATAATGTGTTGAAAGTAGTTGTCTGTGTGTGAAAAATAACGGTGTCATCACCGTTGAGACAGGCTTGTACTCACGCTGCCAGTGTTTGCAGGTGTGTGTCGTATGTGCCCGCACAAGTAGAATTCACAGGCGCGCAGCAGCGGTTCGCCTGAACTCACGCAGGTTTTTCCTTAATCTCAGGCAAGAAAAACATTCCCGTCTATCACAACAGTGGCTTGCATGTCAAACGTAGGGATTAGCCCCTGGCTGCTAATCTGTGTTGAAGCAACTACTGTGTGCTAGCTTTGATGTTGCCGCAGTCATTTCTGTCGCAACACCCCCCCCCCCCCCCCTCACAGTCAATCCAGTCGATTCCACTTCACTGCAATTCTGTCTTTATCTGTCAGACCCGAACTGCACCGCCGTGTTTGTAGCCTCTTGTCAAGGTTGCTGGCTTTTAAAAGGCGTTGCTATGGTGAGAAGGCAACAAGGAATTCTATATTATCTGGACTCTATGTTGCAGTAAATGGGGCTTTGGAATAGAACAACATTAAAATGGAATACATAAAACATATTCTGCAAAAGTTGAACCGCCTTGAGCAGCCAAGGTATTGCACACTAGCACCTATTCAACTTTACCCTGACCATGGTGATTGAGAATCAACTCAAACTAATTGAATGCATGCCTGCACCAAAGTATCTCTACACCACATTACTGTTCCGTAGTCATGTCCCGGGAGAGCTGCCGACACATAAAAGTACTAAATGTATATTTGATGAAGTAGCTTGACAGAACTGCGTGCATGAATGCAGTAGAAATAGTTCACACACTTGCTGTCTGCATCAGTCATGTGTAGCTTCAGCCATTGAATATGCACCGGTAATCGAAAAGATAGAACCCACTCATTAGTACATTTCCGTGTATTATATTCTCATATTTTCAAGACTTTTTAATCCAATTGAACATGTTTTTTCGCTTGCTGTTGACAAAACTGAATGCAATAAGAACCACAAAGAATCTCCTGCAATGGAACTTTGTTTGGTGTCGTCCATGTCATGGGCTCCAGGTTAAAAATTACTTTTGTTCAAATACTGGATTGATGATTATAATGTAAGACTGTATATTGTCCGAATCTGTATTCTAGAAGGTGATTTGCGCATTTTTTTTTGGTGTACCTGGCACTTCTGGACATACTGTAAGCTATCTCAGTCCGAACAACCAAAGTCATTTGTCCATCCAGGAGAAATGCCCATGAGATAGTGTGCATAACGCCAGCTGGCCTGGCTCCAGGAAGCGCACCTGTCTTGGTGGACATCGATGACGCTGAGCTCAGAAACCCGGAGGTCAAGTTTAATTATACCGAAGACCCCACTGTGCTGAGGATTGAACCTGACTGGAGCATTGCCAGGTAAACTTTTGTCTCATTGAACAACTAACAACATTTTATTCAAATACATTTATATCACATCTGTATTTTGATACCGCGATCCCGTGAGGCGTTCAGCCCAACAAAGCCCACCGAGAAAATGCATCGCTCACGAGATTGTTTGTCGTTTCATCAAATGGTTCCGATCGGCTGACCATAGAATTTCATAGCAAAACACATTGTTAGTCTCTCGCACGCTCTGTTGCTCAGACAAGAATCACCGCAAACATAATCAAGGAGTTATTGCCCAGAACGCTGTCATACGCAGTGAAATACAAACTCCTACAACGTTTACCAGCTCGTCAGTCCAGTGGACTGATGACGCCAGTGTGAGCATTGGAGAGCTGCTCACATTTAACATTCAAAACCTAGAAGCATTGAGCGGTCTCACATTGGCTTAACGAACTGAGAAATGTGTCCCTTAATTCAATCTTTGTCATTAATAATGACCGCTGGCTGTATGATCACTTTGGTACAGAATTAAACTCTTCTTTTTTTTCACATTTATATTGGGCGAGTAGCCAGATTAATTTTCAAAGTCAAGGAATCTGTCCTGCATATTATATTTGGACAGGGGCAGATGTAAATTCCAGATGAGAGTTGACACTGGCTGTAGACAGTGATAAATTGATGGTGTCTCCAGAGATTTGTTATCATATAAAGCCCACTTTTTACATCTGAAGTGATCAACGGCAGAGTGTGAAGTTGTCATCCTCAATTTGCCATTCAAGCTTCGACTCTGAGTGTTCATTAAAAAGTCAGCTAACGCCTAATGATAATCACGCAAGTTTTTGCCTCAGCTAATTCTTAATGCACAGCTTTTTATAGCTTTGTATAATGGAGTACCGCAGTGCATGGAAACTGAGAAGTAAATAAAAAAGATTTCCTCAAAACTCCGCATTAAACACGAGTAAAGTGTTACCACAGGGGCACAGGCAGTATTGGGAAAGCTCATTTTCTTTGCGAACTAGTTCAAAGTTTAGCTCACAATTCAGTTCATAATTCAAAACCAGTTTATCATTGAAACTATTTGAACTATGTTCATCGTTCCGAAAAATGCATTAATTTTCTAATTTAATGAGATCTCACCTTATGATCTCAAATACATTATACTTTTCAATGTTTTTCTTTTTTGTGAATGTATTATATCCTGCCTTGTTTGACCAAAGGGCCTTGCTGTAACCCTTGGATCGGAAATGATCTGCTTCATTTAGCTGTTGCCATTGTTTTTCCTGCACATGCCTCCAAAGCCTTGCAGGGTGCTTTAATATGACCTTTTCGATGGTGACGTAATCAAAGTCCGCATTTGCTTTTTCAAACTTGGCGGGCAAAGCATGCACATATTGTGATACTGTTTTTATAGTCTGATATCTACAATACCTTTTTCCTTTCACAAAGCGCTATGAGAGCCACACCGGAAAGAAAACACATGGTTGAGAAAATTATTCATTTATCATGACGTAATTCTCACTAGGTGGCCTGGTGCTCTAGTGGTTAGCACGTCAACCTCACAGTGCAGAGGTCGTGGGTTCAATCCCAGCTCTGGCCTTCCTGTCTGGAGTTTGCATGTTCTCCCCGTGCCTGCGTGGGTTATCTCCGGGTACTCCAGTTTCCTCCCACGTTCCAAAAACATGCTTGGTCGGCTGATTAAACGCTCTAAATTTTCCCAAGGTGTGAGTGTGAGCATGTGTTGTTTGTCTCTATGTGCCCTGCGATTGGCTGGCAACCGGTTCAGGGTGTTCCCCGCCTACTGCCTGAAGACAGCTGGGATAGGCTCCGGCATGCCAGCGACCCTTGTGAGGATAAAGCGGATAAGAAAATGGATGGATGGATGGATAAATGGATAATTCTCACTAAATGATAAGAAAAAAAGTTGGATGAGATTCTCTTTCCACAGACCTGTCATATTCATTGGGTAATGTCATTGAATATACTGTAGTATTTGTTTTTAAGGTTTTGGGTTGATCAGCATTTAATGGCATTCAACAGGAGAGTCAATTTCAGCTCTTGTTCTTTTTTTTTCCAGAAGAGATTCCAACTTTGATCAAATAACACGAAACTACTTATGGTGCAACCAAGAAAAAACGTTTCAAAACTCATTGTTTGTAAAGACAAGATAACATTAGAAAACATAAACACCTCCCAGTACATTTACAGGTGTGGAGATAATGGCAGAACACTTTGATTTCGCTGGCATGGTCCCGACAATGTCACCGTCACAGATCAGATCAAATAGAAAGGATGATGACGATTAGATGTGAAATCACATTTGATCATCTCTGTCTCATTGTCTGCCTTTGCGTGTCAGCAGAGAATTGGCACTTTTACTCGAGCGGTGATAAGTGAGGAAAGGCATTTAAAGGGAGTGTTAGAGCTCCGCCGCAGTGCAAGTCCGATGATGATCCATTTGGATGAAGACAGAGCACTTAACTTGAGTCAATGACAAGTGCTCACATGGGATCCAAAAGAGAGACGTAGGTAACAGTTGAGGTTGCAAAACTATTTTTGGGGAAATTGAATTAGTTTTAACAATTGCTGCTCTTGTTGGGGCGAGCACTTACATCTAGTCTCATACCAGAGGAAGTCAGGCAACGTGTCGGTGCTGTCAGAAAGTCTTCAACTGTACACTTGAATTAAACACAACCTCAGCATTTTTCACTTCTAGCTTGTATTTGATCGAGTCATCCGTAAGTGGCAGTGCCAGTCGACCAGCTGAATGCGTGATCAATTATAATTGAGTGCAGGGACGTAAGTGATGGATGTAAGTGAGTGTGTAGTTTGTAAAGCAGATAAATTACAGCCCAGGCAAGTGCCAGCGGAGGAGTGGATCATTTAGCAAAATCAATCAATAATGGGACTCGCTCCATGATTTTTTACTCCAAAGCAATGTTGGTGGAAACGGTATAGACTATTTTTTATTTTGTCAAGTGCCTGCACACATTAGAATAATTTGGATTTCGATACTAGTCGTTTTAAGTCTACTTACAAAAATTTATCTGGATGCAAATGGTCTTTTTTTCATGCAACTACTTAACAAAATTAAATTGAGTCAATTCAAGGCATCATTTTTTGCAGCACTATACACGATCGACAATGATACTCTCTACTCTTATTTATTCTTCCCATGACATATACAGTAACATTTAGTGTAGCATGCAGATCTCAAATAGGACTTGGAACTTAAAGTGGACAGTGATTTTAAATTGGACCGGCAAATCAGTGCTGTTGTTAAATCCATCTTCTTTCATCTTAGCCAGCTTGCTAAAGTAACATCATGGCTGATTTACTATAATGCATTTTGGAGTTAGCCAATCCTCCATTACGCGTCTCCAGTTGATCCAGAATGCTGCTGCTCACTTATCAACTGGTACTCTTAAGAGGGCGCACATAACTCCTACTCTGGCATCCCTTCAGTGGCTCCCGAAACTTTAGTTTGGCTTTTGTCTCAGCATAAGACTTGATTTTTAGTTTGACTGTTGTTGTGCTTTCGAATGTCTTCATTATTAATTTATTGTTTTGTCGTTTGTTGTTGTGTTAATTATTTTTGCTTCATGTATAGCACTTTGTATGCTCTATAAATACAGTTGAGTTGAGTTGAGTTGAGTTGAGTTGAGTTGAGGATTGATGGAAACAAACAGGAGAGTAAACAATCCAAATTTTGATCATCTGCAAATTGTACACCTGCACTATTTATATATGCTTGAATGTATGAATAATATTCAGATCTTGCGATTCTGGTGCGGGCCTAGTCTATCTATTGTCTTTTGTTGAACATGTCAAGACTGAGCCAATAGTTTGCTTTGACATGACACAAATATAATCAATATTTGTAGTTATGGGTTTTCTCAGAAAAATTCTAAGCATGAATATATATATATATATATATATATATATATATATATATATATATATATATATATATATATATTCACACGCATACATGTATTGTAAAGGTCAGTCCGAGAGGAATGGAAGAAAATTACATCCGTATGAGATCTGTGAAAGTGAAGGAGTGGAAGGTCTTACCACTAAAAAGATGGGAACCACTCCATATTTTCATTCCCTACCCATGTGATTACCTGTTTTATACATTCATCTGATGTACTTAGGATTCTTCTTGCTGCAAAGTGTAAACATCTTCTTTCATCGCTACAGTGGTGGAACTCTCCTGACAGTGAGTGGGACCAACCTTGCAACAATCCGGGAACCTAAGATAAGGGCCAAGTATGGGCAGGCAGAGTCTTTTCATGTAAGTACACACAAACTCTCACCCACTCGAGTTCCCCATTTTATTTTTTATTTAGTTGTTTATTTAAGTGCGAGTATCAGCAACGGGATGGTGACTGCTATGCCACATTACAAGAGAAACTACTTTCAATGCACGATCATTGTGTGGTTTGAATTATTGACTTCATCTCCTATCCTTACAGAAATTTGAATTATGAATTAAAATCCACATCTCAGCGCAGGTGCTTGCACAGGCTGTTTGCAAGCTCAGATATCTGCTCAAGTTCTATACACGTACATTATTTACTCCCAAACGAGCATAATCTGTCAGATTCACATGGCACAGTCATTCCCCCAGCGTCTTCTGCTTGAAGTGTCAGAAAGTGTGTTGATCACTTGTTCACTTCTGTTTCAACCTCAGGCCACATTCCAAAGGTCAGTGTTCCACATGATTCCCAACTCGATTAGTTTATTTACGTTCCACTTTCATAACAGCTGCATCTGCTATAATTCTGTCACAAAATGAGAGAAACAACGACAATAATGCTTTCGTAAAAAAAAAAATAATAATAATATATATATATATATATATAAAACATAACATTACATACATTAATAAGTCACTGATGGCGTGGTGGTACACTCGGCTGATTTGTGTGTCGGAAGTGTGGGATCGGTTCCCACTCAGTGACGGCGTGGATGTGGGTGTGAATGGTTGTTCCTCTCTATCTGTGATCTACGACTGACTGGCAACCAGTTCAGGGTGGAGTCCGCCTTTCGTCCGAAGTCACCTGGGATTGGCTCCAGCACGCCCTGTGATTCTGTTCAGTATGAGCAGTGTTGAAAATGGATGGATGTCAATTAATTTGTTAAAAATTAAGTCAAATTGAATGTTTTCAAATGAAAAATCTCATGGACTAAAAAAGAATTATGGACCTTATGTTGTTGTTGGCACATTTACGTTAAGCCACACCAGTAAATACGAAGAGGGCAGTGGTCAGTGTGCCATTGATATGTGACAAAGAAATAGGCAGTAATACAGCATTGTTAGCATTGTTCAATGAACCTCTTGTGTCCTCTTTCTGTCTTTCTCATTTACAGAACTGTACGGTGTACAACAACTCAGTCATGGTCTGCCTCGCTCCATCTGTGGCAGACTCTGAGCTGGGCTTTTCCGAAACCGGCACCAGTCCTGATGAGATCGGATTTTACATGGACAATGTGAACTCCTTGGTGGTGGTCAATGAGACTTTCAGCTACTATCCCGACCCTGTGTTTGAACCGCTCAGCTCATCGGGGATAATGGAGCTAAAGCCAACATCTCCACTGATACTGAAGGTCAGAAATGCAGCTGGATTTATTCTCTTTTTAATCTTTTTTTTTCAGTCGTACACAAAGAGAATTTGCTACACAGTAAAAATCTAGACGTTTCACTCCTAAAATCTTCCATTTTAGTAAGGGACAAAACCATCATGCTGGGTTTATACTGTCTTCCTGGTGGCCACGACAGCACCCACTGTTTGCCTCAAACATCGTGCGCTGTGGCCTTTTGGCCCATTCTTTTCTAAGTTTTGTCGTGGTGCATCATTATCTCTGTGGATGGGCCATTTGGCGAAGGAGCTGCTGAGTCCTGGAGGCTCACAGGCGCACCCCGGTTCTCCCGTGGTCCTACACAGGTGCCAGTAATTTCCCTCACAGCCCATCATGTTCTGATGGGACCTTTTATATTGCTCACGCCAAGATCAAGTTATGATGTTTTTTACGTTCTATAAAGGCTTTATACAAATGAAACATGGCACTGGGCAACTTTGGAGCAGGTTTGTGGCCACGGACAAAAAAAGCTAACTTCATGAAAAAGGCTGTGCTGGGGTTTCATAACAACTGAATTGAACTGTATTTATAGAGCACTTTAAAACAACCACCATTATATACAAAGTGATGTACATGGAGCAAATATCATATATACAACAATATACAATGGAAACAATAAATTAATAACAAAGACAGTAGAAAGCATGGTTCATGGTTGAACTTTGTGAACAGAGCAGGATGATAAGATCCTAGCTTGCCAGTCACTGGCATGATTAAAAAGTGTCAGAAAAAAAAAATCAGCAAAAACCTCTAGAACAAAAATACTAAACCGGAATCTACACGGCCAAGAACGACTGCGAACATGAGCAAGAAGGTTGTTGTCTCACATCCATCCTGTTCAGTCCACAGTGAACTGAAAAGTGATTGCTGTTGTCACCGGGGAAAACAATGTAAACATAAACATGTTTTTTCCCCAAGATGGCGCCCGAGTAGGCAGCCTTCGGCGAGTGCTCTTCAGGAGCCTTTCTTTTTAGTTCTTTTTTGTTGTTTTTGTCTTTTGTTGTTTTGTCACATGTTGTTTGTTGTTTCATTGTGTGGACCTGATATGGACTGTTTTCAGCGTTTTGTGGCTACGACATTCGTCAAAGGAGAAGTATCTGGGCTTGGTGATTGCGCCTTCTTAGCAGCGCGCCTGTACCAGCACAGATTTTGATTGGGAGGAATGTCGGTGCCGTTGACTGTCGGTGCTGGACAGACCTGGGGCGCTTGTGTTTTTTGCGTCTGTAATGGGCAGCATTTTTCACAACCCCATTTTGTTCAGTGGAGATGTTGGCACTGTTGGACTGTCGGCGTTGGTGCGACTGGATGGATGGCTGCTGAAGTTGAGGATGAGGAGAGAGGAGCATTGGCGCAGAGCGCCGATGCGTATTTGGAACCGAGAGTCGCCGCTTGGAATTGAAACGGATTTCCATGGGATAGGAGAAGTGAACCAATCTCTTTTTTCATCAATGGATGCTACAGCTTCTTGTTGACTTTGAAACTTAGCTTGTAGCCGACGTGTGCACATTTTGAGCATGACGTCTCTGATCCACTGGTTAAAGGACACTTTGACTCTCTCCTCTTTCATCTCAAACTGCTTCAAACAACAAAGCGTGTGATGGAAAAGTGGTTAGGACTGCACGACTGTCCGTGTTTTATGTTATGTGTTGTGTTTATTATTTTACTTTATGTTAACTGTTTTGTTAAGCGCTTTGTTACAGCTGCCGCTGTTGTGAAAGATATAAATCAGCATGTATTGTATTGTATTGTATTGTATAAAATAACACAGCTAAAACATCACTTAGAGTCAACCAGTGTCCCTATTTTGAATCCATTTTGCATGGGTGTAGTCGTTGATGTACTGTCATAATGACGCACGCGCATGCATGTGCGTGTGCTTGTGCGTGTGCTTGTGCGTGTTTTTCTTCGATGGAACGGAGGATGTTTACAAGGTTGTGGAGTAGGTTACGATCTCCTGCGGAGACAATGAGATTACAAAGAGGAGTGTGTCTCTGTGTCCCACTGCTAAAGCAACAGGAGACACGGAAGCCATCACCTCTCACTCACTTCTCTTAAGTCCCACGTATGATTTCTTTTATAGACTATTCACTTCACTTTCCTGAAGTTACTTGCCAGGTTTCATGTTGTGTTGCATTCATCTTCCTCCAATTGTAGCTCACTTCCCATCTTCCTTCAAAAATTAAAAAAAAAAAGGCATGTGCAGAAATGAAGTGAGGCTTTTCAGTCCAGTCATGTTGCGGTATGAAAATGAAGTCCAGCTCACCCGTTGACCTGAATAAAGACAAGCGCTCCAGAAAACGAATGGCTGAATATTGTTCATGAATGAGTTTGGGGGCTTTTTTTCCCCTCATTGTATTTGTCTTTGCCTTCGTTTAGGGTCGCAACCTGATCCCAGGTAACAGTCGTCTGAACTACACTGTCCTCATCGGAGAAACTCCCTGTGTTCTAACCCTGTCCGAGAGTCAATTACTGTGCGAGTGGCCCAACCTCACCGGACAACATAAAGTCACGGTCAGTGCAACTTTCTGAGGCACGGTCGGTCAATGTTTCAAAATGACACAAATTCTGCAACCACAGTGTGTTAAAAAATTAATAAAAATACCAACAATACATTATGTGGACGAAGAGGCTTTTCCTGTCTTCCATGCAGTTTCCTGGAACCTTTTCGGTCTGACTCTAAAACAATTCAAGAATGTTGTTTTTTTTACAATTGTATGTTTAATTTTGTATACTGAAATGATGATGATATGGTCTTAATCACAAATGGTCATATTTTCCGCAGGGTGAGGTGGATAAGGCGCACCTTCAATGAATGGTCTGTTTTTAAGCTGGTGTCATATAAAGGGCGCACTACAATATAAGGTGCATAGAATAGAAGCTACAATAGAGGCTGAGGTTGTGTTATGCCTCCACTAGGTGGAGGCACACTAAAGGGAATACAACAAAATACAGTTTTAGTTCTTTTGAGCTGTCACAACCGCTGCGGCTATAACAAAGCGCTTTACATAATTATACACATTTAAAATACTATGTCCAAGAATCAGAATATTGATGCATACATAAGGTGCATCGGATTATAAGGCACCCTGTTGGCTTTTAAGAAAATTGAAGACTTTTAGGTGCACCTTATAGTGCGGGAAATACGGTACTTGGTGTAAACTCTATATGTATTTAATTGAACCCATGACTGATTCTTTTGTATAAATGACAAGAGGTGGATACACCGGTTCATTCTACCTTCTGCCATTTAATGGAAGAGCAAAAATAATTCTGCCCGTCAGTATATATCGCTGGAATAGCCGAATGAAAAAAGAAACATTTATAATTCATGCATCATGATTTTCTGATGAAGTAAGTTTGGATAATTTCCTGCGGTGCCCCTGATGACCTGTCACGGCACATTGGTTGGGAATCACTGCCACACAAAATAGCATGTTGGTGCTGTGTCAGAAATGTACTACGTCTGGAATGCGTCACATTTGGGCTTCTGCTACATGTGTTGCGCATGCACACGCCCATAAATAAGAAGCATACATTTATTTATTTATTTATTTATTCATTTATTTTTGCGTGGGTTGTAAGTAAATAGTATTGTAGTATTCTGTGTTATTTCACCATTTCAAGAGGTTGAACTGATTTTTCTTCTCATCAAACGGAGATTTAACAATTTCTTTTCAGTTGTTTCACATCCACTGATTTAATTCAGATGGGGATCATTTCACAGGCTTCAAGTTGAATATATTTTGTACAAAATTTCTCCGGTGCACCGTACATTTGATCCGTTGTGTCCTCCATGACTTCATCATTGTTCACTTCATCACCAACCTGCTGCGCTGAAGTATGTTCAAACTGACCTCATTCATGTTTATGCATTTAGAAACTATTCCCATCTGACAATGTCAGCACATAATGTCACTCTAACCTTGCTGTTGAATTATGGGAAGAAATCCTCGTGGCTTTCCCCAACGATTTCCTCTGACAGATCCAGGTTCCGCTTCACTGAGCTGGCACACCAAGGTGGCTGTTAAATATGTAATGCTTAATTAACAGGGTTAACATCGCAGGTTCCCGCCTCGCCTGTTGCTGAGCATCGGGTAGGCCTGACGGAAGTCTTGTTTTTAAGAAAAGCGCCACAGAGCCATGCTATGCTTTTGATGTAGTTTTCATCCGTGAGGGCTGAAGGGGGTGCGCGTCTCGTTGAATGAACCTTCACACTATTTGCAGGTGTAAAAAAGATGAAAAAACGTCTTGCTATTCGGTGAAGCGTATTCACATCATCTTGAACGCATCAGTGGTTCTTTGCAGCAGGTGCCGCTTATTGTTAAGTTCCCCCGTGTACTCTGTTATTCCAACATCTGTATTAGTTTTAGTCCAGTTTATATACAGGGAATAAAATGAGCATAACCATCAATAAGGTGTTTATGTTTTGTTTTTGTACTGGTGCTGGGAGCAATAACTGACGTGAATGATTGACATCGTAGATCGAGCAATGAATAGGAAGCAATGGTCAGTCCCCAAGACTGGTTGACAGAACCGACCAATCAAGCTTTTGTCAGTATTGATTGACATGCCGTGACGATATGAACAGTGAGTGAGATGTCAATCGGTGATGATGCAGAGGTTTTGAACTTCAGAGACTGCAAGAAGCCCGAGTCAGAGCTGAACATGGTATTAAATATTTTTGAGATGAAATGCTTTTTGGGAGATCCTAACAAGCTGACATGACATGACGGAGGAATCACAGCCAAGTCATTTTCAGACATTCTTGTGAAGTCTAAACTGTTTATTGTATGTATTTATTTATTTATTACACGTGTCAAAAAACAATTCAACTTTTTCTTTTTTTTTCTCAAGTATCCAAAGTGTGAATGATGTCAATGTCACTTTCATCATGTTAGTATCAGAAAGCCAACACAAACAAGCTTCGTAAGTGCAGCCCCTAGCAATCGCCGAGCGGTACTTGCTTCTAACTGTCACCGCGCTACTTCTCTGATTCGCTCTGACTGCAGCAGACTTTAAAAATCAGTGCATCTCACGCTGAAGAAAGTCAACCTCAGGCAGACGACACAGCCCCCGCTCGAATATATTTGGATGTATGTCTGAATATTTGTGCACCTACTCACCCCCCACCCCATGCCCCTTTTTAAACTTATAGCCAATGTCCTCTCACAACGGCCCCGCTTTATCATTTTGACATTTGTTCCCTGCCAGCGACAGCCAATATGCCACCAAATCCAAATGACAGCACATCCATTTAATTCATCGTGATAGCTCTCAACGGCATCAACCAGCCAGCTCCAAGGTGGAACAACAAAAAAAAATCCTCACATGCAACACTCTTGCATTAAATGTTCCAAAGGTGTTGTGGTTGCGGTTGTGGCTGACCATCTTTTGACAGTACCCCAACAAAAACCCTGTGCCCTCACTTACGTTTCGATGAGAATCGACTTTTTATGTGCTCGTGTGCACTCGCGAGTACTTATGTGCATGTGTGTTAAAGTGCACATTTATGCATGCATTGCATCTGATACTACGGATAGGGCCGCAGCTGTTCCCCGAGTAGAATGACCTACATGCAGGGAACCCCAATGGGCGTCCAAACATACACAGTTTGCGTGGGTGTCAGCTAGGTCCCCACAATGTGTGTGTGTGTGTGTCAGCCAGGCTTTGCGTGTCCCTTCTGACGCTCAGCTGCGTGTTGGCAGCTGCATGCCTCCCTCGAGTTTTTCGAAGAAACTCGTTTGTTGTTTTGGCCTACAGCTTTTCCGTTCCTGCATCAGTTCTTCAGTCTGTCACATGGGTAAAAATAGACACTGACTTTGAAAATGTCACCCAACCTCGTTGAGATGCCTGCGCTCGCGCGGCTCTCGCATCATCTGAGGAGCTACAGTATCGTCAACCACGGTTGATCGTAAAACAATAAAATGTTCTACGTCAGCTTTGATAAGAGATGACTGCTTTGCTATGTGAGAGGACGCTTCACTTACTTCAACTTTCATTGTTATATTCTCTTTCCTTGTTCATGGCGCTTAGTATGCCTTGTTGATGGTGCACCTTTATTTGTCAAAAATGACATCCAAATCTTTGAGATTTGAATTGTGCTTTCCCCTGAAAAAAGATGATTTTGCTTGGCCAACTCATGATGTATGTTTTTTTTTTTAATTATTGGTTTTTAAGAATAAGAATAAGAAAACCTTTATTCATCTCACAATAGAGAAATTCCCAATTTATAGCAGCAAAGTTATGAAAGGAAAAAAGTAGAAGAACAAAAAGTTTAGGAGCTGCTGGAAAGACAGCCACTGTCGCGGCGCCATCTTTAAGTCATAATAACATAATAACAAAATAATACAACACAACACGTTTGTAGTTATTCTATTTTTAAACAGTTTTGCTTATCTAAATTCTCGTTGGTCTTCTCCCAGAATAAAAACATTTGATACCTTAAACATACCTGTCAACCTCGGCTCATAGCTGCCCTAATAAATGATTATGATTCCCCTTACAAAGCAACAAAAACCCATACAGCAGTTTACCGCGCATGCGCACGTCATGCTTTACCAATTCGACTGTACGCAGTGATGAAAAAAAAATATACAATTGAGGATTACTTTTGCTGGTTTGCCATGACAATAGTAGCGATCAATGACGGCATTGTCGTTGGCTACCGGCAGGTGAGACGATCTGGATTTGAACCAAAATGGTCTTTGTGAGATCGGTTCACAATTGTTTTGTATAAAAGTTGTAATACACCATACATGATTTGAAATGATTAAAAAATAAAAATAAAAAATACGGGGAAAACGTACAAATTGACAGGTATGCTTAAAGCAGGGAGATCAAACTCATTTTTGTCTCGGGCCACAGTTACGTCTTCCCTCGGAGGGTCATTAAACCAAATAAATGTTTCATCATCACATCTTATTATTACTTGTACACAACAAATAATATTGATGGATTACTTGTTTTGAAATGAGTCAACTGTTTGTTTGTTGTTTGTTCAATCATTGTCCAAGTGAGTGTAAACAGGGTAGAAAGAAATGATTGCAAAATATATTTATGTGAATATGTAAACATACATATATATTTTACACATGACAATTGGACATTTCAGTCCAGATTTGATCAAGGGTCATGGAAGGTGACACACTCGATTTGCTTTCGCAGGCCACGTAAAATGACGTGGCGGGCCGGATCTGGACCCCGGGGCCTTGAGTTTCACACCTGTACCTTAAAGCGTCCAAAGGTTCCAACTGCTGGAAATAGATGCCGTTTTGTGCCAAAGAATGGTTTGAGAATCAGTTGCTTGTTCCACAGAATATTAATAATGACACAGACCTCTAACCAGCAATCAGTACACCTTTTTGTCTATGGCAGGACTTGAATCATCAGCCTCCGGTGCATAGCGCACACCCTAACAGTGGCGGTGCTATTTGTGTGCTATTTGTCTATTTCATTTGATATAAGGTATTGTATATTGTAACCTAATAAGATTATAGGCTGTACAATGTTGTAACTGCTGTCCCTGGAAGGGTTAAAAGTCAACTTTAAAGCCTTTCAATTTCTGGATCAAAGATACATTCCTGTTGGGTTATTTATTCTTTTATTTTTAGTGAATTCATAAAAACATGTGAATAACTGCTATTTACAGAGCCCGTTCGGCGCAGCCAGTCTTGATGATAGCTAAAGGCACTTTGGTTTGATCAGTCTTGACATCTGTCGGATGTAGCATTGATTTGCGTGGGGAAAAAAAATTCTCGCCACAACAACAAAAACCAGTGACGCCTGCGTCAGATGTGAATTTACAACACCTCTTGTGGGTTTGAGCGGCGAAGTAGTCTGAAAGGTTAGTTTCATGATCATGTCATTCTCGTCTTTTTATTGTCTTTTCAACTCACTGATAACCGTCTGCGTCGTCTGATATGTACAAGCTGTTGCGTGTGCGTCTCTCTTTGTGCTTTTTTTTATTTATACGCACACACAACATACATAGATAGCGATGTTACACTTTCTGCTTTGATTTTTTTCTTCTTCTAATTATACATGAAAGTTCACTTTCAAGAACTTCAAAGTGTATAATCATTATTCATTTGAGTCGTGCATTTACCCCCCTCCTCTCCCCCAGTGGATCGCTTGATTTGATGGATTCCCATGCTGTGTGTTTCTTTATTTACTGAGATAAGTTTCTAATGCAAACGTACTTACTGAGTGCCGGAAAAAAACAAAAACACAAAAAAAAACATACGTGTTTCACTTTTCTTAATTGCCACGGCTGCTTGGGGAGGTATTTAAGTGTTAGCTAATTACTCTGTTTGATTACGTTTAATGTGGCTGAATATGCTTTATGCGGCATGTTTTTTTTTCTTCACTTTGCTTGAATAACTTCATGTCACTCTTTACTTAACATCTGATTTCTTGTTGGTGTTTTGATTTTTTAAGATGTACTTTTAGCACAACGCTGCAATATGTCTTTATGTCGATATACTGTATGTATAAATCAAATCAATTGCATATTTGTTAGTTAATTGTGTCTGCAACATTCAGCTTTCGTTCAAAGTCAGCTGCTAAAGTAAATTTCCCCAGTATGGGAAAAATAAAGGATATCTTATTCTTATTCTTAAAGGATCAAGCTCACCCGTGACCTTTAACAAGTGACACAAAATGGCATCGATGTTTCCGTAACAAATGAACTCCATTTTCTGCACCCTTCTCATTAAGCTCGATTCCATCATCAACAATGTTCAACAGTTCACATTTGGTTCTTTTAAATTCTATCCACCTCTAGACCAGAGATCATGAAAAAAGGTGAGAAAGTCATCTGTTGAGATCTTCATCTACCCCAGCCTGAAGCATCTCCCCCGCAGACAAAAAAATAAATAAAAATCTAAACTCAAAACGTTCCTGGCAAAAAGATTCCACAGTAATTAAGGTGATGTAAGGCTCCCCAAGCACACGCCTGTCAACATTGGGCCTCCACACTGACAACAGAGGAGATCAAAATTTCATGATTCTTGAGGAAGAAAATGGGTCAAACAACTTTGCTTTCATCCGAGTTTCGATCTCCTTAGACCGGCGACTATTCCCCTCCAACCATCTGCTTCCGTCGGATGAACTTGTGCCTGCTCCTGTGCTTATTTTGGTCTTGATGAACTCGACTCCCGAGAGAAACAGAAAATACATTCACGGAAAAGTAAATAATTAGCAAGAGGCTTTAACCGAATGATCCTTTGAGCAGCGCCGTGAACGGTCAATTCTGATGAGGAAGCTTCCGAGCGTTTGCTTGCATCATATGGAACAGTCGCTTGAACTTCTGTGTACATTTCGATCTTTAAAAATGCTCTTTTTGCGTTTTCAGATCCGAGCCGGCGGGTTTGAGTACTCCCCGGGTACCCTTCACATCTACTCGGATAGTTTGCTGACCCTGCCTGCCATCATCGGCATCGGAGGTGGCGGTGGGATGCTGTTATTGGTCATCATCGCCGTGCTGATAGCCTACAAGAGAAAGTCAAGAGACGCCGACCGCACCCTGAAACGCCTTCAGCTCCAGATGGACAACTTGGAGTCCAGGGTGGCCCTGGAATGTAAAGAAGGTAGAGGGCAGCACACATTGCAGCTTTGCTAAAAATGGAATTATTATTTTCAAATGAAATTCCAGATACTGTAGAGTTGAATGTGGAATGCATTCCATTGTGTTAGGTTTGGGTTAGCCTGCAGTGGGGGTGGGAGGGTGGGGAGGGGTCGTCCCCATACAAGATCAGGGGGACAAAAGTACCTCTGGGTCAAACGGTCACGTCATAAAAATTTTGCACTGCATGGGCTAATCTGGTTTCACATTAGTGGATAAAGACATGAACGGCTCTCAAGAATAAAACGTCAAATAAAAAATTGAAATCTATATTTTAACCCTTTCATGAACCCTGTAACCTGATAACATGGTAAGCTGTCCACTGTAGTGACCCATGTCCAATGGAATGACTGTCGCCGTGAATATTCGCCTCACGTCATTTGTTCTGAATCACTAAATTTTCAAATAAGTTCACGACTGATGAAAACAGGCGGTCCGGTGGTTAGCGCGTCGACATCACAGTGCAGAGTTACCGAGTTCGAGCCCAGCTCTGGCCTTCCTGTGTGGAGTTTCTCTCCCCGTGCCTGGTGGGTTTTCTCCGGATACTCCGGTTTCCTCCCATATTCCAAAAACATGCATGGCAGGCTGATTGAACACTCCAAATTGTCCCCAGGTGTGAGTGTGAGCGCGGATGGTTGTTCGTCTCCGTGTGCCCTGCGATTGGCTGGCAACCGGTTCAGGGTGTCCCCCGCCTACTGCCCTAAGACAGCTGGGATAGGCTTCAGCACCCCCTATGACCTTTGTGAGGATACAGGAGTTCAAAAAATGGATGGATGGATAGACTGATAAAAACCAGAAAACAATGGTGAATTTATCTTTAAGTAGAGTGAGTGACTATAAGCGCCAATGTAAACGGTCTCACTGGAGTCATACCGCTTTATGGCTCATTTCACGTATCTTCTGGCGTGTGTTCTTCTTCTCTTCTCACCTTTTTTTTCTTCTTCCCTTCTCGCATTCGCCTCGTTGAAGCTGAGTCATCATCTGGAATAATAATAATTAAAAAAAAAAGAAAATACAAAAACATTTACATCGATGGGAAAACACATTCTGTGCACATCGTAAAGAACCCATTCTGCCGTCTGCTCTCCCAGCTGTCCTTTAGAAATGCAAAAAGGAGTGTGGGCGGAGAAACAGATAAATGAAGCGGAGGGCGTGTCGTTCAATCATCAGCTAGCCATTATAAGAAGCGCCCATTGCAACATTGACCATGTGAAAGCAACATCTGAGCCCACATGAATAAATAGTCACACATTAGAAATGACCAAGGCAGACCATCTCATGAACATTTTCAAGTATTCCAAAGGTAATGCCGATGGCTGTTTAAATGCCTTTGCCATCCAGCAGATGCACTAAAATACTGTTGCAAATAACTACAAAGTGAGGCTTTGGAGACAATCGTATTCATTCGCGACATCTATACAATTTAATCATTAATTCAATTGAACAATTATTACAATTTAAATGCAGTTCACTTTTCTACAACAGTCAAATGTATGTGTTGTATATTCCCCCCGAAGCTTTTGCCGAACTCCAGACCGATATTCACGAGCTCACACAAGAACTGGATGGCGCCGGAATTCCCTTCTTGGACTATCGGACGTACGCCATGAGGGTGTTGTTCCCAGGCATTGAGGACCACCCTGTGCTCAAGGAGATGGAGGTACGGGTCAGTACACCACCATCTCATCTTCATGTTAAACCATACTAACATGGAATGGAACCAATTTCTAGGCTGCTGCACTGATGAACTAATATTAGTTTGCATCATTTAGTAATGCGCTCGCTGCATATTTTTTGAATGAAAATGATGTGCACAGTAGTTATTATCCAATAGTGCGATGTACCAACGACGGTCAAATCTGAGGTTTGATGCGAGATGAAAAGCCACACTTTGTTCATCTTAATCACATATCCTCTCCTTCTTCTTAATATGTTCTGTTTCCTCTGTGAATGCAAATGACTAATCTCATCATTAGTGGGATCTCGTGGGACAGACATGCGCCATATTCTCGTTTTAATGCCGGGAGGGAGGGTTTCCAGCATCTGACCGAAAAAAAAAATACCCTCAATAAATCTGTTGAAAAAAAGAATGTGCATTCATGCAGTGAAAGAAATAGGGTCAAATTTGGGGTTTCACGTGCATTAAAAAAATCAAATCGTTATGAGTCAAGAAATGACACGCTATGCTATTAGTAGTTAGATGAGATGGTGCAATTGCTTCATTTAAACATTGTGGATCTCGACCAGTCATTCTTAACCGTATTAGAGGTACCGAACCCAACCAGTTTATATGCACGTTCACCAAACCTTCATTAGTGAAAAATAAAAATTTGATTTTTTTTCCAAAGTCAAGACATTAAAAAACATTTGTTAAAAACCGAAAAAAAAGTAAATAAAATTACATGGCATAAGTATACAGTAGGTTTTTAAATTGTATGACGAACTACAAAATTTACAAAAAAATACAAAATTTCCCCCAGCACTGATTGGACAAGCCAGTGATGGCTTGTCCAATCAGACCAAGGGTGTGTCATAACTAATTGACATGTTGAGTCAGGTGGGTCTTACCCTCCATGGCAGAGGCTCCATCGAACGCCTGAGAACGATTCACGGAACCCCTAGGGTTTGATCGAACCCAGGTTAAGAACCACTCATCTCAACACCGGAGTTTGTAATCTGTGGCATGCTGAAGAGTTAGAATTACATCACGTAATTTCCCAATCAACTCAAAGTGAAAGCAGTTTGTTTGGAAATTTGCAACCGTTTTGATAATGCAAAACAACATCCGTACGTCAAACGAAAGACAATGCAGGCGAGGAAGCCTACCGTGAGCTCCAACTGAAGCCTGACAAGTGTGTCAACAGACTTAATGACTGACTTAGATTTCAAGTGATTTCTTAATGGATCTATGTCTATCATGTAAAGCACGAAAGCTCTCGGCGGAATTAATTTTCTCCAAGCTTCTCTCCAGTGAAAAAGATTGTAGAGCTCTGCGTCGTTTAGCCCATACGTTCGTCATCTAAGCGTGCCATCGCTCCCTTTTCTCTCTTACTGAAGAATCAACAGATGTGGGCTTCTTGATTGTTGAATGTAACATGAATGTGCAATATTGTAACACGTCGCTTTATTTTCACTTTGTAGAGTGCCTCACACAGGCCAGGAAAGAATCGAATAGCTCACAAAGCATCTTTATCTCAAGCTCCGAAGCAGCAAATGTAGTATTTATTCATTATCTAACAATAATAAGCACAGACCAGTGTGGAAATTACGGCCGGACAAAGCCAAATAGTGGATGATTAGTGGCTATTGTAAGAATGTCTTTTTCAAGAGAAACTGCAACAGAAACAGACTGTTTGGCAAATTGGTTTGCTGTTTTAAAAACAAAATGCAGTTTGGTTGTAAAATTTAACTGTGGTTAATTGTACTTTATCGCATCCCACTCCAGGCCTAACCATCTATTGGTTGTTGATGAGTAAATTGGAATGCATAACTGCGTGGAGCGCCGACGGAGCAAATTAAACTTTAATCTCCAAATTTTGGTGTGTTGGTGTGTTAGTGGGCGCATCGGTGGCCCAGTGGTTAGCGCGTTGACTACACAGTGCAGAGGTCGGGGTTCGATCCCGGCTCCGGCCTTCCTGTGTGGAGTTTGCATGTTCTCCCCGGGCCTGCGTGGGTTTTCTCTGGGTACTCCGATTTCCTCCCAAATTCCAAAAACATAATCGGCAAGCTGATTGAACACTTGAAATTGTCCCTAGGTGTAAGTGTGAGCGTGGATGGTTGCTCATCTCTGTGTGCCCTGCGATTGGCTGGCAACCGGTTCAGGGTGTCCCTTGCCTAATGCCCGAAGATGGCTGGGATAGGCTCCAGCACATCACGCAACCCTTGTGAGGATGAAGCGGTTCGGAAAATGGATGGATGATGTGTCAGTGTGTCTTTACACCCAAAGCACATCCAACTAAAAAAAGCTGACAACAGTTTAAAAAAAAAGCATAGATGATTTACATCTGTCTCAGATGCATGATATAATTTCATTACTTGTGCCGTGCTGTTGTGAATTCCTCTCACAGTATCGAAATAAAATTGACTATGAGACGAAAATTATGACACGGTTACCAATCACAGTGATGCTGACGTTGTCGGGAAACAGTTTTTAACTGTGACATTGTGCTTATCTTTTGGTTTTCACTTCCTCCAAAATGCACGTTAAGACCACGTTGCTCGCAACGCCATCCGCCCAAATAACAACTGCCGGCGCATGTTCCCAATTTTAACTAATGTCAAGTTTGAGCGATGCGGTTGAGGTGAGGGCGGCGAGAAGTGACGGCCACAATTATTGAATTGATAAGAAATATGGCAAAACATTTTGCACGAGCAGAGCCTGGAATGGTGCGGGGTGAGCAACTGTCAGCACTTTTGTACACAAGCTTGACAAGGTGCGAAATCCCTCGATCCAAATGTGAACGTCGACATGGTCCTATTAAGTTGAGGTATACAGGAATGCTTACGTGCTTTACAGTTATGTTTTGGACTTCCTTTTCCTCTGTATTTCCCAATGGGTTATGCGTGTAATCCGGCGGCCGGTGGAAACACTCGCCAGCGGCTTTATTGCTCTGTATGAAGTACCTCTCCCTAAGGACACAGCAGCTACGCTATACTTATACACGTACGTACATCGTATACACACAAACGGGCTCGCAGCTAAGCACAAACCTTTTCTCACTCGAGGTTTATATATTTTTATATTTTCTGGGGTGGGGTGTTGTCGCTAAATCACACAATCAATACTTACACTACGAAAGCCGTGCCAGGATTCCCATTTAGCGCTCTCAAGACAGACCTCGACACTTCATTATAGCGCATCGCGGGAGAGGATGCGGTGCCAAAAGGATGATGGCGCGTAAGGTACAAACAGTGTTTTCATGAGCGTGAAAGAGGAAAAACACCAAAAAAAAAAAAAACAGTGAGGGGATTAAAACAGAATGACCAAAGAGACCAGTCGAGAAGGAGGTGGGCGGGAGCCAGTGGTTGACAGACAGGCATCTTTGGGGTGTTTAGTGTGTTGTGCTTGAGTGGTGACAGGCGCAAGCCAGTGGGACGAGTGAGCGTGTCACCGTCTCTGACACAAACACGTACAATCACGTTACGCCTCAATGCCTTTTTCACTCCTTTTTTTTTTTTTTTTGCTCTCTCCTCCACAGGAAGCTGTTGTGGTTGTTGATGCGTTCTCAAAATTCAACATTTTTCGAAGTCATGTCACCATTTCTGCAAAAGGATTGATCATTTTAGACATTTGAGCACATTCACGTTGCCCAGTCGTCTTATTTCACTTTTGGCTGAACCGAACTGTATTTCGGGGCTCTCCACAGTGATCTCAGTAATCTCACCTGCGCCACCTCCAGCTATGCCTCCCGTCTTCTGCCTATTGCTACCGTCGCTAGAGCAACCGTACAACTGGTCCAACTCCCATCCAATGAACCTTTTCTTTCACTTCAGTTGCTGCTCTTTTGTGACAGATCACCCTTGACACTTTCTTCCACCCACTCCATCTTGCCTCTACTCCCTTCTTTGCCGAACCTTTACACTCCAATTTGCTTTGAACAGATGGTCGCGAGTACTGTATGCATGCATGTGTGTGTGGATGTATATATACAGTATGTACTGCACTGTAGCCCAACACTTTGAAAGAAACTGTTGTCCACAGAAATGGACACGGGATCCTTTTTTCAGATTTTGAAAAGAAAAAAAAAACATCTTGGTGACTTTCCAAATCTCTGTTGATGTACACATTTATTTTGTTTTGTTTCTATGATGTCAGTGTGCACTTATACCTTTTAACAGATTTTAAAAATATATATTTTTAGCATTGGGCGATGGGCGACACAGTAATAGTATTTTTAGTATTGTTCGCGCGTCCACCTCACAGTACAGAGGTCCAGGGTTTGATTCTGAGCTCTGGCCTATCTGCGTGGAGTGTTTGTGTGTGTGTGTGTGTGTGTGTGTGTGTGTGTGTGTGTGTGATGTTTGTATCTATACTGTAGATAAGATCACAATGTTTCTTAAATCTGGACCTGTTTAATTGAACTCAGGCAGCCCAGTGGTTCCAGTGGTTAGTGCGTCGACCTCACAGTGCAGAGGTCGTGGGTTCGATTTCTGTAGCATGAATGCCGATTGGTGGACTCACAGGTTAATTGCGTCTTCTGCCATCTAGTGGAAGAGAATGTAATTGGTTTCAATTTATAGATGACTAAAGATGGACTACAGCGATATTCATCTTCAGACCACATGACTGAAATGTTAAAGTTGCATTGCTCAGGCAAAGAAATTTGTACCTCTCCAGCCAACCCTCATTTGAATCCCACTGTCAAAGTGTGACCAGATTTCTCAACCGTGGTGACAACCATTCTTTCTTTGACAATTTTCTAACAGGAGCCACCCCCTGCCATGCCAAAAAGGCAATTATGTCAAATTGTCCGCTAAAATCATTTCTCAGATGGCAAAAAAAAAAAAAAAAACAGCACCACCGCCAGACGTTTACCATCACTCTGTGTTGGGAAAAAAAAATCTTTCATAAATGGTTCCTCTGTGTTCAGTACTCACTGAATTACTTTTTTTTTTATGGTGTCATCTTTACACGTGTTTGTTCGTATTCCAATCATTGACTTTGACACACCTCAAGCATTCAGATTTGATGTTAAAATACCATAAATGTTGATTTCTTTTGTCCGTTCCCGTTGAAAATCTTTGACACGGAAAAGAAATGACATAAATGCTTCTGTGTTCCCGTTGCTCTTTTCTGCTATTATTCCTGGCGTGAATCAGCTTTTCTTTTTTTCTTCAGGTGCAGGCAAATGTTGAAAAGGCCCTGACTTTATTTGGCCAGCTGCTCACAAAGAAGCACTTCCTTTTGACATTCATAAGAACGCTGGAAGCACAGAGGTCTGTGGACTTGTTTTTACTATTTCTTCATTTATTTCATATTTCTTATTCAAAGGAGTACTCTGGTGCGTGAAGATGACGACGAAGTTGGTCTTTAATAAAGTCAATGAAACATTAATGTTTCGGCACATGAACACTGTCATCACATTTGTGGCTGAACTCGTCAAATTTTTGAACTTTCTTACTCGGCGTCCTACAATGTTTCTCTTGCAGTTACAAAATACGATATTTTATGGCTCTGTCGTAACTGCTCCTTCAAATTTTGAAGCCATAGACTTGAGATGTTCGAAGCACAATTCGGTCACGATGGCAATAATGGCCTGCTCTCAAGGACAGGGAATAAAAATCGAGGGAAAGGATTTGAACAACATTGGATAAAGACTTCTATTTGAATAAAGTTGTGAATTAGAAACTTAATGACTGTTGAAATGAATTAACTTGCATGATAGGCAAAACCATTTGTTAAATCTATATATATATTGCGCGTCGTCCCACACGCGGTCTGTCCTTCCGTCTGTCCCTTTTCAAAACGTACCTACTTCACCGCGCCGCTGCGCGCCGCCACTGCGACGCTCAGGCAGTGACTCACTACGATCGCGCTGGCATCTTAGCGAAAAAATGTTTTCTACCCACAAGCATTGCAATAAAATTGTTAGTTATTTAGTAGAGCTAAACATCTCTTTATTTTCGCGATAAGCAATGAAGATGAACAAAAAGTTGAACCAAGCAACAACACTTTTGTGGGCCGAAGGCCCACCTTACCAGCCTTCGGCAGGAACTAGCTGATGAGCCGCCCGGAGGGCGGCGAACCAGCTAGTAGTGTATATAACATGATAAATGAAGTACATTGAGTTGCCCTGTGTATGAAATGTACTCTATAAATAAAGTTGCCTTGCGTTGACTTCACACTCAAAATGGATTTCCAGGTCGTTTTCAATGCGGGACCGAGGGAATGTGGCGTCCTTGATCATGACGGCCTTGCAGGGGGAAATGGAGTATGCGACGGGAGTCCTGAAGCAGCTTTTGTCCGACCTGATTGACAGAAACTTGGAGAGTAAAAACCATCCCAAGCTGCTTCTCAGGAGGTGAGGAAGACAAAGCACCATGAACTGGATAGGTTGTGACAATGGAAGATTGTGAGGGGAAAAAAGGGACAAAAATGAGATTCTCCCTCAGTAAGATTGCACCATGTCCCGTGCAAAAAAAAAAACAATAATTTAAAAAAAAACAGACCTCTAGGAAATGTCCAACCAATTGGAGTGAATATATCGTCCATCCATTCACCGCTGCTGAGTTATTTTTTTTATATATATCTATTTTTTTACTGCACATAAAACATGCAATGTTCATTGTGTTTGTCATTGTGGTATACTTAATTTCCTCCTTTCACAGCCCTCCCAAAATAAGAATGTAATGTACAAACATGCTTAATGCTTCTTGCTTATGGCAATAAAGGTATTTATTTGCATAATATGTTCTTTTGTGTGTGTGTAACAGAACGGAGTCTGTTGCTGAGAAAATGCTGACCAACTGGTTTACGTTCCTTTTGTATAAGTTCCTTAAGGTAAGGCCAACAACTTTTGTCTGTTTGTTTGTTTGTTTTTTTGCAGTCCAGTATTGCAGATTAAAATTGTTGCACTTTCAGTGGTTTGCGCTCTAATTTCACCCTCATAGCCGAAAGGCCACTACCTGTTGCCGGCATATTTCAAGGTCAAGGTCATCTTTATTGTCAAATATGCTTACGTATGACATGCAGCATAGATTAACTTTTTTCCTCTCTATCAAGTTTTACGTGAATGTCAATCACCCAGAGAAAGTGTTCACAAGTCGAGCGATCGCTCCCTATGCTTATGTTTGCCTTGGACATTTTCGGAGGGTTGTTAAAAGCCAACCAAAGCAAACGTACCTGGAATTGGTTCTTTAGAAAACGCAAGGCAAAAACCAGTTCCGAGAGAGAACATGAACTAAAGAGGGCAAAAAAACGATGATGAAGACGCAGTTAAAAGTTAAATGACCATCATTTTTATTCTTAACTCTATTCTTTGTTTTTTACATTATGCACAACTCTCATTGATTGTGATTTGTTTCATATTTTTATGCATTTTTTTTTGTCCACTTTGGGTTGACTATCATGAATCAATTTTTCTCTGACCTAACCTTTTCGGCACGATTACGTCCTCTTGGGGTGGGTTTATGATTTTTTTTTCTGGGCTTGCCAGATAAGTGTTCAGACCGCAAAAGGATGAAAACAAATGACACGTTATATGTGTTTAGTTAATAATGAAAATAGTTCAGAACTAAGGAACATTTTATTACATGATACAAATACACATGGATTAAAAATAAATCAAAATACTCTGGTATTGTTCAGGGGGGCCGGACCAAATGTGGAGGCAAGCCAGATCTGGCCCACGGGCCGTAGTTTGGTAACCAATGCTCTATATGAAGCATTCTCTTTATCTGTGTGCTCCCCTTGACCAGGAGTGTGCGGGCGAGCCTCTTTTCATGCTTCACTGTGCCATCAAGCAACAGATGGAGAAAGGGCCGATAGATGCCATCACGGGAGAGGCTCGTTATTCTCTTAGCGAGGACAAGCTCATCAGGCAACAGATTGACTACAAAACGCTGGTCAGTAAACTTAACGTGCCGGTCCTGGATAAGCGGTGTTGAAAATGGACGGATAAACCAACTTAAAATGCATTTGGTTAATTTGATGATGACATTTTTTTTCATTCTCATGAACTCCAAACAGTTTCTAAACATGTGAGAGGTCCTTGCTGCACCACCAATGTTATTAAAATGCGAAATGAGGTGATTTACGGTCGCCTTAACAACTGTAACACTTATCTGTCCCCCGCCGCCTCCAATCGAGCGAACATCCACATGATTTTGAAGTTGTTGTTGTTGCTTTTTTTAATACATCCATGTGACTGTTTCCACGCTCCTTTGTTTTATCTGTCAGACGTTGCACTGTGTGAACCCAGAGAACGAAAATGCCACGGAGGTGACCGTTAAGTGTCTCAACTGTGACACCGTCACTCAGGTCAAAGAGAAGCTGCTCGATGCCGTCTACAAGGGCAGCCCCTACTCTCTCAGAACCAAGGCTTCCGATATGGACTTGGGTAAGGACACAAGAGCAAATGATGCACTCAGTAATTACACGAGATGTGCACTGCTTGTTGTTTTTCCTCCAAAAGATCCCAAGGGTGAGACCGCATGGCTGTAAAGGTCTGAAATCCAAGCAAGAAAATTGTTTCCTCTCTTAGCTTGCTTATCTAGCTTGGCCAAAATCTGCTGATCATGTTTACTTACAGGGACACTCTTTTTTTCCTCTTTGGATAGAATCATGTAATAATTGAAAGATTGCAACTCTCATAACCAATGTAAAAAGCTTGTGATGTACATTACAGCTTAGTATTGCATGCTTTTTAAAATGTTTTTGTATATACCTCAAATGTTAATGCACTTTCCCAGCTTTGATGCCAAATTTCGTAGTTATTTATTACATGCTGAATGCACAGGCCCCTTTAAATAGTCGCAACCTCCATAATGACATAATCGGCTTTGACATGCATCCGACGCATCCAGTAATTGCCCTGCAAGACCCCCAAGCCCTCATACTTGTGTACATAATGAAGGTAGACGTCCAATATTTAGATTTAAAGGTCTTTGTCACAAAACTCAACGTCGAAACTTTGTCCTAACTCCGATACTTTATTCCATTTCGGTTCCAAAAAAAAAACATTTATCCCCTCCATCTGAAGAATGGCGCCAAGGTCGAATTGCCCGAATTATTCTGCAGGATGAAGACGTCACAACAAAAATAGACAATGACTGGAAAAGACTCAACACTCTGGCTCACTATCAGGTACACAAGCATAAATGTGGGCCAAAAACAAAACAAAAAAACGCATCAATGCAGGTTTGCCCTGAGGAGTGATAACGTTTTGGTGCTTCCATTTAATGTGTAGGTTACAGATGGCTCAGTGATCGCACTGGTGCCAAAGCAGAACTCAGCCTATAACATCTCCAACTCATCGACCTTCACCAAGAGCCTCAGCAGATACGGTAGTCGCCTTCTTATTGACTTGATCGCCATCTCTCACTCCAGCCCATCTCTCTCCTCGGCTGCCTCTGTTTATGATGGCTGCAATCATAGCCCCCATTCTTCTTTTTCCTCTCAGTCTATGGCAATCCTTTTTTTTTTATCCAGCGCCATCACCTCAGGCCAAGGCTGTTTAACGGCTATTTCCAAGCAGTCTGTAAATGAGAGGTATAAAAGAAGACACCTCAATACCTAGCTGACAAAGAAATGAAAGCAAGTGAGGATGAGTGACAGCCAATGACGGACAGAAACTCCACATCAATACGGTGGAAAAAAATGAAATGGTTTAAAGAACAGATAAAGGGATAGATAGTTACTGTCTGGTAAAACTGAAAGCATGGTTGAAGTACAGTAGATTTAAACTAGCACACAAAATACCGAACCGTTATTCGTGTGGACGTCGAAGATTTCCAAATCATTTTCTGGAAAGGAAAAATACTGCAAAATCCTTATTTGAAAATGTCATCTATTGAACAGGAAAGTAAAACGGCAGACAACCACTAATGTTCTGTAAGATGGTGGCTGCCTGCCACTGTTTTAGCTTTTAAAACTTCAAAATGTTTTGCTTTTGAGTTTAAACTTGCTAAAGCCCCCGGGGGGGGGGGGGGCTGAATGAGATCCGCCCAGAGATTCTCAAGGCTTTGGATGTTGTGGGGCTGTCCTGGTTGACACACCACGCCTCATCGACAGTGCCTGTGAATTGTCCAACCGGGGTGGAGTCCCTCTTTTTAAGAAGCGGAACCGGAGATTGTGTTCCAGCTACAGAGGGATCACACTCCTCATCCTCCCTGGTAAGGTCTATTCACTTGTGATTTGAAAATGAAGCTTCATGAAGCACTTGTGATCATTTTTGACTCTTCTAGATGGTGCTCTTGGTCTAAATATAAAGGTTTGTGCATTGGAAATGTATTCAAATTGTATCACTCACTGTATATTGAAACCAAAAGTGCCATCTAGAGCAGCAGTCCCCAACCTTTTTAATGTCAGACAATATTTCAGAGACCGGCCTTTAAGGTTTGGCGGATAAATACAACAAAATAATATGATATGACCTGCATGAAAACTGTGGTATTTTCTAAACATACAGGTAATAATAAAAATTATAGCACGAGGAATGCCCTATCTGACCGCAACACTCTCTGGTCGCTATGGTAACAGTTAAACGTGCCTTCAAATAAGATACATGGCAAATACAAAGTGCATGAAAAGCAAGAACCAGCTTGCTCCTGGGTTTCATTTCACGTGACCGTCTCTTCATACTGGAGACGGACGTAACAGAGAGTCCGGTAAATTTTCAAAATAAAACAGATTCCGAAATGAATAAAACTTAAGTAACTTAAGTAAACTTATTTATTCTTTCTGTGCGCCCCGGTACCAAATGACCCACGGAACAGTACCAGTCCGCAGCCCGGGGGTTGGGGACCTCTGATCTAGTGGAGTCAAAAACTAAGTGCTTCATGAAGCTTCACTTCTCCATCACTACTTGGCAGTGTCCTCGAGGGTGCACGGGAGTTCGCCCAACCAGTCTGCAGACAGTCGTGATATCAGAATTGAGAGCTCCACTTTCGGCTGAAATCATCTTAACGGACGAGAACGTTGTGCGAAAAATAGGTCAATATCTATTGTCATATTATATCTCATTAAAGGCGAGGTCATTGATGATATGTGAATAAGAACGAGACTGCCCCGACCCCCCCCCCCTCCCCCTGTCCACATGTTAACTCAGCAGAATGACCTCCACAGTAGAATTATGAAGCATTCATGCAAATAGTCAAGATGAATACGTCCTACTATTTGGACTTCTTTATCATGCATATATTTCACAACAAAGTATCCCAGAGTTCGCAGTGAGTTACAATTTAAATAATATAATAAACCACTGCTGAAAATGCGTCCTCACTGGCAGGCGTAATCATGTGCCCATGTATTAAGTATTTTCTATTTAATGGTGATGATGTAGGAGGGCGGGGAGTTTGCTTTATGTTCTGGGGGTGTGTTGTATGAATGTGGCTCGTGATGGGTTTGGAATTAAAGTCTGTGCGCCCTGCTGACAGAAAGAACAACAGACAGCACTCCACAGTAAGCATTCATCTCGTTTTGAGCCTGTGCCCTGCTATTACTCTCCTTTTCACCCCCTACCTCTCCAACATACATTTCCTTCTCATCTCCAGCATTCCCATTCATCTGTCCTCATCCTTTTCTCTCCGATACAGGATCACAGCAGTATCCGCTGCAGATTGTCATCTCTCCTGTGTGCACGTCACCTCTCCATTACCGTCGTCTTCGCTATCTTTCGAAACAGTACAGTCGCAGATACGCATCTCCTTGCTTAGTGCTAATCAATTTTGACACCCTTGCCATGAATAATAAAACACACACAGAGGACAGACAACGAGGAAGGGAGAGTGCCGTACTATAAAAAGAAGAGGAAACTAAACCATTCTGCTTTTTTGGGTGCAGTTCAAACTACCTATCAGGGAACAGTCATCTTTTCTCTTTAAAACCTTTAGGCATAAATATGAAAGTAAAAGAATGAAGTGGAATCAATGTCAATTCCCTCGTGTCCCGTGTACTTGCATTTGCGACTCCAGAGAGCATGCTGAGAACAGCAAGTAGTCCAGACAGCCTTCGATCCCGAACACCCATGATCACCCCTGACCTGGAGAGTGGAACTAAATTGTGGCATCTGGTGAAGAACCACGATCATTCGGACCAAAGGGAGGGCGACCGGGGCAGCAAGATGGTGTCGGAGATCTACCTGACCAGGCTCTTGGCTACAAAAGTAAGTGACGGCAGAGAGGAGTAGAGTTTTTGCAAAGCTCATTTTGTTGCGGTTCTAGTCTCAGGTACTGCGGTCCTTGAGGGCCGCTGTGCTGCACGTTTTCCATATCTCCCGGTTGCAACTCATTCAAATGAGCAGGATCGTTATCATGCTTCTGCGGAGCTTGCTGATGAGCTGATCATTTTAATCAGGCGTGTTGCAAAAGGGCGAAATGGAGAACATGCAAAAAAACGGCCCTCTAGGACCGTAGTTAGACACCTATGCTCTCGTGTGGCTGTGGGATTTGGCCCAGCTGTGGAAAAAGTAAGCTTTTTCAAAACAAACTACACATATGAGTCTAGCGGAAAGCTAAATTTACACATCTACTTTCAAGAGATCAAAATACACAATTGTGTATTTAAAATTTAGCGAGAAAATGAAAAACACACAAAAAAAAGAATATGCAAACAAATTAAATTACATACTGTTTAGTTTCCGCTGAACATTTCCAGCCCTTCGCAAGACGGTTAACCTCAACAATATTTTGCTGCTTTTTTGTTTTATTTAATTTGTTATTTTTTGCTCGTGGTTTTGATTTACCACAAAAGTCCTATTTGGGAAAGAATGTGTTTGTATCTTGTTGATCTGTATTAATCACATCGCTAAATGTCCTATTCAAATCTCGTTGTCAACCACAAAAAACAGTATGAGCTTGAAAATATCCAATTATGCATTTTTTGGAGAGTTTTTTTTCATCGTTCATTGCCGTAACAGATTGGGAACAATTCAGGCACCAAAATGGACGTGTGGCACTGGAAGCCTGCTGTGTAAATGCAGCCCAAGACACCGCCAGTTAAAAGGCTTACTGATCAAGTCAAGTCAACAGTATTTCTAGAGCACTTTCAAACAACCATTGCTGCATACAAAGTGCTGTACATGGAGCAATTTAACATGCACAATAAACAGTAAGACAAATTGGTAATAAAGGCGGTAGAAAGCACCAAACAGTAAAACCAAGAACAAATCTAAGTCATGCTGAGTCAAAATGATCAAATGATTTCCATTTTTGAAAAGGAGAATGATGTGCCTTGCCTCAGTTCGTTCACGCTTGAGGAAACGTGTCTCTGAAGTCAGCAGGGACCATAAAACATCACTTATATCATGTCCCCAAATTCTCGTATTCTCTGAAAATCATTTGCCAATTTCTTTTTGCCTTTATTGGTTTAGTGTTCAAATCAAAGCTGGGCTGTGGCGCTCATAAAAAGAAACAAAAAAGATGTGTTTGGAATGCCGCTACCAAAAAAAAAAAGTCATGAGATGTTGGATTGTTGTGAGGCGGAAGAGTTGGTCATGCATGATGGGCAGTCAAACTTTATGACACCGGTTCTCAACTCATCTTTATGCATTATCGGTTTTCATAGCTGCTCGGAGTTTTGACTCTTCTTTCCTATTCAGGGAACGTTACAGAAGTTTGTGGATGACCTTTTTGAGACCATCTTCAGCACGGCCCACAGGGGCAGCGCCTTGCCACTGGCGATTAAATACATGTTTGACTTCCTGGATGAACAGGCAGACAAACACTCCATCACAGATTACGATGTACGACACACCTGGAAGAGCAACTGGTAAACTTTTTTTTTTAAATTACGTTATTCCTAAACCAGCAGCAATTTTGCATTTAACTCATTCACTCCCAAAGACGTTTTTAAACGTCTTTTCAGACTTGGTCCAGAATTGGCTGGTACTGAATGAGTTAAGTGAAAGAATGTCGTGTATAAACAACAGCACACCATTTCTGTGAACGTTCTACACCATAAATATGAGGAGCACTGAAAATTGCGAGAAATGTTGCTTTTTACTGGATAATATTACCGACGCTTTGTACTTGAGCGCTTGTAATATTTACTACTTCTTTCTTAAAGATAATTAATTGAACTGGTGCTGCAACAGGTTATCTCTGGATTCATGAGCTACAGTTTGGGTATCTTAATCAAAGTGAGGACTATGTGATGGTTAAGAATTTCCTCATTTGAGTGGAATTAAATGTTGATTCACGAAGGCAAGTGATTAAAAAATAAATTGAGTGCACAATATGGCAGTTAGCTCAGTAGTTCTCGATTTTCATACCCCAAGCACCACCTAAAATATACTGAGCTCTCCAGATGCCGTATTTCCGGACTATTAGTCGCTCCTGAGTATAAATTGTAAAATGCATAATAAAGAAGAAAAAAACATACGAGTCACACTGGAGTATAGGTCACATTTGGAGGGGAAATTTATTTGATAAAATTCAACAAGAAGTACAGACATGTCATCTAGAAACAAAAATAAAAACAGGCTGAATAAGTGTGCGATGTGCTAACGTTACATGACGCATGAACAACAAACTGAGAACGTGCCTGGTATGTTCACGTAACATACTAGGAGTTATTTATATAACTGTAGCATAAAGAACATTCTAACAAGTATACCAAAAACTGGTTTCACTCCTAATCACTAAATCCTATGAAATCTTGTTCCTCTGTGTCCCTTGGAAACAACTCCGCCAACTCCGGAAGTAGAAGATGTGGTGCTTCCTCTTCTTCGTTGCTTACGTCGGAGTCATCGTCAATTGTCTTTATCAGTTACCGCCAATGTGGAAAGTTTCAACACAGGCCTAGAGCGCCCTCTTACGCTTTAATTTGAATGTAACGTGAAATGATATTACGTGTGAATAATTTTCACACATAAGTCGCATCCCCGGCCAAACTCTGAAAAAAAAACTTTTAGTCCAGAAAATACGGTACCACCGTCATGACCAACATTAAGATACCATCGCAATGCTGTTTGGTTTTAGTCGTGAAAAGTATTGCATATTCTGGTTAGCAACGGTAATATTTCTGCACAGAACATTTGCATAGCCTAAACAGACGACAAAAGAAAACAATATTAATGGTTGCATTAAACTGTATTGCATATGAAAAAAAAATACGGTGTCAAAATAAATGTTCACCAACTAAGTCACATCACTCAACACTTTGGGAGGACAGCGGTTATTAGAGTGGACAGCTCTTCAAATGTGGTTTTCTCTTATATTAATTGATCTTAATGTCACAGTTGTGCATCAATCACGACAATGAACCCTTGTGGGTGTTGCCATCCACTGCCATTTTTTTCATGCCGGAAGATGATGAAGGTGATCCTTATTTGTGCATGAAAAGGTTAGAAAATCATCATAAAATCATCTTTGGCAATTTTTTTCCCCTTGCAGCCTCCCTCTGCGATTCTGGGTGAATGTGATCAAGAACCCCCAATTTGTATTTGACATCCAAAAGAACAGCATCACGGATGCTTGTCTGTCTGTGGTGGCCCAGACCTTCATGGACTCCTGTTCAACATCCGAACACAAGCTGGGGAAAGACTCACCATCCAACAAGCTCCTCTACGCTAAAGACATCCCCAACTATAAGAATTGGGTAGAAAGGTAACTCTTTAATTGCATTCGGTCAAATCGAGTATGAAAGCTGCAATATAAAACCATGTGCCACCCGAGTGAAAGGTTGAATGTGAGGTGTTGGCTGAGAGAAAAATATTCCTCAAAGAGCTGCACTTGTTTGTTTGGGGAAGTGCAAACAGGTCGCTCGAAGTCAGAGTACAACGTCGGCTAGAATAAATCGCAAAACAATTTTCTGCTTTCTTGCATCTTTTCAAATCAGCATCTTGCATCCCGGCTCATTAAGATACAATATGCAAAGGGCCAATTCCCTCTGATTTATTTTTTCTTGATCCTACTCATCAAGCGGAGATGCAAAACGACACAGGTGATTGGAGGATTTGTTGCAACTGTGACATTATTCACCGCGCACTGAAAACAGCCCCTGTTTCACCCCTTCATCTTTTATTCAGCATCGAAATGTTACTCAGCTCCAGATAAGTTATGCACCACTGATGCTTGCTGTAGTTGCCTTTCATGGGTGAGTCTATTAATCTCTAAGTAGCTTTTCAAGGCTGCTTCCTCCTTAACTCCAGGCGAGACAGTGTGAAGTACTGTGCTGGTGGTTCAATACTTTTAGCACCATCAAGTCAACCTCCTGATGCCCAGCTACCGCATTAACAGTATCGTTGGTCATGGTTATGAAGTGAATGACAGAATTACAAGTCAAGTCAAGTCAAGTCAACAGTATTTATAGAGCACTTTCAAACAGCCATCGCTGCATACAAAGTGCTGTACATGGAGCAATTTAACATGCACAATAAACAGTAAGACCATTAAAGCATAGACACACAGCCAAGTCATGCAGACATGAGGTAAGACCTTGGTGGTGCAGGTTAATTGGCTGTAGCTGAACTGTTTCTCTTGCTATGGAGCAGACCTTGAGCGATACATAATGGAAACTTTGATTCTGCACATAGAGTTTGCATGTTCTCCCCGTGCCTGCGTGGGTTTTCTCCGGGTGCTCCGGTTTCCTCCCACATTCCAAAAACATGCCTGGCAGGTTAATGGAACACTCTAAATTGTCTCAAGGTGTGAGTGTGAGTGCGGATTATTCGTCTATGTGCGCCCTGCGATTGGCTGGCAACCATTTCAGGGTGTCCCTCGCCTTCTGCTTGAAGACAGCTAGGATAGGCTCCAGCACACCCCGCGACCCTTATGAGGATAAGCGGATCAGAAAATGGATAGATGGATGGGTGGGTGGATGTGTGCTAAATTTATAAGAAGCGATATTTGAGTATGGTAGTAGTAGAAACACATGCCTATCATTAATTTCATTCGCAGTTTTGGTTTTGTTTGTTTTGTTTTGTTTTTTTTTAATCACAAATGACGTTATTGTGAAATAAACCCACAAAACAAAACACAATGCACCCCGTAGAATACAACAGAAAATATCCTTACTATGAGTGGCTCGGTCCAGTGGTTAGCGTGTCGACCGAACAGTGCAGAAGTTCCGGGTTCAATTCCCGACCTCACAGTGCAGAGCTACCAGGTTCAATTCCAGCTCCGGCTTCCCTGTGTGGAGTTTGCATGTTCTCCCTGGGCCTGTGTGGGTTTTCTCCGGGTACCCCGGTTTCCTCCCACATTCCGAAAGCATGCATGGCAGGCGGATTGAACACTCTCAATTGTCCCTAGGTGTGAGTGTGAGCGCGGATAGTTGTTCGTCTCTGTGTGCCCTGTGATTGGCCAGCCACCGGCTCAGGGTGTCCCCCGCTAACTACCCAAAGACATCTGGGATAGGCTCCAGCACCTCCCGCGACCCTTGTGAGGACAATGCGGATCGGAAAATAAATGAATGAATATCCAAACTAAAGCCACAGCAAAGTTCTCTGGAGTCTCTGAATTCAGTTGAACACAATTTATTTTCTTCCTTTGCAACATCAACTCAGCTTTTGTCCAGGGTGTGAATAGCCTTGGGCGTAATTGTAGTATCTAAAATCCAATCATGTATGGTAATGTTTTTTTCCCCACTTATAGGGGCAAATTTGGCTTTGTGGTTTTTCTCTCTTTATCTCAGCCTGCTGCATATCCCCTGAAATCATTGAATTGCACTTCGGCAACCTAAACACGACAAAGTTACTTTTATTTTTCTTCCTCTGCTATCTCTTGAGCAAAATGAAAATGCAGATGACAGAAATGAGGCCCTGACTGTGCTGATCCCATCCTCCAGGTATTACTCCGATATCTCCCGTATGCCCGCCATCAGCGATCAGGACATGAGTGCCTACCTTGCAGAGCAGTCCCGCCTGCACCTCAGCCAGTTCAACAGCATGTCTGCGCTACACGAGATGTACTCTTACATCATCAAATACAAAGACGAGGTGAGCTTCCACTGTATTATATTTCAATTGAAGACATTTCCATTCAAATCCACGGGCTGTCTTCATCGCGACCGTCTTGGCGGTTTTCTCATAATTCCCATGCAACGCCTGTTAAAATAACACTTTATTAATCCCGCGGAGCTTCGGATATCTCATTTATCGGGTGAAAGGAGTCAGATTGAGACACACGCAAGGCTACATTTGATAGCACTGTTAGCAATAGTTTTCCATCCAAAGTATTTTTTTTTTGTTATTGTTGCTTGAATCGCTCATGTCCTCTTCTGATTGTCTCTGTGTCGTTATTTAGTCTGCCGTGTATCACTGCAGTTTGAGCACTCTTTTACTCGCCTCCTGTACCTCGTGACGGGCAGTTACATATATTCTCATCAACCTTTGATGTCCTCCACTTTATCGCAGTTTTGCGATGAAAGATGCGAAGTTGCAGCCTCCCCTTAATCTCCTTCCTTCCTCTCCATCCCCTCTATTGAAGCTGTATCACTGTAGTTATGTTTGGCTGCTTGCAGCTGGCTCCATTCAAACCATGTGCTCCCCTTCATTACAGTCTATTATCACGATGAAGGTAGCTGAATCTCCACTCGAGATGTCTTTAAGAGTATGTTCCACATAATGACATGAATGTAGATGCAGAATGACGCATATGCATCCCCAAATCACCCTTATTCATCAGGCAAGTTGTTAACATCAGTTTCAAACGTAATCATTAGCAGGGATCCTAAAATTAGCATTAGCCCATGGCTTTGCTCATGCCTCGGTTAAGAATGTTCGTTATATTTTCTGAGCAGGTGGCGTTTTTAAATGGAGAAAAAGTAAGGGGGTGAGAAAAACGTAACCCTTTCTCTCGACAGCCTCAACAACATCAGTTTTCAAAACGTAATCATCAGCAGGCAACCTAAAGTTAGCATTAGCACATGGTTTTGCTCGTGCCTCGGTTAAGAATATTCGTTATAGATATTTATTATTTATAGATATTTTCTGAACAGATGGCATTTTTTTTAAACGGAGAAAAAGTGAGAAAAATGTGCGGAAGAAAAGTAACCTTTTCTATCAACAGGCCCAACTGTGTCAAGTAGTGTAATGCTACGCTTGTCTGATATCTGGATAAGAATGGAAGAAAACCGTCGAACGTCAAATGATGACGACTATATTTTGTCTCTCTTCATCGTTTGGGTGCAGATCCTGTCAGCGTTACAGAAAGACGAGCAGTCGCGAAGGCAGCGGCTACGCGGCAAGTTGGAGCAGGTCATTGACACAATGGCATTAGCTAGCTGAGGGTTAAAGCGAGCACTCAGCTTGGATCGCCGGGCAAGAAACCTTCTAAAGATACATTTGCGCTCCCGGACAAGAGGAATCCGAACTACAAATGACAGGAATTTAAAAGGTCATGAAGAGACAGCGAAGGTTGGAATGAATCGATTCCTTTTTTCTTTTTTTTCACTGAGCTGCAAACCAAGCCTGGAACAACCAAATTGAACAGATTGTCGCAGAGGACAGTGATTGACTTCTATGGACGCAATCAGGACCATGACCGAGGTGCAAATTCAACAGGCTTAAACCGTAAGACAAAAGAAACCAGGAACTTGATCCCAATTTGGGATTTTCCTATCCTGCTGCCATTTTCCGGTGGAAGGTCAGGCAGAACCGGTGTGACTCCTCGTCAGGGTGGACAAAGAGGAGGAAGAACCTTTGCTGTGGGAAAACTCTTCTTCTGGTACCGATTAAAAACTCCAAACCTAAGGAGTCGTTCTAGTCCAACCTGTTTTATTTTTTACGTGTTAAAAGCCCGCTTTTAGTCCATTGTCGCATTTCATTCCATCCCCACCAATCTGCCTCCTCTCCTTAGTGCTGTGCCACTCGTGTTTCTGCTGAATTTGCACAACAAAGCTAAATCAAAAGAGAGCAAAGGATATATGAACACATTTATAGCTGTCAACATCAATACAGACATTGTTTTTTGAATTGACAGATATGTTTTGAATTTAATGTACAAATGATATGTTTGACAGGATTTGATATTTCAAAGTAGAAAATGTGAAAAAAAGAAACGAAGGCGATTCACATTGACTGCGATGTGAGAAAAAATGTTATGTGCCATGTTTTACTTTGAATGTTGTTTCGTGCAAAGAGACTTCTTTTCTTTCGATAAAATGTGTTTTGAAATGTTGTCATGATAGGCATATAAAAATAGGTACCGGTACATGGAAAAATAGATATATAAATTGCAGAAACTTTCTATATTTCATGAAGTTTTCATCCAAAAGCCACCTATGGGATTTTTTTTTTTTTTTTTGAGCCAGTCAACTCAGAAGAATCTAATTTGGATCCCGCAAAATAGTCAAGCTCAAGCAGAAAGTCCCGACATGCTTTTGAAAACAAAACACGCCAAACATTGAGCCGACTGTTCCAAGTTTACACAATAAAATGCCTCTGGTGCGATGTATGATATAGCTCAGATATTGACAAGTGCTTTCAATACAGCAGCAGCGGGAGAAGTTAGGAACTTCACACGTTTATTCTCATCCCACCATTTCACCGCTTACACGGGCATCGGTTTCCGGCGTCTCAAGTCAGAATATTGACGGAATGACAACGGCAATAGGTGGTTCCAACTTGGCTTGAACAGGCTGTGTAAAAGGAGCGATTGATTTCGGTGAGATTGTCCTCATCGTGCCAATGACTAGATTTGTGTCATAATCCTTTATGGGGAATCCTGCTGGTGTTGGCCACGCCTTCGAAAGCTTCTGTGGTACTTTTCAGTTCAGTTACTTCTAAGTATGCCTTTTATTGTGTTGTAATGGGTGCTACACAAACCACCCCAGAAAAGCCATGTTGGGGAGTGGGGCGGGTATTGGAAGGGGAGGAGTGGGTGGAGCTATACACAATGATGACTGCTGATTGGCTGATAGAAAACAACAGAATATTGTACTGAAACAATGTACAGTGACAATTGTTTGCTTGATTTAACCTCTCACCTCGGTCGCAGGAACTGGCTGGAAATGAACCTTACATGTTGGGGTCAGCTGTCAGTAGCTGAAACAGTTTTTGCCTTCAGCCCCCACCCCCAACCCTGCATTGGAAACACAAGACTGATCAAGGTTTACTTACCAGAGCTCAGCTGAACTGTACTGCTTAGTAGAAACGTTACCGGCTGAGAGGCGTCCCCTCTCGTCTGTAACATTTCACAGAATTTGATTGGAAAAAAACAGAACTGTTTCGATGGGCTGAAAAAGTTTGAGAACTCTGTAATAGTTTTACTTCTATTGCAATCTGCAGTCAAAAGTTTAACATTAAGACTCCATTCTTAAAAATGTGAATGTGCTTTGTGCTTTCTAAATTGTATTTGATTTTATTTATTTTTGTGATTATTATTTTTTTAAACAGACTGAAGGCTTTTTCTCTTGCTTTGTGTGGTTTCATGATGTTTAAAAAGAAATTGGGTTTCCATTTCCCGAGCAAGTGTTCGCTTGAGGCCTCTTCTCTGTAGAATTTAGTGGGATTTAATTCGAAAAATCAAGCAAGCGCTGTCATGACTCGAAAACTGTTACTTTAAATGAATTGAAAACCCACATCACTTAAAATGCTGCTTTGAATATCAAACTCTCGTGTATTTAGTGCGGCATGTTTTCCATGACATTCATGTTGCTGAAATTTGCCCTGTTCAAATGTGATGAACTTCTGTCCTACTAAATTTTGCCGAGAACATATTGGCCTCGTTATTTTTGGTGGGTAAAAATGCTTGCAAAAAAAAAAAACATAAAAGGGTAATCGTTGATGTAAAGTGGGCCAATGTAAATCCTGTGATTGTTTTGCTAAATAGAGCACAAGACTAGACTGCATCAACAACCATGTCTGATGAATTTTTGAAGTAATGGAGAAATCCTCCGAATGTATAACTTGATCAAAGGCACAGTTCTTAAAATGACTTTGAAGAAAATGAGAAATGCTGCAATGGATTTCTGTTCTTATTTCAAAGGGCTTCTCCACATGTTTTGTTTCCTTCACTATGTCAAAGGGGAAAAAAAAGAAGAAAAAAATGAGGCTCTGTACAAAATAACCTTTGCCGATATTTCAGGAACCTGCAGCAAAGGGCTAGCCTACAAAATGTGGCGGTTCTCGTTCACGCTGTATTTTAGTGAAAGGATCGGAGTTATCGTTTCTCCTGTTCAAGAGCCCAGACTGTCAGCGATTGAGGCAGGAGAGATAAAACTGGGAGTTTTCTACTTTTGCAAAAGTACATTACTGTATTGGGATATAGCGGCCATTGAATTACATAAAAACACGTTAGAATTTCCAACAACACATTTACAAATTAGGGTTAGAGAAAACGTAAAACGATAGAGACTCATTTTTGGGGTTTTCCAATCATCCGATAAAATTAGGTTAGTCATAACGATAAGAAACAGTGAGTACTGTTGTCATCACAAGAATATAATGTATGGTAATTCAGAAGCAAGGACATTTATTTGAGGACAGTATTGTCCCGATTCTGGACTGGGAGGACAGCTGGTTGAGGTGTGATAGAAGCTAGAAAGGCTCCACAACAATGTCCGAAGTTCTCTCCCCCAAAGATCGTCTGACTCCATGGATAATGTGACCAGTAACAAACCATTTTCCACACATCAGTTGTGCCAAAGGGTCATTCATCGGTCACACCGGGCAACTATAACAACAACAACAACCCCCACAGGTGTACCTATAGTCAGTCAGTTTTTTTTCCTTTACTGGATGTTGAATAGCCTTTGTGTGTTGTTATGTGGGAAACAGAGGAACGTTGAAGGCCACAGCGAGTCTTCATTTTTCATTCAGTTGCATTTGTGATGTGAGCTCATGTTCGCATGGACAAAAGATGTGATGAATGGAGAAAAATGTTTTAGGTGTAGCCTACGGTAGTCGGTATGTAGAATATACTATAACTTTGAGCCTCTTCCTAGATTGAGCATATAAAGGAGAGGTTTGGGAAGGTATTTCTACTTTTTTTTTTTTAATTGGTAAAATCTGATTCTTGGGAAGAAAAGACCAGTACCGGTATATTTTATTGACCATATGCTTCCTGAAAGTAGAAAGTAGAATTTTTCACCTCTTTATAACCTTTCACACATCCCTCATCCTGTCACATTAATAGTTAATAGAATTTGAAAAACAAATTTGGAAAAATGTAGAACGCCATCCAACACCTCAAGACGAGTACATTCCATTCATTGTTGGTGTGAAATCCAAATAAGACTAAAATATCAAACTCCATAGTCAAGCTTCATCTAAAATATGTATTTTACAAAGCTTGAAAGCAAATTCCAAACTGGTTATTAAAAAAAAAAACATTATGCCTTCATTTATGCTGCCCTCATTTCAGCTTTTCTTCATGTGCTGCCTTCACTTTGATTAAATGACATTATTGAAACGGAGCAAAGGATTTCCGTCCTGTCACTTTAAGATAAAAAAAGACAGGCACAGAAATATTGATTGATTTTTAAAAAAATAAAATATAATACCTTTTCAGGAGTATTAAACTCAAGCTGCTGTTTCACACCCGAGTAAATACCCAAGCCTTGTTCTACTACTCAGATATATTTTGTGTAAATAGACATTCTTGAAGGACAGATGAAATCAATTTTGCAAAATATTAACTCGTCGGGATGTTTGTATCGCCACCATCCTTCCTTCCCTGCTGTTCCCTCAGACTTTGTGGCTTTTTTTTTTTTTTGAAAAGCTATGAAAAAGTTTTAAGGTTTAACTCAAGTGCATTTGGTTCCCAAGAACGGCACACAATGTGAGACTTGTCCCACGTGCTGTAATATATTTTGGCACAGGAAGGCACTGCTTGCATTCGATTTCTCGCCTGTTTTGCCCACAGTGATGCTAATGTGGTCACTGAAGAAGATTAGACCGAAGAAGAACACTTTGATGTCCACGCTTTGCCGTCAAAAATCCTTCCCTGTAGTGTATTTAGCTCCGTTTTAAGAATAGAGTTCTCAATTTAATGTCACTTTACATCACTGTCTATGTGCGAATAATCTTCTCATGCGTCACACTAACCAAAGCACAGGTCTCTCTCTCGCACTCTTGAACAATCATTATCTTTGGTCCTGTTTTCCGCGATCCTGAAATGATTCCCATCTACTAAAAGTGAACTCTCATCACATTCGAATGGAAGTCGCATTCTCCTCGACCGTCTCAAAGGCTGTCCATTACCAGTTCGAAATTGTAACATTCAAAGGCCCTCAACCTCTTGGGAACAAGTTGATTTGACATCTAAGCCATCAATCAAAATTAAAAAACCCATTATAAAAATATTAAGGGGAGAGATTCAGACCTCCAGAGAGACTCTGACCTGGATATCACAGACACTTTGTCTGTATTCTGAATAGACCTGACCTGTCTTTCGTAATCCTCTTTTCTTGTCCTTGAGGACCAGTTAAGAATCGGTCTACCATTTTTTTTTTAATTCTTTCAGCTTCATTTAGGTTTTTGTAGGACATTTTCAATGTCAATTGTTTGTACTGCCTAACCTGACACACCTGATGAAAGAGAAGCGAGAATGCACAACGATCAGTCGGGTGACTCAACCAACCGCATGCCATGTTGCAAAACAATTTGGTTGAATTAATGAACCTAAAAGGGGAATTATCACGAAGTACGTTTTGAGTACATAATATTTACTCAGTCAACTGTAATTGTAACATGTTGTGGAAATTGTAGCAACGTGAAAAAAGCGACAATTTCTCACGTTCGCACTCAGAGAGAGTGTAATTTCTTTATTAGCACACACAGCAGCGAAACTTCCCGCGCCAACCGAGACCGAGATAAGATTAAGATTAAGAAAACCTTTATTAGTCTCGCAAAGGAGAAATTCCAGATTCACAGCAGCAAAGTTATGAAAGGAAGAAGTAGAACAACAAAAAAATAGGAGCTGCTGGAAAGGCAGCCACTCTCGTGGCGCCATTTTGAAGTCAAAAATACAAGACACAAGACAACACATAGGACAGAGACAGTCGTGCAATCTTCACCACTTTTCTGCATACACTTTGTTGTCTGAAGCAGTTATAGATGAAAGAGGAGAGGATCAAAGTGTCCTTTCACCAGTGGATCAGAGACATCATGCTGAAAATGTGCACACGTCTGCTACAAGCAAAGTTTTGAAAGCAAACACGAAGCTGTAGCGTCCATTGACGAAAAGAGATTAGTTCACTTCTCCTGTCCCACATAATCCGCTTCAAACTCCAAGCCACGACTCCCAGCTCCAAATCCGCATCGGCACTCTGCGCCAACGCTCCTTTCTTCTCATCGTCGGCTCGTCAAGACCTCCATCCATCCAGCCGCAGACCGTTCAACAGCACCGATCTCTCCGCTGAACAAAGCGGGGCTGTGAAAAATGCTGCCCATTACAGGCGCAAGACACAAGCGCCGCGGGACTATCCAGCAACGACAGTCAAATGGCGCCGACATTCCTCCAGTCAAAAACAGTGCTGGTATACCCATGCTGCCGAGAAGGCGCAACCACCAAGCACAGAGTCTCCTCCTTGATGAATGTCGTGGCCAAAAAATGCTGAAAAAGGTCCACATCAAGTCCACACGACGTAACAACAAACACAAAGTGACAAAAGAAACACAAGAACAACAAAAAAAAAAAGCAAGGCTCATGAGAGCACTTGCTGACGGCTGCCTACTCGGGCGCCATCTTGACTTCCTTGACTACATGTGGTCAAGGAACACATGTAAACATGTAAACATGGCGGTCCTTAAAGGGACTGCAATTATTTCTACCCCGTTACCAAATCATGAACTCTCTGACACGCATATGAAACATTGCATTCACACGTTTGCAGTTGGTGGTGAATTATGTATATAGACATCACTACAATGTATTTGTTACATATTTTGATTTATTTTTATGATTTATAAAACAATTCTGTCTGAATTGGGGGGGGCTTGGAACAGATTAGGGCATTTACATGGAAAATGCGTCTGTACTTACAAACTTTTCTCCTTAGGAAAATTCTTCCAGAACCAATTAATTTAAACTTTATTTAACTTAAAAAGTAGAAGTACAACTGTACTCCTATCTTCTCTGTACTGGGCAAACAACGCCGAAAAGCTGTGTCCTTAAGAGTCAGCCTTGAAATACCGACCTGCATCTTTTCTTTCAAGAAAGTGTTTGCGTGATCCGGTGAAGTTCAGGGATCCTTATCTACCTTATAAACAAACTCCCTCTATAAAACCTTGAGAGTTTCTTTGTGCTGAAAGCAAGCCGTATCAGTCTGACTTTTCCCAAAGCTATTCGATGCTTAAAGGTCAATTTTTTGCCAGCTTTCTTCCAATTTGGCGGGCACGTGATGGACATACTGCGCACAAGGATTTGAAAGTATTAAACATATAAGCATGTTATTCATGTTTTTTACTTTTAATGACCATGCATCATTTGATAGCTACCATTCCCCTTGTTCCTACCTCCTCATTTAAATGTGTCTGCTTGTAGGTAGAGCAGCAGCTTGATATCGTCTTGCATCGCCTCGAGATGGGGCTAATATCTCAAGGCATCAGATTACCCCCGTTCGTCTTGCTCTCGTGAAAAATCATGCTCCCTCCCTCTTATTTTCCTCTTCTCTTTTCCGCGCCCGAGGGCTTTTCTGGCAGTTCAATCAACCTGATCGCGCTCAACACAAACACTCGTTCGGTCCTCTTTCTATGTCCCGACTTAGGATAAACGACAAAGTCAGGCTGGATTTGGCTGTGACGCTGCTAGCTCTCAGCTCGAGATTAAACTATGCTGAAACACCCTCTGTTCCTCCGGAGACGAGGAGAAGATGACATGGGGCAAAGAGGAGTGAAAAGATGAGCGATAATGAGAAAAAAAAGAGAGAGAGAGGCTGTCAGTGAGATAAGCCCAATGCAGGAAAGCAAGTTGGCCGTTGCCGGAGAGCTTGCTCATTCTGTCTTCATGCAGCCTCAATAAATGATGACCGGCAGGGGAAATAAGATGGCACTCACTTCAGCCTGCCTGTTTCCTCACCGTCAGCTGCACCAGGTGCTGCAGTGCTAAATTGTGACAGATGAAAAAAAAAAAACCTGCTGGTGTCCAGGAAGTCTTTTTACATTCAAAGGAAAATGTTGAGGATGAAAACGTATCCACATGAAATTACGAAGCAGGATTTTATTATGATTATTATACATTCATTCATTCATTCATTTTTCGAGCCGCTTGATCCTCACTAGGGTCGCAGGGGGTGCTGGAGCCTATCCCCGCTGTCTTCGGGCAGTAGGCGGGGGACACCCTGAATCAGTTGCCAGCCAATCGCAGGGCACACAGAAACGAACAACCATTCGCACTCACACTCATACCCAGGGACAATTTAGAGCGTTCAATCAGCCTGCCACGCATGTTTTTGGAATGTGGGAGGAAACCGGAGCACCCGGAGAAAGCTCACGCAGGCCCGGGGAGAACATGCAAACTCCACACAGGGAGGCCGGAGCTGGAATCGAACCCGGTACCTCTGCACTGTGAAGCCGACGTGCTAACCACTGGACTACCGGGCCGCATTTTTATTTTTAATGTATATGAAACTTCCGGGTGGCCCAGTCGTTAGCACGTCGACCTCACAGCACTGAGGTTCCGGCGTTCAACTCCAGCTCCGGCCTCCCTGTGTGGAGTTTGCATGTTCTCCCCGGGCCTACTTGGGTTTTCTCCGGGTATTCCAGTTTCCTTCTACATTCCAAAAACATGCACGGTAGGTTAATGGAACACTCTAAATTGTCCCTAGGTGTGAGTGTGAGCATGGATGGTTGTTCGTCTATGTGTGCCCTGCGATTGGCTGGCAACCGGTTCAGGGGGGTGTACCCCGCCTACTGCCCGAAGACAGCTGGGATAGGCTACAGACCTGTTTTCAGGGACAGAGTTGAGCCTTGAAGCAGCACCCATGAGGAGGTTTTTGCAATGCATACAAGTTAGTATGTAAAGGGTCATATGAAGTACGCCATAGCCCAGAACAGCCAATGAGAGGCAGATGGGTCATTGTAAATTCTGCTTAGGGATAAGCAGCAGCCATTTTAGCGACTCTGGCCCACCCATTTCAAACCCAGCGTGTACCTGCTTCTCGTCTCGGCAGGTTTTCACCTCACCTTTCCCCGCACACTCGCCACACTTTCACTTCTCCCTGTGGCTCAGCAGGATGGAAAGGGTGCGCTGGAAAGTTGACAGATGAGAACAAACCGTAGGAGATATACTGTACCATACAGTACGAGTCATCTTTGAGCTGGAAATCATAAAACACACAAACATACACTCCTCCATGCCCTTCTCTTGCTCTTCTGCTCGCTCCCATCATCCTTTTTATCTATTCCGACCTCTTATCGTCACCCTTCCACTTGCTCCCTCTCGCCGTGCTCCTGCTCGCTCTCTGTAACACTTATGGCTTGGCTGCAGGCAACATTGACGTATCGGAAGCGGCATGGGACTGGAGGAGTCATCTGGTGCAGAGCAGAAGCTGCTCTGAGCTTTGGAAAGGCAACTTAACATTTGGTCGAGAGAGGCTGACAAAGACGATCAGGTGATAGAGCAGTCAAGCTGTGCACTGGGCCTCGATTGCCTCCCGGTCAAAGACGGAGAGATAACCGAGCAAACTTTAATCTAATGCCAGAGGATTTGGAGCTTTTTCCGCATCAGTCATTTGATTTTGAGTTAAGACAGAACTTTTTGTTTTATTGCTTTATGTTTCTTTCCGGACCCTCAATGGATCCTGTTACTCGACTGCCATTGTAAAACTTGGAATTCAAACACATTTATGTGAATGAATATGCTACTAAAAACGGAACTGAACTTCAGCAAAGTCAAGGTCACCTGGTGCCATCTCAGAAAGCGAGATTCTTACTGCGGTTAAATGTTTTTCATCTGGAAGGCAAAAGAAGGCGATTCAATTGCAGTCCTACAAACTGAAGGTTTTCTGCAGAAATAATATTAGGAGAAGAGTTAATGAAATGCCTTGTACTTTCACTTGCCACCATTTGCATTTAAAAAGTGTTTGGATTCCAGACTGGAGGGCAGCGTCCCATCTGTTACAAAAAGTTCTCAATACAATGTCCATACACAATTTCACCTCGTGAAACATATTTTTTTTAACCAAATACTCCTCAAATGGCACGACACCGAAATACAGGAAAGTTAATACAAAAATATAGCCACCTGAAATACCCACTGGAAATTTCGTAGGTCTAATTACCTTTCTCGACTTGGCGTTCAAGGATTTTTATGCATTTATTTTATTTGAATGATGTTCAGCTCACAATGAAAATATATTTAGTCCAGTTACATTGCAGTGGATTGGCGCATATGCGTAAAAGGTTTGTCCACGTCAGAGGCATGATTCTCTCCTGGTGGTTTTGTTTGTGACCAACAGGTGGCACTGTAGGGCTGCTCCTACAGTGGCACACCTGTTGGTCATGACGTCATTAGTAGTTTTCTGTTAAAAGGACTTCCTGTCCGACCACTCAGGATCATGTCATTGCTTGTGCTTACGCTAATGTTAACGCTAACCGCCAACGTTTTTTTTTTTTTGTATTGCTTTCACCTTGTTTTTGCTTCTGCCATGGATTTTTGTTTGTGACTTTGGGTTCTTGTTGTTTTCAGGGCTTTGTTTCTTTTGGATGTAGTTTTTTCAAGGTTTTATCAATACATTTTGTGAAATGCTCCTGTCATGATTCGGTTTGGGACCAACAGGTGGCACTGTCGGGGTCCCCCTACACCTGCACACCTGATGGCAGTTAGGTAGTTAGTGCTATAAAAGGACTCCCGCCCAAACACTCATGGTCAGATCATTGTTTGTTGCTATTTGCTACTGTCATGTTTGTTTGTGGCTGTTTGTTTCCTGCCATCTTGTTTGTTTCGGTTTGTGATTGTTTTACTTCAGTCATGGTTTTGTTTGCTACTTTGGATTCTTTTTGTTTGTTTTGGATTTAATTTTCTCTGTTTTAATACAATCTTTCAAGTACCAGTACACTGGTACTGCTTTTTGGGGTCCACCACCACCCTGTATTGTGACAGCTCCTCCCTCCTGCCTGCTTTTTGGGGTCCTCCGCCACCATGAATTCATGACAGATGTCTGACGATATCCAATTGTATGTGTTCTCTTTCCATAGCCATGGCCCACATTGTCAGTGGGCCAGGTAGGAATTTTAAAAAATGGTGTCACCTAAACCATGTCGTGTAAATCTTGTCAATGAGCAAACTTTAGACCTCTAAGTAGAGTACATGGAGCAAAAAAATTCTTTTGAGCTCATCTTGTGCTTTGCCATTTTTAAAAACCAATCATACAAAACACTGTCTTTGATTCTTCAAACATAATTTGTTATGTGGGGGTAATATTTGTAAACTAATATTAGTTTCATTGAAGACTCTAGATTTTCCATTGTTGTGAATGTGATTTTGAGCGGTTATCATGATCAGGATAAAAGCTGATTGACAGATCAAATAAGGCATGCAAAACGTAAACATTTTGATTTTCAGGTCTGAATGGATAAATTACTCCTTGAAACAATAATGATGGCATGTTATGACCATTTAAAGCTGTGTAGACCAACGATGAGCTGACTGGAAAGACAAAACTATGAACATCAGCGACAACATTTCTTGTACAATGTCAAAACTAGGCGGCCCGGTAGTCCAGTGGTTAGCACGTCGGCTTCACAGTGCAGAGGTACCGGGTTCAATTCCAGCTCCGGCCTCCCTGTGTGGAGTTTGCATGTTCTCCCCGGGCCTACGTGGGTTTTCTCCGGGTGCTCCGGTTTCCTCCCACATTCCAAAAACATGCGTGGCAGGCTAATTGAACACTCTGAATTGTCCCTAGGTGTGAGTGTGAGTGCGAATGGTTGTTCGTCTCTGTGTGCCCTGCGATTGGCTGGCAACCGATTCAGGGTGTCCCCCGCCTACTGCCTGAAGACAGCTGGGATAGGCTCCAGCACCCCCCGCGACCCTAGTGAGGATCAAGCGGCTCGGAAGATGAATGAATGAATGAATGAATGAATGAATGTCAAAACTTATTTTACATAAGTGAAATATTACCTTATACGACCGGGCAAAGTTAAGTTGAGGTAATATTTTTTTGATTACTTTTTGTGAGAATTGGATTACCGGTAATTAAATTTGGATGTGTGGAGGCACACATTTCCATTCCAAAGACTTCTCTTTCATCTTTTAACAGTAAGTTTGCATTACGATGTGCCAAAAAAAGGGGTATTTTTGTAGTGCGAACCCCTCAGTGACGCCTAAAAGGAATACAAAGTCGAAAAAGATATACCCATGGAGAAATTCACAATCGACAAGTGTACAGGTTTTGGCACCAAAGTACAGGTTGGTATAAGGACAGCTAGATTAATGAAGTAAGCTGTGGCTGGTTGGGGGAAATGTGGGTGCAGACAGCGAGCACTCCGTCTGTGCTCTTTTGCTGCAGCAAACTGACACCACAACCTCCATGCATTTTTCATAACCCATGTTGGCTGACAAGGCTCTCCCGCGCTCTCTTTGCCTTCAATAATAACACACACACAATCATGCAAGCACCATCTCCACATTCTTCCACTCTCCGCCAAGCTATCTCCTGAAATTTACTAGCCATCAGCTTCTCTAATTTACACGCAAATGCAAAATCACTTTTTCAGAACGAAAGTCAGATGACACACTGAATTAAAAGTTAATGATGGAGGTATCAACTCGTCACACATGCTCCAGATGCTAGGCTACTATTTCAGATTATACAATACATCCTGATTTACATCGCGCTTTCACAACAGCTGCAGATGTAACAAAGCGCTTAACAAAATGGGTAACAAAAAGTAAAAATAAAAAACAGATTCGTGAGTTACACTGGAATGAAGGTTACAATGTGAATATGAATGACAGCAGTTTTCAAGTAGAAAGTCACTCGGTCGTGCTCAGACCTGGATGGCTTTTGTATTTCTCAAATGTAATGTTTCTGGCGAAAATCAAAATGTCTTGTGTTGATTAAAATGCATTGTGGCACATTACTTTCTTTGTACAATTTTAACAGGGATAAGATAAGATTTTTATTGACAGTATACCCTGGCGGATTGGCGGTTTGCTATTTGCATTTTTCCACCTTTAACCTCCTCCATTATTTGCTAAAGGAAAAACCTATTTGCGTTTTTATTTTTATTTATTTATTTTTTGCTCTTTCGGACGCCTTAAGATGACAGAAAGCCCTGTCCAAGTAGGAAAGGAAAAAAAAAACGATTGGCACAAGAAAGCGTGACGAGGCGAACATGTAGATATTTGAGAGACGCTTTTGATGTTTGGGAGGAGCTGATTTTAGCCTGGGTTGTTTAGGAAGATTCTTTGCAGGCACTGCATGTATCAAGTGCACATACATATACCCACTTCGGGAGTGTATTTTTTTTTCTTCAAAATTAAAACTGTTAATGTTGACAAACGGCCAAAGGATGAATCACAACGCAAACACACAAATGTTGAGCAATCAAGTAAGATTTATTAACTCTGTTTTCCCCATGTGTCTGTTTAGGAACCGAACCAACTCATGTTTTTTAGATCTCAGACATATAGGCTCAGACAAAATGTAACAAACAATACTTAATTACAGAAAAGCGCACCGACAAAGTACAAAAAGAAATCGCTGGTCACAAAGAGCCAGGAAAAATGATGCAGGAACAAAAAGCCCTTGCAAGGTAATAATTAAGCAGAGAATATAAACGACACGAGTGCAATTACACGAAACAAACTAAGAGCCACGTCAGAGACAAAATAATATTTATCCTTACAAACAACACACTTAAATTTACAGACATTCCATTTCGTTTCAGCGCATGTCGTTTGCTTTCACACCCTTCCCTTGCTTGTCACTTAATTGCTGACTCGAGGTCAGCCGCTGGTGTTTCCGTAATCCGTCGACACATCTCATTGTCGTCACCGCTCCAATATCTGATCCAGGGTCAGCAGAGTGCCCGGCAGTCATTTCCGCTCGCTCTTGTGCAGCGTAATATAAAGCGATATATTTACCGCGTCTCGGATACAATCATATTACTGTAATGCCGAGATGTGAGTCTTTAGTTGCAGTTTTCAAATATATATTTTTAAAAAGGCCACTTAAATTTAAATGACCACAAACATGAATTAAACTGTGGTAAATGTACATTGACAAGACAGCGCAGTGAGAAATAAGTGAGTATACCCAAATAATAATTTTTTTTTTTCCAAGATGGCGCCCGAGTAGGCAGCCTTTGGCAAGTGCTCTTCAAGAGCCTTGCTTTTTTGTTCTTTCTTGCTGCGGCTGGATGGATGGCCGCTGAAGTTGAGGATGAGGAGAGAGGAGCGTTGGCGAAGAGCGCCGATGCGTATTTGGAACCATGAGTCGCCGCTTGGAATTGAAATGGATTTCCATGGGACAGGAGAAGTGAACCAATCTCTTTTTTCGTCAATGGATGCTACAGCTTCTTGTTGACTTTGACACTTAGCTTGTGACGGAAAAGCGGGTGACGGAAAAGTGGTTATGACTGCACGACTGTCTGTGTTTTATGTTATGTGTTGTGTTTATTATTTTACTTTATGTTAACTGTTTTGTAAAGCGCTTTGTTACAGCTGCCGCTGTTGTGAAAGCGCTATATAAATCAGCAGGTATTGTATTGTAAATAAAATTCTCATCCAAAGTGTCTGGCAGGAAAGGGATAAAAACAAAGACAAGATTCCCCCAGGAAGAGGGTGGAGTGAAGTACACACACAAAAAAGAGTGTGCAAATAGAATTTGGAACAAATTTAACAACAAGAATCTCTGAAGTACTGTATATAAAAAAATAAAATTTAAAAAATCCTCATCTCACCCTCGGGTGGTGTCCGTCCCTCATTCAGCTCGGGTCCTCTACCAGAGGCCAGGAAGCTTGAGGGTTCTGCGCAGTATCCATGCTATTCCCAGCACTGCATATTTCTGGACTAAGATGTCCAATGTTGTTCCCGGGATCTGTTGCAACCACTCATCTAGTTTGGGGGTCACTGCCCCGAGTGCTCCGACCACCACAGGCACGACTCTCACCTTTACCTTCCAGGCTCTCTCCAGCTCCTCTCTGAGCCCTTGGTATTTCTCGAGTTTCTCGTGTTCCTTCTTTCTGATGTTTCCATCACTTGGGACCGCTACATCCACTACAACGGCTTTCCTCTGCCCTTTATCTATGATCACGATATCTGGTTGGTTCGCCATTACCATCTTGTCAGTCTGGATCTGGAAGTCCCACAGGATCTTCGCTCTGTCATTCTCCACCACCTTCGGAGGTGTTTCCCATTTTGACCTTGGGGTTTCCAGTCCATACTCCGCACAGATGTTTCGGTAGACTATGCCAGCCACCTGGTTATGGCGTTCCATGTAGGCTTTCCCTGCCAGCATCTTACACCCTGCAGTTATGTGTTGGATCGTCTCAGGTGCCTCTTTGCACAACCTACACCTTGGGTCTTGTCCGGTGTGGTATATCTGGGCCTCGATGGCTCTGGTGCTCAAGGCCTGCTCCTGAGCAGCCAGGATGAGTGCCTCTGTGCTGTCCTTCAGGCCAGCCCTCTCTAGCCACTGATAGGACTTCTTGAGATCGGCCACTTCAGTTATGGTCCGGAGGTACATCCCGTGTAGGGGCTTGTCCTCCCATGATGGTCCCTCTTCTAGCGCCTCAATCTCTGTTCCCCATTGTCTGAGACATTCTCTGAGTACATCATCACTTGGAGCCTTCTCCTTGATGTATTCATGGAGCTTGGATGTTTCATCCTGGACAGTGGCTCTCACACTCACTAGTCCCCGGCCTCCTTCCTTTCGGCTTGCGTACAGTCTCAGGGTGCTGGATTTGGGATGGAACCCTCCATGCATGGTTAGGAGCTTTCGGGTCTTAACGTCCGTGGTCTGAATCTCTTCCTTTGGCCACCTTATTATTCCTGCAGGGTATCTGATCACTGGCAGGGCATAGCTGTTTATTGCCCGGGTCTTATTCTTGCCATTGAGCTGGCTTCTTAGGACTTGCCTCACTCGCTGGAGGTATTTGGCCGTAGCCGCTTTCCTTGTTGCCAGTTCGAGGTTGCCATTGGCTTGTGTTATACCGAGGTACTTGTAGCTGTCCTCAATGTCTGCTATTGTTCCTTCAGGGAGTGAGACCCCTTCAGTGCGGATTACCTTTCCTCTCTTAGTCACCATCCAACTACATTTCTCAAGCCCAATATATATATATAGAATGTGTACACATACACACACAAAACAAGCCAAAAAAGATTATTTTTGCTTTTCCTTAAACAATCATATATTGGAGAGACATATTGTATACAATATTTGAATGAAAGGCCAAGTTTACAGTACTAATAAGTCAATTAATATGAATGCAAATGATAACAAGACATTTATTACTGTATCTACCTTTTTGAATGCAATCATCATCCCACAGAATTCAACTGAATCATTCCACTTTAAAATTGAACCATCCTTAATCATGTTGACCGGCAACCCATGTATCTATTGGAGGGACACACACCCCTATTCCGTATGCTACAGATACTACTACAACTTTGTTTTGTGAACTATTTGGTAAAGTAAAATGTCTACCACAAGTAAGTATGCATGTGTTTATCTTAGTTCTTAACAAAGTTGTTGCTCTCTAACGACACGTCCACCACATGATGCCACAATAAGTTTGCTCGAATCACTGAAACTGATCTTGCAGCTAGATATGATCCAAATAGCTCAACGTAAACAACTGCAGACAGTTGCATCTTGTTATTGGAAGAACACATGGCACATATTTTAATCACTCTATAGTCATGGGGGTAAGGAAAGAGCGGTGGCGGATAAAATGCTGCTGGCAGGAATACCTTAAGAAAGCATGCTATACTGCCAAAAGAAAGACACTCGAGGCAGGAAAACAAAAAATATATATACATAAGGCAAAACCTCAAGAGCTCAAGAAACGACTGACAGTCCGGTCAACAAGGACTAAGCTAAACTATGAGACGAAATGCATGCGTACTGATTACACTGCAAGAGAATGGGAGGAAGGACAAAAAGGGAGTGAAGAAGCCAACTGGCTGACACATACATATTGATTCTTTGGCTTTGTCAGGATTTTTTTTAGTGGTGAATGTTGATTAAAAAAAAATGAACAATTGGCCTTGATGAAAAGTGTAAGGTCATCAAAAAAAATAAATACGTTTGGCCAAAATTTCAATCATGAGAATTTATTCGCTACGCACATACAGCCTATTTAATGTAAAAGAAAAAAATTAATCGCGAACTAATTAAAATCTATGAATTATTATTCAATAGTTGTTTTATATTCAGTAGTATTTTTATATCTTCGAAAACATTTTAGAGCCACTGTTTGAGAACAATGTTCCTGTTCAAATTGAACTTATTTTTTGCATTCTTTAAAATATTAAATGTGTGTTTATATATAGAATAGATCTCCACTTTTTTTTAATGAACACCTATGTCCAATATGCTACTGTATTTTCTGTATTTAATGTTGGGCATAATGGTGGTACTTCAAGTGCTGAGTGTTTTGATGGTAGCACTTGTACTGTGGCATTTGTTGAGTAATTTAACATCACATAGTCAAAGAGAGCAAGATATTTTAATGTCTTGCTCTCTTTGTCCTCCCATTCTCTTGCAGTGTAATTAAAAAAATTAAATTGACTAAAGAAGGAGGTTGCACGGGAATTCTATAGTGGTTGTCCATTATGTTTCAGCCTTTGTGAACGCAGTCAGGAAAATATCAACTCATCAGGTAGCAATATGTAATTATCATAGTGAAAACATGCTTTGTTGCTGGGCATTTGCATTGTGACAAAAGTTGCATTGATTTGCCCGAGTGCATCAAATCATTCCAATTAATGCTTGAATGATTCCCATAAATTACTTCTGGACACTCATTAGACATGAGATATCGCTCAACAACTGTGTCTTTCATTTATGGGTAGACAGATGTTTGTTTGATTGGTGTGATGTGGCGTCGCTCCACAGCATCCATTGTCTTCTGGAAATTCTCTAGCATCTTTGTGTCTAGCTTTCACCGACTTCATTAAGATAAGCTTTGTTTTAACCGGCTCCTCCTGATAGCACCTGAGGTGTTTTGTTAATTGGGTAAACAAAATTTGCCACCACCAAGCCCTCCATATCACATTTTTCTTTATTTTTTTTTTGGGGGGGGGGTTGTTGTCGTCTTTTCAAGTCAAATTTATGAAATACTAAGCATCTTCATCCAGAGCGAGCTTGATTTCAGCCTTCTCAAGTGCCGTGTAGCCCACGAGGCACAACAAAGTTAATCTATAAAGGCATCTGAAGCTAACACTAAATCCTTGCGGTTTCCAGATTCCAATCAATAGCACAACCTTGGTTCATTTGAATCATTCATACTCTAATCTTGAAAGTAATGGTTGCTTCAGGGCGCGATATGATGCTCACACTTTGTCTATAAATGATGGTGCGGCAATCGTGAGTGACAGGGAGTCAATAACAGAGTCCTCCATCTCAAATGAAAGAGGATATGTAACCGCTCCGCTTTAAATTAAGAAGAATATTCACACTTATGATAACGTGATGTGATTTATAAACTTCAACTCCAAAGAGGAAACTTTCTTTTTAATGTAATATATCAGCTTATTGCTTTATTATAATGAAGCAGCAAGCTTGAACTGTGCTATGATACGTACAGCACAAACATGAACATGCTGCAGTAAAAATAAATAAATAAACAAAACATGAAAATATCGTTGTTGTCTTTTTTTTGGTACAGTGTTGATAAAGAGATGAAAGTTGGTGTAGAGGATTCAAGTACCGTATTTTCCGCACCATAAGGCACTTTGGAGTATAATGCGCACCTTCACTGAATGGCTTGTTTGAAAACTGTTTTCATATATAGGGCGCACCACATTATAAGGTCCAAAGAGAGAAGGTACAATTGTGACTGCTGTTACGATATGTATCCACTAGATGGAGCTACACTAAAGAGAATACAATACAATACAGCTTTATTCATATAGTGCTTTCACAACCACTGCAGCTGTAACAGAGCGCTTCACGGAACATTTAAAATACAACCTCCAAGAAATCAGAATATTGATTTATATCGAAAGCGCTTCGGATTATAAGGCGGACTGGTAGCTTTTGAGAAAATTGAATACTTTTAGGTGCATCTTATCGTGTGGAAAATACGGTATAGTATTTTATAAGTACCACAAATATCCATCAACAAATATCAACACGTCGCATAGCATTTTAATTTTTCCTTGCTGTTGTTCAGTGAGGTGAGTAGTGTTCACTCTGTACACCACCGAAGTCATATCAAGAGGTCATTGACCAATAAGGGATTTCATAAATATCTATTCATTGGGAAGTTGCTAAAAAATATATACTTTTTTAAAGTACAAAAAAAAAAAAAACAAGTACATTTACTTTTTTTTTGTACAAAATCCCTCTAAAGTGTGGTGAGAAACGGTCCTGCGGAGTCCACATGAAAAAAACAACCTTCTTTTGTGTAGATCAATAGATGTGAAGCAGACACGTCCAAAGCCAAAGTGCCGCCTTGGAATAATCCCTCATTAGCTATTCTCCTCCTCTTTAATGTATAGTGCATGTGGAGAGAAGCTATGAAAGAGTTTCCATGTATTATTGAACAAAACAGCTGCCACTGCGGATATGCTGCAATTCAGTGTGTGTGTGTGTGTGTGTGTGTGTGTGTGTGTGTGTGTGTGTGCCGCCCCCCCCCCCTCTTGTGTTAACCAACTGGATGACCAGCGCTCTTGTCAGCTTGTGATGCCATGTTTTTGTCTGAGGGAAACGAGTGGGTTATTGAGCACAACTCCCAAGCAAAGCCACACACAGCACACACACACAAACACACACACCTTTTGGACAGCTCATCTCGGTAATTAGTCTCTGGATAGGTCCATGGTGCACGGAGAAAGAAATTCAGAGAGATAAATCAGTTTCACAGGGAAAAGTGTAAAACATGCTCCACATTGGAAACAATGTTTGGATGTTGGACTTCGATCTCTGTTTTGTTTTTAGGTTCTATTGATGGTGTGGAAAAAAATAGCTTTCAACATCCAATTAAAACAACTCTCAAGAGTGTCTTGAAAATGATTGTCCACAAACGTGTCACAAAAAAATGGAAGTTAAGACAGGGACAAATAGCTGCAATATCAAAAATTCCTCTTCCCATACCTCCTATGTTTAAGGTCTTTTAAATTATTTTTTTTTCCAAATCCTTTTCTTGCATTTTATGCTTTCTTAGCAATTCTAGTACTTTGTATTTTAAATGTCTTGAATTATTCCGTTTGTAAATGCCTCTAAATGTTGTATTTCTAATTATGTGAAGCACATTGAGATACCTTGTGGATGAAATTTGCTATATCAAAAGAGCTGCCTTGTCTTTGTGACTTTTGTCAAATTTGTTCAATTTTAGTTATTTCGTGTATTTTTCCTTGACTAACAATGCTACAACATCATAGTCGTCATCATCGGAAATCTAAAATAATGTTAATCATTTTTTCCACCCATTTGCTCAATCGATTGTCCTCAATTCGGTTGTGGCTGTGCTAGAACCAATTTCAGCTGATTTTTGGCCAAGGGCCAGATACGTCACAGTTCGATTGCTTGTCAATCACAAATATGGACAAACAATTTAGACGCAGATTCTTACTACCGTGCGAGCATGGGTACAACAGGCAAACTCAAGACCGGAACACCTAAACACTGTGAACTCGACATGTTAACCACCGTTAATCCAGAAATGACAATATTTTATTGTTGTATATTTTTGACAGAAATTGATATGTTCCAAAAATAACCTCCAAGTGCTTAAGAGAGAAAAATCAGATTTTGTTTCGCACTTGAACTGCATCAGCCGTCCTTACAAACCAAACCAATAAGAAAGCTAGCAGAACAATAGCTCATGTGGTGTGTGTGTGTGTGTGTGTGTGTGTGTGTGCCCTCTCCATTCCCCCTTTTCTATGGATAGCGCTTGTTTAGACTTTCACACTTATTGTTTCTTTATGTGGCACTGGCCAGCCCAGAGAATGAATGGGCTCGGGGTACACGACAACAATGCAATGATGGATGAGGGCGGCCATTGCAATTATATGAGGGCCAACATGTAAGAGACAGAGACCCGCAGCCTGCCAACATATGATAACGCATATGTTGGCTCTTTTTTTCTTCACAGTACTCAAAGAGCAGCTTGACTCTCAAAGACATTTTTGACAAGTAAAAATCCATGGCTATGCAAAAATAATAATAATAATAACAAACAAAACAAAACAAAAAAGCTAAAACACAGGTTTCAAATTTGGATGGTTCATTTTTAAGTCGAATTTGTTCCCACAAACAAAAAAGATCTCCTTACTGCCTTTCCGACGCAATATTTTAAGAGCCAAATTCAACCATTGCGATTTGTCTCATGTTTAAAAAAAATCATATTTTGCATGCTAAATTAATTTGCATATTACTCCTGCCCAGAATGTGCAAAATGAACTGCATGGCAAAATTGTGCATTGGCAGATGTAATTCTGTCAGTACTTGGTTTGTGTATTGAAGCAATGAAGTTTGCAAATGATGAAAACCTTTCATAAATCAGACAGATTATTCTGCTCTTTGTTTTGTCAACACTGCAATGGTCGACCCACTGTGGTGATGTGACAGAAAAATAAAGATAGTGTGATGAGTGTGAATTAACTTTGGAGTCTTAAGCATTGACCTGTGCGACCTTGTGGTTCCGGCAAACAAGGTTGTCCTTGACATCGAGCAGTTTATCATCACGCTTATGTTATGATCATTTATTAATCAAACAGCCCCTTAATAAATGAGCTGGATAGCCTCACCTTGTTTCTGGTTGCCTGTTTGGAAATGGATTAGGCAAAGACTAGAAATGGCAACAGGAACAGGTGTAAAAAGGAGGGAACGGTCTCCTCATGCATCATACGGTAGCAGGTGGGTATACCCACCATTGCCCACACAATAAGGCCACCCCCTGGGGAAGCACAATGCAGCCAGTCACCGCAACCCAGCCTCCCTCAAACACCCAAGAGTCAGCGGGACTCACATATGCACAAATAAATCCAAGTACACATCAGAGGACGACAACCCCTGGAGCGCAACCTACATTGTGTCCTCCTTCCTCAGATCAATTCATCACCACATGGCAGATGCCCCCTCCCGCAACTCCCTCCCAGGGAGGTGCGGGAGCATTAACTTGAAAAGCATCATGGGTGCTTTTCACCTGGGGGAGCAATAGTTCACTGAATATTACAATTCCAGGGTCTCTACAATCGAGAAATGAAAACAAGTTATTGAAATGAGGCGAAATAAAGCGGGAAACACTCTGTACAGTACATATTTTGGCAGAGGTTGTGGCTTCTATTCCGGCTCAGGCCTCCCTGTGTGGAGTTTGCAGGTTCTCCCCGTGTCTGCCAGGGTTTTCATCGGGTACTCCAGTGTCCTCCCACATTCCAAAAACGATTTATGTGAGTGTGTGGACTTATAAATTTCTATCCCATCATCAAAAAGGGCAACAGGCTAAATTCTACACGGACATCACCCCAGTGGACAGAAGCATTTGGTTTATCCCAGCATAAAGCCTCGGATGACAAATTGCAATCCCTGCTCAGGAAAAATACAGGGATGCGGCCTACAGGTTTGGTGACAAGAAGCTGTACCTGTGAATCTGACGAAAGGAATCATAGAGCTAGAAACTACTCTTTACAGATAGTAGGAACATTGTGGATTGCTTACACAGCAACTTCTCCATCCAGGTGGGGCAAACCCTAACAAACTACAGGCACTTGCTGGATTTCAGCTCAAGCATCCAAAATCCAAAATCCAAATCCATATGACTCAGGATCGGGGACTTCTGAGCGTAAACCGATCACTGTACACAAGAAACCAGCATCACCTAGTTGGATGAGGACACCGTTGTGATGATACAAGTCTCCAACTTCCAATTCATGGGCTTTTACATCAAGGATGACCTGACTTGAAAGACCAGCGTCGTCGTCAAAAAAGGCAAAGCAGAGCCTATTTCCGATTGATTCTCAGAAACGATGACCTCGCACAGAAAACCAGTTCTGTCCTTCTCTCAATGTTCCACCCGAGAGCACCCGAGCCTCTTGCATCTGTGTGTGGTTTTCCAGATGCACAGAGGCAGACAGAAAAGTACTACAATTGGTCTTTGCAACGGTCCAAATGATTACTGGCTGCTCCCTTCCTTCCTTGGTGGAACTCTCACAGCTCTCCCCACGTAAGGAAGGCAACTTAAATCCTCACGGGATAGACCCATCCTGGACACTGACCCTTTCAACTCTTACACACTCACACAAGGTTCAGTACATTAAAAGCCAGAACCTAATACTAATAAAATATGAAATATACAGTTTTTATGCAAGAGCTGTAATTGCACTAAACAATATCAAATTTCCATACCCCAGTGTACTTTTTCAAGCGTTTTTTCATTCCTCAGCAAATATTTCATTTACAATTAGAATCCATCCATCCATTATCTGATCCGCTTATCCTCCCAAGGGTCACGGGGCGTGATGGAGCCTATCCCAGCTGTTTGCGCCAGTAGGTGAGGACACCCTGAACCGCTTGCCAGCCAATCGTACGGCACACATAGACAAACAACCATTCGCACTCACACTCACACCTAGGGACAATTTAGAGTGTTCAATCAACCTACGGTGCATTTTTGTGGAATGTGGGGGTAAACTGGAGTACCCGGAAAAAAACCCACACAGGCACGGGCAGAACATGTAAATTCTACACATGAAGGCCAGAGCTGGAATCAAACTCGGTACTGTGAGGCCGACACGCTCAATTGGAATCCTCTTTTGCTATTAAATTTGTTTTGTGATACACTTTCATACTATTTTTCATGGCACCTGAAGAGAATGAACCGTCAATTGCACCTGTTGCAATTCTTACTAAAATGTTTACGTCGTGTTTCATATCCTTCTTTCGATGTAAATGTTGATGAATTCAATCTATAGCAAAAAATAAAGGGAATGGCCACATCATTGATGTACTTTTAGAGGGGAGCATGTTATTTTTCTTTTGGTTCCAGACACAATCCCTTCTGCTCCCTCTGGATGCGAAGGGGAGAAAGGAAAGCAGAGGAGATTTTAATTGCTCTCCTCTCATCCACATCTGCCCCAACTCATTCATCAGTTCGGCTCACCCTCTGCAGAAAAGGGCCTTGGGACGTATATATATTTTTTTCTATTTTAAGGGGGCTAGGGGGGAATCTCTCATGGGATGGGGTACACGGATGGTGAATAAAGGGTTGAGGTAGAGATATTGCCATCCTGTCTGCGTTTGAGCCTGTGTATTCTCATGGGGGGATGAATGGCTTCAAAGCCTTTGGGAGTCTGTGATTGGGAGGGAAATGGAAAATTGGGACTCAACGAATAAGAAGAAGAGGGTGGGTAAAGGTGGGAGGATTGTGAGGCATAAAAGGCAAAGAAAGGACAAAAAAAAAAGAGAACGCTGGACCAATACGAGGATGTGTTGTTTTTCAAAGTTAGAAGAAACAAACAAGTCGCTGACTGTGCTCTAAAAAGTGTAGCAAGGTAAAGTTTGTCACATTAACTGATGCTCCTTTAACAAGACTGGCAAGACACTTTCATGCACAATGTCATGATTTGGTTTGGGACCAACAGGTGGCACTGTAGGGCTCCCCCTTCAGTTGCACACCTGTTGGTCATTATCTAATTATTAGTTGTATAAAAGGACTTTTGCCCAAACACTCAGTGTGGGGTCATTGTTGCGCCTTGCTGCGGTCATGGTTGCTTGTTTGCTCTTGGTTTCTGTCATGTTTGTTTCAGTAATGTTTAGTTCATTGTTATGTTTTAGCTTCAGTCATGTTTTGGTCATGTTTTTGTTATTGAGAGTTTTAGTTTCTGCCATGGTTTTTGTTTGTTACTTTGGATTCATTTGGTTTTCATGAGTTTGTTTTGGAATTAGTTTTCTGTACTTCTTCAAATACACGCTGCTCCTCCCTCCTGCCTGCTTTTTGGGGTCCACCACCACCATGCTATGTGACACACAAATGGTGCTGATTTTTATGAGTGTTTTTATTAGTCTTTATTATTAAATAATGGCAGTAGATGGCAACACACACAAACGTGTCCATTGTAGTGGTGAATGCACTGTTTCCTTGCTTGGTTTGAAACTGAGACCAATCGGCACCCAAATTCATACATTGCGACTTTGGTCCAGTTTAACCTGTGAAAATATGACACCATTCTCTCACTGTATTTTGATTTTTTTTGACACCAAATGTGAGCGAAGCCCACTATCAACGTCCACAAAATGAAAAATACTGCACTGATCATACTTTCAATTATAACAAATTGAAGTGGACTTAAGTAGTAATGTGCATTTGAATTTTTGAGGCGTTTGATCGAAGTTATGGGAACATTTAGCGAGGCTAATGTTTTGTTGGAGCTCCTCGGACACACAAGCAGACAGTACTGTAAATGTAGCCCCCTTCCCCACCCAACCTGGCTAATACCACTGCAAACACCACTTCGTTTTTGATAACAGCTAAACAGACAATGTTAGAAAAACTAGATTAACTTCTCACCAGCCAGACTTAGGGCTCCGTGTGGCAGACACCTACCATCCAGCTAGCCAAAAAGCTCCGTCGCCGCCGCCGCCGGTCAGGCAGCCAGGATCACAGCGTTCAGTTTTGATCTGACTCATTAATTCAGCAATAAAAGAAACATAATTCAAATCAATACATTTAATTTGAGGCAGATATCATTTGCGCCTTCGAAGTAGTACTAGTTAGCACATTAAAATTATTCCTTCAGATGCAGCAGTATATGCTCAGAATCATCCAATATGTGGATTCACCTGAGACTAACAAGAATTTTAAGGTCAAGTGGTTTCAACAACTGCTCAATGACAACAATGTATACATTATATATGATGTATGGTATAATAGAAAGAAGTCCATTGTATATACCAGCCGGAGGAGAAAGACAAGAGGGAAAGAAAAGGAGCCAGGGTCCCAGAGGCAGAGTTCCGGATGCTGAGAGGCCTCAGATGGCCGTGGGATGATTGTCTGTGACCTACACCCCCCCTCCCCCCCACCTCCGTGCCCTGCCTACTCTGAGCACCCACCGTTCAATGTCACAGTCTGTGTGAGATTGTGTGTGTTTTTCAACCACTTCATTGTTTTCATTTCCCATATCTGTATTTGTTGGCATGGTTGACGACGTAATTTGTATGATTTAGTTTTACAATTAACAGCAGTTCACATGCTGAATGACAACGATGCTAATATATTTGCACGTTAAAACATGAGCTGCAGAATATATAATGCTTCTCTGTAAATAGTTGTTATGTTATAGTTCTGAATAAAACATTGCTGCCAGTATCAGTATATGTACTGTAGGAGAATGGGATGAGCGTGGCCCATTGGTCCAGTGGTTAGCACGTCAACCTCACAGCACAGAGGTACCGGGTTCAATTCCAGCTCCGGCCTACCTGTGTGGAGTTTGCATGTTCTCCCCGGGCTTGTGTGGGTTTTCTACGGGTGCTCCGGTTTCCTCCCACATTCCAACAACATGCATGGCAGGCTGATTGAACACTCTAAATTTCTTTGTTTTCAAATCTCTGAATAATCTCGCGCCACCTTACCTCTCTGAGCTCATACGCCCCTACACCCCTGCCCGGCGCCTCAGGTCTGTGGACCAGTCTTTGCTAGACGTACCAAGAACTAAACTGAGGCTCAGAGGGGATCGAGCCTTTTCTGTTGCTGGTCCATCTCTCTGGAATGACCTCCCACTGAACATTCGGCAAGCCTCCTCGCTGCCCATCTTTAAAGCCCTCCTCAAAACTCACTTGTATTCTTTGGCGTTTGACTCAGCATGACTTAGATTTGCTATTGGTTTTACTGCTTGGTGCTTTCTACCGCCTTATTACTTATTACTTATTACTGATTCGTCTTACTGTTTATTGTATATGTTAAATCGCTCCATGTACAGCACTTTGTATGCAGCGATGGCTGTTTGAAAGTGCTCTATAAATACTGTTGACTTGACTTGACTTGACTTAAATTATCCCTGAGTGTGAGTATGAGCGTGGATGGTTGTTCGTCTCTGTGTGCCCTGCGATTGGCTGGCAACCGGTTCAGGGTGTCCCCCGCCTACTGCCCGTAGACAGCTGGGATAGGCTAAAGCACCCCCTGCGACCTTGTAAGGATAAGCGGATCGAAAAATGAATGGATGGTGGGAAGGCGAATGGGACGAGGAAAAAAATAAGAAAAATCGAAAGGACAAAACAAAACATGAATCCTTCTTTTGTTCAACTAGCAAATGCACTGCTGTTTTGCCGTATTGTCATCAGCAGTCTCCATACTTGTGAGCACTTCACTTTTGCAGCCCGAGGTCCGCGCGAAAGTGCAATAGCAGCTGCAGGGGGCCCCAAACCCTGTGTCAAAGAGCTCTGGATTTATAGGGGCACTCCAGTCTTTTCTTTATTTCAGTAAACCAACATCTCATGAATACTTCAGCAGGTGCACCTTGAGGCGGATGAGTCATCCTGCAAAAAGAGGTGTTGAAGCAAAATGCATTCAAACACGCAGGAACCAGATTACTTCCCATTATGAAGCATTAATCGTCTTTAATCTGCCGTTAATCCAATATTCTACCTCAATAATGAGCAAAATGTCAGGGCTGGATTAGTGTGCAAATTCTGGCAGAACGTTATCAAGAGGAAAAAGGGAAAGGAAAAGAAATGGGTGCTCAAAAGGAGTGTCATATATTTGTCAAGATAAGATAAGAAAATAAGTGAGGAGCAAATGTATCAAATTCAATTTCTATTCATATTATGTGATGAATAAATCGACATGATGAAATACAAAGTGCATGGACTCTTGTCTTCGAATTAATGGTTGTTGCACTGTGAGTGAATTAGGATTTTCGAGCCCTTTTCGAGCCCAAATGCAATTTTTTTTAAACTGGGTCCCAGCATGAATACATTTGAAAAATTTGCTTTATTTTGTGTGTGAGTGTGTGTGTGTATGAAAAAGAAACACACTGGCTCCATTTCAGTGTGGACATGGCCTATATTTCCCTTTATCTTGTGCGAGTTTGAAACCAAGTTTCCTGTTCTGTTGATGTTTTGTTTTGTTTACTGTCACCACACAGTAGCATTTCCTCCTGAAGAGTGATTTTGTTGTTTTTTTTTTGTGATTGGCTTTTTTTTTCTTTTCCATGATTTTCTTTTGCATTTTGTTCATGAAAACTATTGATCATTTTAAGTGTGTTAGATTTTTATGATTACTATTATTATTATTTATTTAGTTTTTTTTTTTTACAATAACATGCAGGGCGGCCGGGTGGTTGACCGGTTAGTGCGTCGACCTCACAGTGCAGAGGTGCAGGGTTCGATTCCAGCTCCGTCTTTCCTGTGTGGAGTTTGCATGCTTTCCCCGTGTCTGCGTGGGTTTTTTCTGGGTGCTCCGGTATCCTCCCGCATTCCAAAACCATGCATGGCAGGCTAATGGAACACTTGAGAGTGAAAAGAGTGAATATGAGCACCGATGTTTGGTTGTCTCCGTGTGCCCTGCGATTGGCTGGCAATAAGTTCAGAGTGTCACCCGCCTACTTCCCCAAGATGGCTGGGATTGGCTTCAGCCCCCGCGGTGACCCGTATGAGGATAAAGTGGACCAGAACATGAATAGATAGACAATAACCTGTAAGGCTACAAAAATGTGCAGCCAGTAATGTAAACATTGTCTTTTCTGTGACTAAATTGTAATATGTGTCGCAAGCAATCATCAAGTTTCAACATATTGAAAAAAACAACGCTGACAAAACTATGCTGTCATAAAAGTGTGTTCATGTCTGGATTGTTACCGTAATAATATGAGATCATTGATAGATGGAGCATTGGAATAATATTTAATTACATCTAAAAACAGATAATATCACATTCTCTTCTCACACATGTTCAACAAAATGTAATCATCAAGCAAAACGTAGCTTTAACCCTTTTAGGGACAGCGGTTACTACAGTGGACAGCTTATCATGTTATCAGGTTACAGGTTATCATTATTGGTGCATGAAAAGGTCAAGTTTGAACATGACATAACAAAACCCTCCCATGTCTTCTTCTGCACGGTTTCTTCTTATCCTCGCAATTGGAACTCCTTTAAAAATGGGTTTGAACTGGATGACGTTTTTGGGTTTTTTTTTAAATAAAATACATATTTACAAAAATGGATCGATTTTCCCACTGTGTCATCAAAATTCTTCAAAATATGAGCGTTCAATGGAAAATGTCAATTCACAGGAGAGTTGTAATTGTACTAAATAAAGAGTTGTCTTTTTTTTGTCCATCACTTTGTTTCCGTTATGTTCACTCACAAAAATTGAATCACAGACAAGAACACCCACACATTTACACACATATACACACACACACACACACACACACACACACACACACACACACACACACACACAAAATGCACCATTGGCTGTGGTTAGATGCCAATTTGCACATGCTAATGCCGCTCTTTCTTTTGCCACATTTGAACCTCCTCCAGGCTATGAATTTGCCTGCTGGCATTATTCATGTTGTTTACCATCAAGGCTACAGTTCCTGATGAAATAACATTCAATCAACTCTGATGCAGACACCGAACGGCTTGTCACATAATAAAAACAATACAAAAATACGTGTGCAGAACTTGAAATGCGTAGCGTAAAACCAAATGATCAGGAGCGTCGTCATTTAGACGCCATACATACACACATTTCGGAAGCCGAACCAAGTGAGTGGAACCTGAGAGTGTTGCCGAGGCAACCTTGTTGTCGAGGAAGAAACGTCCTCCGAAGCCTCCACAATCAAGACTGGAAAGTCACTTTCAGTGGGACTTCGATGCTGCTTGAAATTCAGTGACAGCATTTGTGCAGGAAAAAGAAATGGCTTGTGGGGTCCATAAATTATTCTGTGAATTCGGAAAAAAACAAATGGAATAAAGATTTCTTCTTACCTAGATTTGGAGAAAGAGAGAGAGAGAATGGACAAAACGGTGTCCTGTGTTTTTGTTTACAGATCGAACTGGAGTGACAGGTGTTTCCACTTCAGCAGGTGCCCCTGTTCTACATTTCCTAATGTAGCCTTCCATGTATTAAAGGACTGCCAAACTGCCTCGTCACTGTCAGATTATTGACCTTGTTTGTTGTCCAGTGCCCAGTGTTGTTGTCCAGACGTCTTGATCTCGCCATAGTCGTTTTTTGATCTTATTTGACCATTGATCTTGCTGTTATTGTGTCGCAAGTGTTCATCTATTACCTTGCCTTTTTCCTGGCTCCTTGTGACAAGCGATTTCTGTTTATCCTGTCCCGGTGTACTTTCCAGTAATGTTTTTGTTATGGATTTTGTATGTATCTACGTTTGTGGGATCCAATCGCCATTCAGTTCATCCACGAACTGTGTCCACGGGAATGGAACTTCCTCGCTAGCCTACTCCTTTTCGGCATTAACTCGTCTAATTCCATCATTCAGTGGAGATAACCGACGACGCAACGGTTTCTCCACCACGCCACTGACCTTATTTTTTCCGACAATTGTCCCGATGCCGAGCTGAACCAGGTCCGTTGGATGATGGCGCTTGCTCGCTCCTCACGGTGTCCGGTGCGGGGCTGGGTCCTCCTGGAAAAGCCACGGATCGTCCACCGGAGGAAATCGGAGAGTCGAACAAGCAAGCTCAAATCCAATCGAACAAGCACATCATCCTGCCGACAACGCCAAGTTTCTGTCAGAGATTTTCTCGGACAAAGTTAAAGAAATGACTCGGCACACGGGAAAATTGTCTTCAATATTGGCAGAAGCGGAGCTCTGAGAGCGAACGATGGTTAGTCGCTCCGCGATCACACTCCAAGTCCCGTCTCCGCGAGTTCGACATTTTATTGTAACATATGCAAAATACAAGAAAAACACTGCCCCCGATATTCGCATGTTGCACCCCCGGTCCGGCCCTCGGTAGTGATTGGTTACCTGTTTTTCAAACTTGAACCATTAGTACATTGGCGCCTTTACTGTCTGGTCTACATCGAATGAACATGTTGCAGACTTTGCGGATGGCCAATGTCGCCTGGGCGCGACGGGTGTTCTCAACTCGTGTTGCTCAACCGCTGTTCCCGAATTGTTCATTCTCCTTTTGTGACCGAGTTTCGCCTTCTCCCCTGTGGTCGCCCACCTGTATTAAAGTGCTAATTGTGGACTTCAACAGCCCTCCGGCTTTGTGCACAGGAATTTGGGGGTGCTGGATACGCACCCAAACGTTTAGATGTGCCCAGATTAAATGAAACTTTAAACATGATACAATTTAGCTTCCTCTAACAAGTCTGCTAATAAGGGCGGTCAGTCTCAACAAAAAAATGCCAATTTTAGCCAAGATACGAAATGTCCAAGTACCGCCCTGCCCACAACGGTGGATAGGGAGGATGAAACTTTATCAGAAACATGTCTCAAACTCTCTCTCTCTTTCTCTCTGTCTCTCTCACACACACACACACACACACACACACACACACTAAAATTATGACATCTCCTCTGCAGATGGCAGTGATTGCTTCTTTCAGTTGCCATATGTAGAAAGCATGGAGAGTGAGGCTGGAATACACGGGTGCGGCATCCTATGAGTGACTGTGACAAGATATGGTGGACACCAGTCTGTCTGTCTGGCATCCCCCCCCCCCCAGATGGACACTTGGACAAATGTCTATCTGCACATCACACATGGACAATCAAGCAAAATGCCACTTGAACAATAAAGGACACGGTATTAGTGATTTGCATGTCTGCAGTGTCTCAGTTGCACATTTGATCAATTTATTTGAATTTGATTCCCCCGTAACAGTTAATAAAAACAGAATAAAAGCTTTCTGGGTTGTTGTGTAATTTAGCAATGAGATGTAAACAGAAAAAGAAAGTAAGAAACTTAAAAATATATATATTTTAAATGAACTTGATAGCTTTAGCACTCACACATGCACTTTGCTAGTATGAGTATTGTTCTTCCTCACTCATATAGTCAACTATTCCTTTTTTTTTCTCATCACAACTCAAGCACAACATATTTAACACCGTTCATACACCAAACTGTCACTTTGTATACTTTCTCATTCAACTCTTAACTATGTGATGCCTGTTGACACTTTTAGGATCATGATGTCAATTTCAAGTATTGATTAGGTTTTCAGGGTCCCGGAGTCTGAGAGGTTACATTCAGCTATTCTGTCTAATTTCTTTCTATTCTTTCTCAAGGCTGAATGCAATGACCTTTTTTTTCCCAGAATCTCAGTGGGTGGATGCACCCACGGTCATGTTTGCAGCGCCGACATGACCTTGGTGTTGTCTCCGTTCAGATACTGTCAGAACACAGAAAGTCTCTAGGCAATCGAAGCCGCCACGCCTCATGAAATATGACGGGGAGTAAAAGAGTCAAGCAGGGAAATAAGTTAGCATCCAGATGAAGTCTGTACACTGACTTATGTCGACTATCGATTGAGTTTACTTTTTCACGAAGCAAACTAAAGTATACACAATACTGTCTGTCTCACTGCATCGCAAGCTTAACTTATAAACAGAAACCATTAGAAAGCACTTATGGCTACGTGGGTGGAACTCTATTTTTTTAAGAGCACATTTTAAGACAATGCTGATAGATGCACGCTAGGTGAACAGACCAAGTAATATGTACTTTAAAAGATTCATTTCTTGGCCAGAAAACTCAAACCAAAGCATACATTGCACGGCTCAAGTGACACAATTCAGATTTTAGCTCCCAAGTGGCATCGTTCAGCAATGTGTCATCATAGTAAAATGAGAAAATAAAATCCATGGAGTCGTCCATCCTCAGACCTGAATTAGGCTTCTTTCCCATGCGGGTGAAAAAAAAAATCTGCACAGATTGCAACTAAAATCAACAGATCAGACGTACGTCAGATGTACATGGAATACTACAACAAAAAAAGATGGAGTTCCATTTCTTTAAATGTCTTTAAATACCGCTTGCGATTAAAACAATACCGGATTTAATGCAATCTGATTCACTTTTCAGAGGTTTTCAGTGGGGTTCAGATTTAGAGATTAGGCTGGCCAACCAACGCCTTCGCTGCACCTTCTGAAAAACTGGGGGGAAAAAAAAACAAAAAGACTACACTCAGAGTGAATACTGTAAAAACTAAAGGAAGCAGCATTCTTCCAGGCTAAATTGACATTGTCATGATTCTGTTTGTTTAGATTAGGTTTTGATTTTGTTTCCTCATTTGTTTTTATCTTCCTCGTTTGGTTTTGTTTCCATTTTTTGTCATCCAGATCCCTTGTGTCAACCAATCTGTCATGTTTTGGTGTGTGACCAACAGGTGGCACTATAGGGCTCTCCCTCCAGCTGCACACCTGTTGGTCGTAACGTCATTAGCTCTTTAAAAGGACTTCCGCCTGACCACTCATTGTCGGCTCATTGTTTGCTTGTTGGTTTCTGTCATGTTTGTTGTTGTCGCTGTTTGTTTCTGTTGCTGTTTCTGGTTTTTGCTTCAGCCATGGTTTTGGTTTGTTACTTTGGAATCTTTTTGTTTTCATTACTTTCTTTGTTCTGGATTGTTTTCATGACTTTGTTCTGGATTTAGTTTCTCTATGTTTTAATACAACTCGTCAAGTTCACCCTGCTTTATGGGGTTCACCACCACCTCGCTTCGTGACACAATCGTCTCCATCAAGCTTTTGTGTCTTGTTCGGGTGTTCCTTGTTGTGTCGTTTGTTTGCGTCTGTTTAGTTTCCTGGGTCCTGTCGGTCTTTGTGAGAGCGTTGTGTTCCTGTGAAGTTGTTTTGTGTCTGTCATCGTTTTTGTTTGTTTGTTTTGTTTGATACTTTGGTTTCTTGTGGTTTTTCAGGACTTTGTTTGTTTTTGTTGTTGTTTTTTGTTCAGTCCATCCTGTTTCTCCTGCCTGCCTGCTTTTTGGGTCCTCTACCAAGATGAACCTTTCAGATTTCAGCTTGGCTGAAAGACCCCCAGAAAATCTGCACGGCAACTGAATTCATGTTAATATATTGCACCCTATGGCGGTGGAAATGTAATATACAGTACATAGTTGAGAAGGCCTTACCATCAAACACTTTAGTGTACTTTGTAATCACATTAAGGTAATTGTGTGTCTCTCTTCTTGTGGTTAATCATTTTGAGGAATTTATATTTCTCCCTCCAAAACGTGTTTTCTTTTCTCAGCTGGTGACACAGTGGCTCCAAGCAGATTATGATGGTTAATTCTCCAGGATGGGATTCAGATGGGAAGGAATACATGTCAAACAACTCTAATCTATCTCTATTTGCATCTGCCGCTTCCATGCTGCTCACTGTGTGTTTACCTTGGCAGGGGCTGTTCTTGGATCAATTTTTGTGTTGGCTTGACTTCTGCCCCTTCTTCAACTCTGCCCACTCGGATTGTTTCCCAGCGAGTCAAAGCAAAAAAAATAATAATAATAAAAATTAAAAAGCAAAGGATTGATGGAATTAGGAGCCAAGAAACTTGTTGAGATCCATTATCTATAGACTCTATTTTGTAGGCCTTGCGGTGTTGTCACCATACTAAAATTCAGACTTTGATACTATACCTGCAGAAAGTACCTTGATACCGGCACTGATATGATATCAAGGCAAAAATCTAAAAAGTAGTGAAATGAAAAAAACAGTTAGTTGGTTTTCTGTCTATTAATTCTCAACTCAACTGTATCTATAGAGCACTTTGTATACAGCAGTGGTTGTTTTAAAGTACATGGAGCAAATATCATACATACAACAATAATTGTATATATATTTGCTATAGCGCAAAAACGGTCAAACTAAAAATCTATTCTGAGTCATGCTGAGTCAAAAGCCAAAGAATAAAAATGAATTTTGAGACAAGTTTTAAAGATGGGCAGCGAAGGCATTTGCCGAACGTTCCAACAACGGAAAAGGCTTGATCCCCTCTGAGCCTTTCTTGGTACCTCTAATAATGTCTGGGCAGGTGTGTAGGGTCAGAGGCGTTCAGAGGAGTAAGGTGGAGCGAGGCCATTTCAAGATTTTAAAACATATAATCGGATCTCTAAAATGTATAGGGAGCCAGTGAAGGGATGCTAGAGTAGGAGTGCTTCCTTTTACAAGTACCAGTCAAGAGGTGAGAAGCAGCATTCTGGACCAACTGGAGATGCTTAATGGAGGATTGGCTGACTGCAAAGTAAAGTACATTACAGTAATCCAGCCAGGCTGTGACGAACGCAAGAATTACTGTTTCAAAGTGCTCATGAGAAAGGAGAGGTTATATTATGATACCCTTGATGTGCTAATCATATCTGTCATCTTTTACTTTATGACTACCTAGTGTACAACCGCCTGTAAAAACAACATAACCGCACATTGCTCACTTTCCAAAAAAACAAAACTTTTTTGCAGCAGTGAAACATGCTTGACAAGTGTAAATATACACATTTGCATTTGTTTGTACCGGCATGCTGTTACGGCAGGTTTAACATTCAAAACTTGCCCGCCGTCGTCATCACTGAACCTCTCAGCCACCTCCCGATTCCATACAAGGCTGACAATTGATTTGATTCCAGCCGAGTCCCTTTGAGAGTACACTCCACAGGAGGTATTTTTCAACACTCCACATGAATAATAGCACCACTTTGTACACTACAGAGGGAAATATTTTTCTCACCCCTTATGCCTTGTGGGCTCTCCAGAGACTTGTTCGCTTGGTCGCCACAGGACAACTTTTCTTTCAAATAAACATGGTGATCATGCCCCCACAGTGCTCTTTGTGTGACTCATGAGGTTATCAACGATTTCCAACCATCTTGGCACAAACACATCCCACAAAGTACATATAGACTAATTTACTCTTGTTTGGAGTGAAAAATGTATGTCATGGCTTCTGAGACAAAAAACAGAATTGCTTGAAAATATATATATTTTTTTACCTTCTTATGCGGGTCTGTTATGCATTTCAAGGTTTAATACAGTTTCCGAATTTCAAAATCAAAAGGCCGGCGCTGCGGCCTGGGTGCTGCCAGCTCCTTGCAACGGTTCTGTGGCTGGAGCAATATCATTTTACTTCCATTGATTTTAATGGACGTCACTGATGGTGTAGTGATACATTCGCCTGCCTTGTGTGCGGGCAGCGTGGGATTAGTTCCCACTCAGTGACATAGTGGATGTGGATGTGAATGGTTGTTTGTGTCTGGCAAGTAGTTCAGGGTGTAGTCCACCTTCCACCTGAAGTCAGCTGGGATAGGCTCCAACACTTACTGTCACCTACTGTCTTTATAAGACTTTGGTTACTACACAAATGACAGTCCAACTCAATTTTGCTTTTTTGTGATGGCAGCAATGACAAATACTGACAACCACATAACCGAAACTGAACTTAATGCAATGTATGTGTAATGGTACACACCTCCATGTCCATGTCCTGACTGCCCGATACTAAAAGGGCTTTGGTTGGTTCCACTCACTTCAGAACCTCACTGAAGACATCGACTGACACATGAACTAGTCAGCCTTTTTATGTGTGTGTGTGTGTGTGTGTGTGTGTGTGTGTGTGTGTGTGTGTGTGTGTGTGTGTGTGTGTGTGTGTGTGTGTTGCAGAACTATTCTCACTTACATATGTTGTCTCTTTTCGCAATCTATGACACACTTTGTCCATCTCACCTCCTTCAGAATCCTAACTGCACACGCTCACTCAAAATTCCACTCACACCACCCACAAACCAGGAAGAGACACACACTTTACTGATTGAACTGTGTTATAGCAGTTTAACAGTCTCACAAAAAAAAGTGTAGTGGGATTATTTGTACCGGGTGTCTGTTGGGGAAAGGTCAGTGATCAAGTGATGCGTTGGCAGAACCAGTCTACCGCCCACCGTAATTTCTCGATATTGAGATGATAAATGGCTTTTTAAGCCCTGTACATGATATCCTTGGGCAAACTATGCACCCGTTTTTTCCCATTTAACAATCAATAACAAACCGATAAAAAACAAGGTGTTTTTCGATTAATTGTTTTCAGTCCATGTCAAATTAAAAACTGCAAGTATCAAAGAGTCGAATTATTACCCTTTCATGTACCACTAATCATAATCTGTAACCTGATGACTGTTAAGGTGTCCACTGTAGTGCCCGCTGTCACTGAAAGGGTTAATACTGATACGACATTAATAAAACTGCAACAATTAAAAGCAGATAAGAGTGTTCAACTGGTCCGTAATAGAACAAGAATACATTCTCAAGGTTCTGAAGGAGAAATCATCAGAATCCACATCCTTATCTGGTCTTGGAAATCATTTGACAAGCGAGAAGGGGAAAACAACAACTAACATCCATCCATCCATTTTCCGAACCGCTTGATCCTCACTAGGGTCGCGGGGGGTGCTGGAGCCTATCCCAGCCGTCTTCGGGCAGTAGGCGGGGGACACCCTGAATCGGTTGCCAGCCAATCACAGGGCACACAGAGACGAGCAACCATCCACGCTCACACTCAGACCTAGGGACAATTTAGAGTGTTCAATCAGCCTGCCACGCATGTTTTTGGAATGTGGGAGGAAACCGGAGCACCCGGAGAAAACCCACGCAGGCCCTGGGAGAACATGCAAACTCCACACAGGGAGGCCGGAGCTGGAATCGAACCCGGTACCTCCGCACTGTGAAGCCGACGTGCTAACCACTGGACTACCGAGCCACCCACAACAATTAACACTGCTTTTCAAATAATGTGGATGTGGATTTTCTATTGTTTTTCAAGCCCCATGCAGTTCAATTCCCTCACTTCCTTGGTCGTGATGCAATGGAAATGGTGAGAAAGGACACGACCTTCCAACACAATGTTCGCAATGGTATGTTGCACCAAAACGGACACAAAATGCCTCCTTTCTGTCACAATCCCGATCCTATAGTGTATGATGACATCTCTCGCAATCTTTGACAGTTCTGCGATCACCTCGATGCTACCCCAGCTGTCATCCTCCTATGATGGATTTTCATGAAATGCCTCCCACATCAGGAAGAAAGGACTAAAGCTGTCAAACATCTGACTTGGCATCCATGACGTCAATCACCGACCATTTCGCCCCGCCTCCACTGCCACAAAAAACAAATTCAAAAGTTCATATTGATCAATCTTCATATGACCATAACACACACTTAAACGACCGAATTTAGCCTCTAAACCTTGGATGGAGTATAACTTTTTAACCCCTCAGAGAAGAGCAGCTGAGGTTTGGTTGGCATTTGGGGAGACTCACCTCACTCCAGGGCCAATCTTGGGGTTTGCGTGAGGACCCCTGCTGCTGACAGGGTGTCAATACAAAGCAATTTACAAGACTCCGATGAAGAATCGACCCCCCAGCTAACAGGCAATTTCTCTGCTCCGCTGGTCACTGCAACCTGCTGACGACCAAATCACAGCACAGAAGTAAACAGAGACGGAGAGATTATAGGACAGAAAGAGACGAGTTTACACTCCGGACTGTATACTGTATAACAACGGCGCGTGCCCCACCCCAAATGCTTCCAAAGAGAAGAGACCCATGCAAATTACGCATGACACTCTCAAAGCATGCTACCTGGAGACTATCAATCAAATGAGATTATCAATCTCAAAGGAAACATAAAATAAAGAGGGGATTTTAAAAAGAAACAACAGTCAACATGATGAGTAACCGAACAAGAGGTGAACTGAAACTGGCAATAATAATAATAATAATACATCACATTTGTAAGCGCCTTTCACAACACTCAAGGACACTGTACAGCCAAGACCAATAGTAAAACACAGATAAAATAATAAATAAATAAAGAAAGATTTAAGGCGGGTAGGCAAGTCTGAATAGGTGGGTTTTGAGCTGGGTTTTGAATAAGGAAAGAGAGTCAATATTACGAATGTTGGGAGGAAGTGAGTTCCAGAGTTTGGGGGCAGAGCGACTGAAGGCTCTGCACCCCATTGTACTGAGACGGGCAGAGGGTAGAAAAAGGTGGAGGGAGGATGAGGACCTGAGTGAGCGAGAGGGAATGGAGATTTGAAGAAGATCTGACAGATAGGGGGGCGCAAGGTTATGGATGGCTTTGAATGTATAGAGAAGTATTTTGAAGTTGATTCTAAGTTTGACAGGAAGCCAGTGGAGCTGTCGGAGGATGGGGGTGATATGATGGAAGGAGGGGGTTCTCGTGATGATCCGGGCTGCTGAATTCTGAACAAGTTGAAGTTTATGGAGGAATTTTTGATGGACACCGAAGAGGAGTGAGTTGCAGTAGTCAATACGGGAAGTGACGAGACTGTGAACAAGGATAGCGGTGGTGTGCGGAGTGAGTGAGGGACGGAGGCGGTTTATATTGCGAAGGTGGAAATGAGCGGACCGGGTAATGTTATTGATGTGGGAGTGAAAGGATAGTGAACTGTCAAGGATGACACCCAGACTCTTCACCTGGGGGGAAGGAGATATAGTGGCATTATCAATTGTGAGGGAGAAACTGTCGGCTTTGTTTAGAGTGGATTTGGTACCGACGAGTAGGAGTTCAGTTTTATTGCTGTTTAGCTTGAGGAAATTGTGGGTGAACCAAGATTTGATTTCTGAGAGACAGTGAGAGAGGGACGAGGGTGGGAGAGAAGCGTCGGGTTTGCTGGAGAGATAGAGCTGGGTGTCATCCGCAAAGCAGTGAAAGTGCAAGCCAAATTTGCGGAAAATGTTTCCGAGTGGAAGGAGGTAGACAATGAAGAGGAGCGGACCGAGGACAGAACCCTGGGGAACACCAGAAGAAACGGGGAGGGATTGTGAAGTAAAAGAATCAACTTGAATGAACTGAGAGCGGCCAGTGAGATATGAGTGGAACCAATGTAGAGGGGTGTTGGTGATGCCTATGGTAGAGAGTCGATTGAGGAGGATGGGGTGAGAGATTGTGTCGAAGGCTGCACTCAGGTCAAGGAGGATGAGGATGGAGATAAGGCCAGAGTCTGCTGCCATGAGAAGATCGTTTGTGATTTTTATGAGGGCTGTTTCAGTACTGTGACGGGGACGGAAGCCGGACTGGAATTGTTCATAAAGACTATTGTCGGTGAGGTGGGAGTGGATCTGAGAGGCGACAGTTTTCTCCAGAATTTTTGAGATGAAGGGAAGATGGGAAATGGGGCGTAGGTTATTGAAGTCATTGGGATCTGAACCAGTTTTTTTCAGGATTGGTGTGACAGCTGCAGTTTTGAAGAGCACAGGAACAATTCCAGTCGACAGAGAGGAATGGATAATGGCTGAGATGAAGGGAAGCAGAGAGGGTAGGCAGGATTTGACCAGAACTGTGGGGAGGGGATCAAGCTGACAGGAGGAAGTCTTGGATTTAATGATGAGGTCTGAAATTAATGAGAGATGGGGGAGTTCAAAAGAAGAGAACAGTTTGCAAGGGGTGAGAGGTTCAGATGAGGGGAAAGGTACAGAGGAGCCCAGATGCTGGTGGATTCTGTTGATTTTTTCATTGAAAAAGAGGAGAAGTGCATTGCAGGTGTCACGAGAGTAAAAGTGAGGTGGTAGGGAGTCAGGAGGTTGAGTGATTCTGTTCCAAAGGGAAAAGAGAGTCTTAGTATTTCCAGCATTGGAGCAGATGAGTCCGGAGTAGTAATGTGATTTTGCTTCAATAAGTGCATTCTGACTCGAAAGATCAGGAAAATAAAACCTGGTAAATATTAACAAATCTGAGACAAAGGAAAACAATGAACCTTGGTAGAGTAAAAGTAACCCTTGCACATCTGAAAAGGTTCAGACAGCATGGCAATGCAATTAATAAAATAGATGAATGTTGAAAGACAAAAAATAACTCAGGTTGGAGACCAAACAATAAATATATTCCGAGGACTGATATACTGATGTTTACATCTAAATCCAAGTAATAATACATGCTCTGAATCTTCAACTCAATTCAAGGTGCCTGATTAATGCATCCATTTATTTCACGCTTAGCACCTCATGACTGCGCAAAAGAGGCAGATGAACAAAAGAGCAGCAGTATTGCGATAAAGCGCAACTGACTCTTAATCGCATTAAAGTTCCATATCGAATCTTGACTACATAAGTCTCTTAAAGCAAGCCACTTTTCATAAATGGGATTTGTTTTATTTTATGTTGATAGTTACAATTTCACTTTATAAATCTTGTGTGAGCGAGAGCAAAGAAACACCGGTGGGATTCTCTGGTTCAAGGAATCGCCGGTACAGCGTGGCTCAAGTGACATAAATATTATTCTTTCCTTTTCCCATATGTAGATAAAAGTAACATTTCAATTGAATATTTGCCAAAATAACGATGTTGTCGTCTGGCAGATTAGATATTCCTAGCCCTGATTATTTCGCAATCAACCAGTCAATGACATATACACACTTGATTACTTGAACCCAGTCATGTCAAATTAACCCTTTCATGCACCCTGCAACCTGATAACTGTCATGATTTGGTTTGGGACCAACAGGTGGCACTGTAGGGCTCTCCCTGCAGCTGCACACCTGTTGGTCATTATATAATTTGTGCTTTAAAAGGACTCCCAGGCCGAGCACTCAGTGCCGGGTCAGGTTTGTTTCGTCATGTTTTGGTCACAGTTCTGTTTTGGCTTGAGTTGTGATGGTTTGCTACTTTGGACTTTGTTTGCTTTGGATTTAGTTTTCTGAGTTTTACTACAATCTTTCAAGTACACCCTGCTCCTCCCTCTTGCCTGCTTTTTGGGATCCACCACCATCTCGCAACAATAACATGTCACGTTCAGAGTTGTCCATTGTAGTAACCGCCATTCCTACAAGGGTTAAACCAACAGCAGCAAAAGGTTAACCATCCTTTATCTGAGCCGCTTATCCTTTCGAGCGTGCTCTCTTGGGGTACACCTTGAACCGGTTGTAAGCCAATCGCAGGGCACATATTGACAAACAAGCGACAAATAACGCTCACAACCATACCGAGGGACAATTATGAACACTACAGTCAACCTACTATGCAACACAGCACAATACTCTTACTTGCTTACTCATACCGCAACTTACGGTACAAGAACCGCAAAGGGTTTCCACATATATTCAGTACAGTCCATTGGAAGGAACCCTTGTGTATCGTCACCCCCGCGAACAAACTCATGAGGGGCAGGTGGCCACCTCGATTAGTGATGATTACACTGACGGACAAAACACACTTCCATCAGTGCTTAGTCTGTCAGTTTCCCGTCATTCGTCAGTTCATGGGCATCCGCCAGTGACAAATTGACGGACCTTTCGTCAGTATTGATGTAATGCCTACCTCTGGTTGTAGCGAGCTAGTCGGCTGTTAGCATGTTTAGGTATGACGGGTACAGCACAAGACGGAAACACATGACAAGTAGGTTGATTCGATTGGCGATGTGGCAAATTGCGGTCGATTCTAGAACAGACTAAAGCAGATACTTTTTGAGGTGACTGGACACTGTTTTCTGTCTGATTAATCTAGAATCTACTGGTTCAGAGTCTGTTAAATTGCAGATCCACTGCCGGTCCCGAAACTTTTCTGACATTTCATACACATGCAAGTCTACAAAGACACTTTAATACCATTAGGCACCACGGCAGGAGCCTCGTTCCCTAATTAATTCCCATTTTGCTCCAGGATCTGATTGCAGGAAAAGAGGGATGTGATGCAGGCTGCCCTCTTCAAAAGAAAAACCAAATGAGCTTCATCGACTGCACTCGACAATCTCATTTAAGCCTCTCCTTGCCCATGAACTAAACTATTGCAGAAACCTGCTTGAGCCTAACTCGTAACTGCCACCTACTAAATCACAGCAAATCTCTCTAATCCCTGCACCTTAGAGGGGTCTTCCAAATATCTAAATCAACGCATGGGTTGTTCACATTGGGTTTGTGCCACGTGATCATTGGAAATGAAAAGGTGGGGAGAGGTTACAATTCCATCTTCCACATCGCATTGCTTTTCCCTTTGGGGGTTCACAGTGAGTGTTTCACGCTAATGTTCACATCACTCCGTTCACCTGCTTCACCTCTGATGCTCCCAGCCAGTTTTGTCTCAAAGCCTTCTTTGTCACAAAGCCTTCTTAGCTCATCATTCAATTTTCTGCTCTGCTCTTCACCGTCTGGACCCGTCATGGTTCCCTTCATGCCGTCTTCTTCCTCTGGTCTTAAAATTCTCATGTATTAGTTTCACAACATTTACTTGAATTAAAGACAGTGACTTCTAGCAACAACAGAGAAAAATATTGAAGACCCCCAGCAAATGTGGCTCAAAATTATTTTGATAGCCTTTGTTGAAGTGTTTTTTAAAGGTAAAGTCAAGCTTGGTACAAAGGGTCAAGGTATTTACTGAATGCTTTTCTCAGTGAAGTGTTTGTGTAGACTGCATACAAGAGGCTGATGATGCATCCCCGCTTCCAACAAACAAAGGAAATGGCCAAATGCTACGACGTTGAGTCGACTACATTATTTGCGATGAATTATCTTTGAATTGTATGCTTACTCGAGATCGCATCGGAAGCGCTCACTAGTTAATCTGCTCGTTGATTTACTTCAAGAGACAACCTTCAATTCCACCCAGGCAGAAAAATTACATTTTTTTCTATTTCAAAATAGCAATTAAAACAGTCAAGTTATGCCCTAACTCAAGGGTGCCCAATCTCGTTCCTTGAGGGCCTCTATTACTTCACTTTTTGAAAGACCTCCACTCAGATAGGATCCAACTCCCCCTGACAAGGATATGTGGTATAGAAAATAATGGGGTGATATTCCAAGCATTTTGATTTTGTCTACACTCCTCTCTGCCAGAGTTTACAAATATGTAACAGGATACACTTCATGCACTGCAGCTGAATTATATTGCAGCTAATAGGAACAGTCTACTTAATCGCGGTGAGCGGTATTTTATGTCCCCCACTGCGTCATCTCCCATTTGTCAAGCCCCTTTTCACATTTGACCCCATCTCTTCATTACTTTCTCCGTTGACCAAGCTGCTCTTTCTTGCATGTTATCTCCTTTCCACCCATGTCTACTTTACATTCCTTACATCCCCGTTCCTTCCAGTTCTTGTTCCCCAAGCTCCTTGTTAGGGCGGACCCAGGTGACTCCAAATTAGTTGAGATGAATGAGGTGTCATTGCAGCATGTGCCCTGTGGCATTCTCAAGAACCAGTGCCTGAGGCCAACATCCCATCGGCCTTGCAGGCCAAACCAAGACCACTTAAAAACAGTGCCACCCAGTGCTTGGCTTTGAGAGTTCTAAAGTTTATTCCATAACTTGTCTACTGTTTGCTTGATTCATTTCAGTACTTTTACCCTTCCCGATATTTTTTAAAAAAGTGCCCCAGTACAAACAAAATCAATGTTCCATTTTCCACCGCGGTGCTTTTGAATGGATGGTTGAATTGTATTGCTAATAAGCAATAGCAAAAAAATATATAAAAAAGGAAGAACAGAAAAATAATTAGGATAGCTATGGTAAGAAGAAACAACGCTGCCAACCTCACTTGGAGAATGATAATGTTTAACCTCCCAAGGAACCACCAGCTCTAAACAGCTATTGATTTGCTAATTGCGTTCACTTTTCTATTCTATTGTTGCTTAGGGTGAGATTTAACCCCTGTGACTTGTGTATTTATGGGAAATTAACGAGGAACATGGACTGGAGTCAAAGCCAGACTAAATGATGAACATATACTATCTGCTGATTTCTTGTATGTGTCTCATGCATGTAAAGCCTCTTCGTAGAATGCACAGCAGACGAGGGCTAAAGTACAGGATTATTTTGACTAACAAACTTTAACTAACGTTTTGATCTCGGTTATGAGTGCATTTAAAAATGCACAGCACTTTTGCCAGACCACAGTTCTGGTGAACAAATATTGAAAGGCAATCATTTGTTTCCTCCACCACCCACCCCACCCCTTTCTGGCAATCTAATGTCCATGTAAAGATGCTTTAACCAGGGACAGGGTCAAGCACATCGAAAATTACATTTATGGAGATTAGTGGTGTGTTGAATTAACCTTCCTGACATTCATCTGATTATGCCTTTAAATGACTTGTTAGGGTTAGAATATACAGATTAATTTTTTTTCTCTTGTTTTTCTTATTTGATCCGCAACCTTCAACACTCCTGATGAAACATAGTGAGTTTACAGAGATGCTGATCCAGGGGCTGGGGGAGGGGGATCCAGATCACATTAAAATGAATGCTATTACAACAGCCCATTTAAAGGCTAAGACTTAATCAATAGCGACTGTTTAGTACGAGGCTCCATTCACCTGCAGGCAATTCAATACTTTGTGTAACACATTGTCATTCTTGATTGGCCTGTCCTAACTTTGCACTCGGGTCACGTTTAAAATCATTCGAGAAATACAGGGGCGGAATATATCAATACATCAAGTGGAAATTGCCATCTTTTGTTGAGCATGAATTAAAACCATGTAAGCCTGTATGACCAATTTTGATCAATGAATTAGGTATGACTTTTTCATCATATTTTTTGGGAGCATAAATTTGACACACAGAGGCAATTTTCTGAACCCCAAAATATTCTCAGTGTTGACTTTGATGACTTCATTTTTGACTTTGAACCCCCCCCCCCCGCCCCCCCACCTACTTATAGTTGAGGATCACTCTCTGAGCAAGGCTTGACTTTTACGAACACCGCCGGTATAACCGAAACTAGTTTTGACCATTGAAATAAAACATTATTCTGAATTTGCAGCAGAACTGCCAAAGATAAATAATCCTAAAGTTCTTTGGTTCAAAATTTGACCAAAACATTCAGCATATTTAAATTTTCAATATTGCACATGCATTCACCCCAATGGGGCTCAGCACAATCGGACCTAATTTCTAATTTTATTGGCAAAATGAAACCATTTCTGGGCAATCTGGAACCTCGCAAACACACATAAAGACAATCGGGCTGTTGACGGTGTGTGCCGATTTTGTCTTTTCCTCACCAAGGATGTCAAAAACCCAATTATCTTCTGTTTTAACAGATTGTCGTATAATCTGTCCGAGGTGTGTTATCACTGGAATTGTCCCGAGAGAGTCGGAGCTGACAATCTTAAAGATGAAAGGTGTTCAATACAGTATTCAACCTTTTCAGGGACAGTGGTTACAACAGTGGACAGCTTTTCGGTTATCATTGACATATTGGTTCATGTGTTGCAGCTTCGAAACAAAGAGAGCTGCCGTGATGTTTATTTATTTTAAAAACATACACTTTATTAATTCGTTTAACACTCTCAAGCAAATATAGAAACGTCTCAGTCAGACTACGTGCTTTCACTCGTCGTTCGGCTCGAGAGGCGTTCAAAGACCACCCCGGAAAACGTAAATCAACTTTAATCACACTAAGAAAAGCGAAAATAATGCACCAAAACAGAAAATCAAGCGATGAAATCACGAAATAAAATCTATGGGGGAGAGGAGCTGACCACACAACAAACGAATACATAACAAAAACAATTCTGAGATAGTCCAGTATCCTACACATGAAAATCTTCATTTGTGTGGGGAAAGCCAATGTCTCCCGAGTTAATACTAAATGTTGCGTGACGCGTAGCCAATCAAAAAAGCACCCTGGATGAAGAACAACGAAGCAAAATATGTCCTACCCGGTGTTTTATGTATGACTATACAAACTATACAAAGCACGTGTTTTCTCTATGACATGGCCTTGTGGATTGAAGCTTTAGGTGGAATCGCAGACTTTTCCCACAGCCTGTCTTGATATCTCTGGCATGAACCTTGGAGCAACTCCGCAAGCGACTGAGGTTATCGGTCAAGGACCCCACCAAAAGAAACTGTGAGCGTGTCTTTGCAAGTGTGCAGGCTCATGTTCTGATCCTGCGGGCTTGTGATGAATCCGGAGCCTCGTGCCACAGCTGGTGCATATAAATAAGAGGACAGTGTTGGTCCTCAAGCACGCCTACGATGGAAATTTTACACAAAAATAAAAATGACTTAGCAGAGACTTTGTGATAAGCAGAGGAGCGATCAAAATCGAACGCAAAATATTAAATACGTCATAAAATAACCGGTGCTCCTCCTGAGAAAGTTTTTTTTTAATCGTTGAACGTCAAGCATTTTTTATTTCAGCCATAAAAACCAAGCGTGAGAATGTAGGAAAGAGCTACAGCATGTTTCTCTGATGTCGCAAAAGTGTAAAATCGTTTTAATGATGGACATAAAGTCATTTATGTTTTTGGACATCATTCAAAATCATTAACTTTCTTGCATTTTTTTAATTGACTCCTTGAAATGGAGGAAGAGCGATTCAAGTGTGTGACTTGTATGTGTCAAAAAGTAAGTAAACAGTCAAGCAATATAATGTGTAATTTTAGACTGGTGAGCAGGTTTTCTACCAGTAGGACTCTTCCTACAAACAGGGTTTTTTTTTTAGATTTTTCAAAAAATAGTTTTTCGAGCAAGTTTATTATTTTGACTTTTTAAATGCTTGCTTTTAGTTTAGTTTTTTTTCCAGTTTTAGTTTTTTATATATGGTTTATTTGTTGAATGCAAGCTAAAAAGAAAATAGGATTGGGTAATAAAGTAACTACATGACCTTCCTTCTTCACATATGTACAGCAATACCAAAATAAGTGCGTTCAAAATAAACACTGAGAGCTAATGTATGATTTTAATTGACTAAGATGACAGGCTTTTCAGGACAGTTATAGTTAGTATTATTAACGTAAGACATAGTTTCAGTCAGTTGTTTTTCAAAGCATTTTCAGTTTCATTTTCTTTCATGAAAGAATTATAGTTTTTAGTGATTGCGTTATTTTTCATCGGTTATAACGACCTTGATGCGCCCGCCATTAAATGCCACTCATTCAAGCTCGTGAGTACGCACACACTGCCATTTGTATGGGTGAACATACAAAAGCAGCACGTGCAAGGTGTAACGGAATGCTAATTCATGCAAAACCCTGGATGGAGTGGTGAGCAGACGGCCAAAGGAGGAGCGCCACAGGGCTCACAGGTACACACGTGTGCACATTCATTTACAATGCATTTTTCCATTCCTCCTTTTACATTTTGTGCCTTTTTCTCTCACAGAGTTTCTATTATTTCCATTTGTGTTACGCTCTTTTAGAACTTGTCTCCCCTCCCTTTTCCTATTTGAACCTCACTATTTCCTGCTCTTTCATCACCATACCATTTTGCTCTGTTTTTCTTTTTTTCTTTTTTTTTTTAGATATCAACAGACTGTGAGTATAGTTCTAAGAAGTAAACAGTGAGAACTTCTCAAGAGATTTGTGGGGCGGGGGTGAGGATATATAAGGGGGCAACCTCAAGGCAATAGCCGCAACGAATAAGAAGGATCAGTTCACCACTCATTTTGTTTTTGTCTGAAAATGTTGGCCGCCCCTTTCAAGCAATGTAAATAATAATCATTTGCAACTTCTTCCAAGAAATGAGAAACTGCTTTTTTATGTGCGCAAATGACACAGTGCTGTGAAAAAAATTAATGTTGAGAAATTTAATTCTGATCAATGAAATGTACGAGGGCAGCTGAGAAAAAGTGTAAAAATGAACAGCTTGGGAGAACATCATTTGCATATCCCATAAACCATATAGACTGTGCCAGATTATGAAATCAAACATGCAGATGGGATGCATCATGGAAGAGTGTCCTTTTTAGTAAAAACAAAAGCATCATTTGTCATCACTGAAACACAAGACCAGTTTTCATTAAGTGTCTAGGAAGTGGCACCATAATCCCCCAAAAAGTTACTTAAATTCAGAGAAATGCAGGTCGTACTGATTCAGTTGCGTAAATAATCTTTCCTTGTCAATCATATCGCAATTATTTTCTGTATTACCGTATTTTCCGCATTATAAGGTGGTTCGGATTATAATGTGTACCTTCAATGAATTGCCTATTTTAAAAATTGTTTAATATATAGGGTGGACTACAGTATAAAACACGTAGAATAGAAGCTACAATCAAGGCTGATGTTGCCCTTATACATCCACTAGAGAGAGAGAGAGCAATGCCAAAGGGAATACAACACAATACAGCTTCATTTATATAGAGCAGTCATAACCGCGACAACTGGAACAAAAGCCATGAGAACTGGTCATAAACACAGACATAAAACATCGTATTACAAAATAATAAATGAAAGACAAAAGTTATGAAGACAATTGAATCAACAAAAAGACACACAAACCCTCCACAAAGTCTTGCATGTCTCCTTTTTCCTACGTTTAGTCAGTCGTTAAGTATGCTTTTGGTATTATCTTCGTTTCATCATGGCTGTGGAGAGCTCACGAAGTAGTTGTCTGTTGGAGTTTGTGTTGGCGAATGCACCTGAGAATTAGTCTCTGGCAGAACGCTGTTAGGTTACAATAGATTCCTGCTAATAAATCACTACTAGATGGCAGAGGAACACGAACAGTGAAACAACTCAATGGGGAAAATAAAGAGACTGTTAACTCCATATATATATATATATATATATATATACTAGCTGGTTCGCCGCCCTCCGGGCGGCTCATCAGCTAGTTCCTGCGGAAGGCTGGTAAGGTGGGCCTTCGGCCCACAAAAGTGTTGTTGCTTGGTTCAACTTTTTGTTCATCTTCATTGCTTATCGCGAAAATAAAGAGATGTTTAGCTCTACTAAATAACAATTTTATTGCAATGCTTGTGGGTAGACAACATTTTTTTGCTAAGATTTCAAAAGGGACAGACGGAAGGACAGACCGCGTGCGGGACGACGCGCAATATATATATATAGATAAGGCGCATCGGATAATAGGGGGAAATTGAATGCTTTTAGGTGTGACTTATCATGCGTAAAATATGGTACTTTCTGATGGAGTCCCTGTCCTGTCTTTGCTATGTGCAGCGGAGCCCTCTGACTCAAGCTGTCAGATGCATGCTACTTTTTTTTAACCCTACCAACAAGTCATCGTGCAAATGTGGCGGGAATAAGACAAACAATCTGAACAATTTTATGATGCTTCTGTCAGTTGCAAGTATGAGTCATGCAGAAGAAGGCAAAGTATTGCAGTGCTCTTCAGCAGTAGTCCGTCTAAAGTGTTTATTATTGTCGGGCCATCACTTTATGAGTGGGAGATATGAGTGGGAGATAGCCTTTCATTCATTTTCTATCACCCTTGCCCTCGATGGGGCGATGAGTGAGCTGTGGGCGAGAAGCGGGGGACGTTGGTTGGCAGTCAATCGCGAGGCACATACAGTCTAGACAAGCATTCATACTTAGATTCACACCACCCGTATGGACAATTTATGGTCTATGGTGAACCTAACGACACATTTTGTCCCTTGAACTGGCCGTCAGCCAATCGTAAATGAATGAGAAAATTTATAATCCAGTTCTGTTGATTTAGACTTGACTGAGCAGTCGATGTTTTTTTTCTCGAACTGTAAATGTCACCTCTCCTGATCCAAGGTCAGGCAAGGCCAAAAACGACAATGGGTTCACTGTTGGGATGAGGCAAACTGCAAACTGCTAAGCTACATTGCAAATGTGCACCAAACAACTATGACATCACAATTACCTGGTGATGTGTGCACGTTATGTAAATGCTCCACATATACACAAAATCTCATGCCATGCATTTTAAACTTTATTGACTTTTACTATCCCAAAGCAGTGATTATGTAATATTATCGCGCATTAAAACGTGTGATGACCATTTTCTTCAGTTTCTTACTTGATGTAGCAGATGGAGCTGCAATTCCAATATTGATTGGAAATTTTATTGAGCAGTGATTAATGCATAACGCCGTTGTCTGATAATTCTCATTGTGTTAGTATTAACCCTTTCAGGGACAGAGGTTAATGACTGGACAGTTTATCACGTTATCAGGTTACAGGGTGCATGAAAGGGTTAATCTAATCAAATTTTCTTACTCTACCGATTTTTTTCCCCCTTTGCATAAATTCATGGCAGAGGATATTAATAACAAATAACGCTTTACGTAACCCACTGGCCACCGTCGTCCTTTATCTAAATAGAGTCCCATTTTCCTGGTGTTAATTACGTAGTGTTCGTTGACCAAAATGGCATTCGGCGTAGTTTTCCCAAGGCGATATCACATAACTTTAAATCATTCACACGACATCAGATTCTACCTCAGCCTATTAACACAAAAATAGCTTGTTATTTTAGCATCGCACATGAAAGAAAACAGCACCGATGGTTTCCTCGGAGGACAAAAAATTTCCCGCGCCTTGTTACCCAAACCTTATTTGGAAAAACACTGCGATATCTGCCCATCTAAACTAAACTGGAAGTAGCTCCAAATCACATGCATGACGATACGAAAAATGGTATGAATGGATGGTAACAAAAATCACACTTGCTTCTCTTAAATAATGGAATAAAATCAAATCAGATTGATGAATTTGATATCAGTTATCTGGAATAAGTCACTTACTATCAAGCACAGATAAGCAGATGGTGCTGGTGATAAACTTCTATACTTGTGTAAAGTCTCGAACAGCAGAGATGCTATACAGCGATTTCCCGCTCTGCATGTTATTTATATTTTCAGTGCCATAGACCTGCAGCTGCTCTTTTTAACTCAATAATAACACTTTTATTCTAGATTTTTTTTTTTTTTGGGTGGGAGGGGGCAGAGTGCGGTACACTTTTAATGAAAACCAACTTCTGTCAAGTCCACAGGGGGGCGAAGAGCCTTTGATATTTCATAGCCCATTTTGGAGTATGACTGCCACTCAACTGCTAAACATTCTGATGCAGCGTTAAAAGGTTGTCAGATATTGATCACCGTGTGAGCTGACATTTCCTGTGTGAAGCGATACGTGTGATGTGACTATATGTGCCAGTGGTGTATTTATGAGAAATATTCCATATTCATCGTGAGAAGACTGCTCGCAGAGGGACATGCGAGAAAGTAGAGCCTCACTTTTTGTGCCTTGGGCATGTTTTGTTAGCGTTGCACTTAAAAGGGCAAAATGCATTTTTTTTTTTAAGATGATGATTTTTGAAGAGTTGTGCAGTTGCTAGGTAACACGGACAAATGAATGGATGTCAGTGACTTATAGAAAAACAAGAATATCTACTATATGAATTATGGATTGAAATAGTAGATAAAACTGTTTGCTCTATCTTCACGTTTGACTGATTGTGTTTTTTTTTCCTTTCATTTCTTTTCCATTGTGTGTATCAAAACAAACATCTCAAGTCAATTACACCAACATGAGCTTCCTAATACTTGGGCTCAATTTTTGGAAGCGTTAGAAGAACTTGAAGTCCTAAAACATTTGACTTTGCCATTGAGGGAAAACAAGCGTGAAATCCAAAGCAGAGTCAAAATATCAAAGCGTCATCATTTCCAAAATGACAGATGACACAAGTGCACAGAAGAGCCACCTCAAAATGCAGAGTGCTTCATTTCATCTCAAATCCAGATACACAGCCATTGCATGTTTCTCGAAAGTATTTTGCGTAGCTAGAGGTCAATGCAGTGCAAAAATAAAAGAAATGCAGGGCTCTTGATTTCAAACCAGTAAAATATGCAGTGCCATAATTGTTTCCCTTTATTTTAACATGAGAAACGTTTCTACTGCAACACAGAAAATCTATAAATGTTGTCAAAAGATTGCCAGTACAGTCACCTACTGTCATTTTAGCAATCACACTGGCTTTTGGGAAAGAGGGGGGATTACTTGGGGGGGTGGGGGGAATCGATGGTGACGTTATAAACCTTATAAACAAATATCACTGAGAAATGATAGCAGGATACAACATTTGTGGCAAATACATACCCAGAGCAGTTCGGCCATCATGTTTGTGCTGTGTGTTGGGGACTTACGAAGGTCTCTTCATACGAAATGTTCAAGTTACGAAACGCCTCAACTGGAAAATATTGCCTCTTGTTTAAAAAGAAATAAGATATAAAAGGTAAAAATGCAGTAAAGCTCAGTGTTTCCTGAAGGCAACATACTTGTAGCTTCTCTGCCATTGGCTATTACCTGGCATTTTCCTGGCATCCCATTGGCTAAGAGGAACCTCTACCGTATGTGTCTATGTCTGAATAGACATAATAAGCGTTTGGAACGGATTAGGGCATTTACATGTAAAACGCGTCTCTGCTTACAAAATGTTCATGTTAAGAAATTTCTTCCAGAACCAATTTATTTTGCCAGTAGAGGTACCGATCTACTATCACACTGTCAATGTTAATTTCAAACATACAATGCTTTGCGTTGTCAAACAATTTACTCATAAAGTCTCGTGAGATTACAATGGTGTTTGTGCTCCACCGAATAACAGAAAGTCATCTGTGTTGCTTCTCAATTGGATCTTTCACAGTCGGCTACAACACAGGGAACGTGGTGGTAAAGTTGAATAACTATCGATTTTGACATTTGACAATGAGCTTTGTCAGTTTTAATACAAATCATACTTGTTTGCTCTTGCTCAAGTGGTCATTAGTTTGACATTAGATTTGATTTTGAAGCGAGGAGCCCTTGGCTGCACCTGACCTCATGCATGAGATTGACTGTGGAAAGGAAGCAGGGATGATTGTGTCTTCCTTTTAGCCGGCTCTAATGAGAAGCTTTTAAGAAGGATGAGACACTGATTAGTGAAGGGCTGAGGTTGACTTGGTGAGATCGAATGGGCAGACAGATGAAGGCGAGGGAAGAAATTGAGAGGAGGAACAAATATGTAGAAGCGGGTGAAGAGGCAGAAAAACATGAAGATGAGTGTGGGTTGGAGTGGATATGTGAGGTGAAATCAAATCAGAGTTAAGAGCAGATGGAGGAAGTATTTAGAGTGGCCTGAATGGACAAAGAAACAAAAGAAAAAATTGCCGAGGGATGTTTGTAGTGACTGTTTTAGCGAAGACCTCCATCGATCGGGCAATACTGCATAAGCAATGTGCACTGATTTAATTCATGAAAGAGAACATTAGTACGGTTCTCAGTTTATTGTGGAAAACAAACAAAACCAAAAAAAAAACGATTACCGTGTTATGGACAAGACAGGATGTGGGTTGGAACCGTTTCGGGAGGCCACGCAACTTTACTGAGGTGCACGTAGCATGGAAGAATTTGTTATCAAAACATTCACAAGTGTCAGCAGCCATTTTAATTTTCCGTATGCCTCCGGTCCAAAGATGACACAATCGCTTGTAAACTGTGAACACACACTTAACATTAATCACGACTTTGGCGCGCTCGTATTTTCCACTTGTGGTACCCTAGCGTGAAGTGTGAGCAGTGTTTACTTTGGTGTTTATTTCTTAACCCACCTTGAGACCCAGCTGCAGTGTTCCTTCATATAATATTTGTTCTTGGATACACTTTTTTTTCAAACTGTTACGCGCCAGCGCTCTGTGTTGCTATGCGCACTACAATCCCCATCTTGGTGATGTGCCTTTCTTGTTATTATTTAGAATTGTTCAAGTCACAAAAATCATCACGCATTGATTTTTTTTTCTAACAGATTTTCTGGCAGCAGATCAACAAAATTGCTTGAACTGATTTTGTTTTCTTGGTTAGGATGGTTTTGTGTTATGTTATGAGCCACCTGTTGCTCAACATAACTTCAGTCAATGGAGGGCTGATATTTGACAATAGGAAGAAAAATATTAAAAACAAATTCAGCTTTCTCTTAATGTGTCGTAAACTCTCATGGCATTTTTATGTTGGGTTGACACACAGCATAAATTAGAGCTGAGAATAGTTTTTGAAGACACCATGAATAAAAAAAAAAAACGGTGTGCAAGTGCTGAATATGCTTATTTTGAAGTTCAATCCCACTAGAGAAGATAAAGGTTACCAAATATATAAGCAATTCAATGATAAAGATTATCTTTATTCTTTAGAAAATTGAAGTAGATTGTAGAGAAGTTCCCGGGTTCCAACATAACAGAAATTAGCATATTTTGCTTTTAAAACCACTCGCACAATTAGCATCCAGAGCATGCGTAGCATATTATTCCTGTCACCAAGGTAACGCATTCAATAAAGAATGAAGTTCTACCTTGACCCTCCGGAGCGCTTCCCTCTTCTTCCCTGCCTGCCTGGCCGTGTCAAGCTGTCACCCATAAACCAATCATAAGCTAACATCTCCCTTCTCGAGTCATCGTTCACCTTTGACCTCGCCCCTGAAACCAGGTCCAGTCCAATAAGGCTCCATGTGACACTGAGGCACTCACTCGTGGCACAAAGACAGAGCCGCCAATCATCCAGGATAATATGAAATGGGCTGACCCTGCGGTGGCCCCCCTGTCCTTGTGCAGGCACAGACAGGATGAGAGGCGGTGGAGTGGAACTTCCAGGTTACCGTCATGCTGTTCCTCACGTTGATATTCTTTCATAGGGAGAGCATATTAGAGTATGAAAACACTTCTGAAACTTTTTTTAAACAGATGGCAGTGGGTACTTATCACTAAAAATAATATAAATCTGAAGAGCATATCTCTTGGGCGTCTCAGTGTTTACAAAGTGGCTTAATAAGTTGTTTTTATTCGCACTCCGCAGTTGAAGTGTTGCTTGTGATCAGTTTGCCCTTGAGAAACAGCAAGCCTTGTGATGATGAGATTGTTTTTTTATTTTTATTTTTGGTATGATGTGGAACAGTGGAGCCATTGGCTTGCTCCATTAACCTTTAACATGCTGCCGTGTGCATCATTCAGTCGAGCCACCGGAGGCTACTTGGTTGGAATAAGTAAGAGGCGACACAATTAAAAAAATAGGAGACACTCATAGTTATTTGCAAATCGCTAGTGGAAAACTCAGATGACATCTAAGCTGCTTTACGTTTTTGCTCTTTCATAACAGCTGCTCTTGGATGCTTAGGAAGCAAAGCGGGAATTCAGAGGGAACAGAGATCTTTATTGTTGCTATTTCAAACATGTGGAACTACCGTTTCATGTTTGGATTAAAAAAAAAAAAAAACAATGAATTACCAATTGGGCGGTCCAGTGGTTAGCGCGTCAATTCCAGGTCCGGCCTATCTGTGTTGAGTTTACATGTTCTCCCCCGGGCTGCATAGGTTTTCTCCGGGTACTCCAGTTTCCTCCCACATTCCAAAAACATGCATGGCAGGCTGATTGAACACTCAAAATTGTCCCTAGGTGTGAGTGTGAGCACGGATGGTTGTTTGTCTCTGTGTGCCTTGCGATTGGCTGGCAACCGGTTCAGGGGATAGGCTCCAGCACCCCCCGCAACCCTTGTGAGGATAAGCGGATCGGAATATGAATGAAATACCAATACTAGGGAAATGTAATCTGGAAACAACTTGCATATCAAAGGTGTCAAACGGGGACTCGATAAATTAACACATTACTCGAGCCAGCCCACAGTTAAAGGTCATTTACAATCTACAAGAAAGTAACATTCTCCTGACTCTGATCTAATCACTTTCTTCTCTGAACTAATGCTGGACAGTTTGTCAAGGATTAGGCTAACCTTTTATGAATGTAACAGATGTCCTTTCTCTCCATTCGCATATCCAGGCAATCGATAACCGTGTCATGTTTTCCCAATAAATAGACTTGGCCCAGTCATATTGATAAGACACAATTGGGTAGAAGGCAAGGCAAAGACATTCAGCTTTTATGTCATACCCAATGTAACTCAGTGTGCTTTACATAAAAGTACAACAAAGACATTTCAAAATAAAGTGCAGAAATAAAAGATAGCTTACCAAAATAAATAAAGGAACTTTTAAAGATGCTTAAATGACTAATATGTAGGCATTGGGGTGGGGGAGGGGCATACTTTTTAACCTGGTGTTTATAAGCATTCACTATTGGGGCTCACTTGCCTACTGTTGGCAGCTAATTATATTTGGAAGCAGCATAACAGCTAAATATTTCTGCACCATGTTTGCTTTGAACTTATTGATATGTTTTGATCTCTTTGTTCTGGTCAGTTGCAGTGTTCTGAATGAGCTGCAGTTGGTTGATGCTCCTTTGCGGGAGTTCGGAAGATAATAATGGCAAACTGTCAACGAATTTAATAATAGACACTCGTCTTGGCAAATGTATCTTCTGCTAGACCGAAAGTGGCGTCTTGGCCTAGCTATTTCGATTACAAGACAGATGCGCAATGAATTTTTTGCCGCATCAGCAGGAATAATTCACGAGATGGAAAAAATACAAGAGTGGCTACTAATGACAAATGTCCCACCCTCATCGTTTGGAAAGCTCCATTTGCACACAAAAAAAAAAAGTAAATTATTCATCTCACAAATGTAATAAATAACCATTGCAATCCAAATGGGGAATCTGTTGCATTTATATTTCATGAGAGAGCAAAAGATTTTAAACAAACTGCTTCATTATAAAGACACACACACTGTAATTGCTATGATTGCCTCCCCAAACACCCGCAGTCAAAATCTTCAAACAAAAGTCTCCTATCCTAACAAATGTATGCCAGCTACACGAATAATGATGTCGCTCTCCCTTCCTGTCTGTCGAAGTGATGCTATGCATATTCGCAAAGGCTAATTCTCTGGCATTCCCTTCCAAGTAGCCGTTGTGTGATGTCTGTTCACTGCAGGGAGCCACCTGTCTGCGTGCCAAGAGATAGCGCGCGCACACACACACACACACAGACACACGCAAACACACACACAACAGAAAAGTATGATAGCAAGCAATACAGTGGAAAGAGAATTCGACTGTGCCTCAAACTAATTCATCAGAGACGCTGATCAAGGATGAGAAACTAAAACCAAATTTCAATTATTTTCTTCAAACCACAGAGACCGCTCACCATGAGAAAAAATGCAATTGATTGCAACTTGAGGACTCATTTGAATCATTTGATCGTGTCCTCACTCATCCATTTGGTCACGTAGTAAATTAAAACGTTATCAAATGACGCCCTCTCCTCAGCCTTCACCCGCCCACCCCAATTTCCTTGCACCCATTTTTTACAACTTTTTCCTTCTATCTCAGTCATCATCTCTCCCTCCATTCATCTCCTCCAGAGGAGGCACAACTATCGCACACTACCTTTTCCCCCCTCTCATTTATTTCAATTTGTCATGCTTTCCTCTCATCCTTGCTGCCGAGCAGCCTGAAAAGGAGCACGCCAATCAGAGATGGCCGATGAAATTTTCGCCGTCTCCCGTCTTGCAGTAATGAAACATTTAGATGCGGGCTCAGCTATGACTTTGCATTAATGGCCTGTGTTGATGGAGAAGACGGAAGGCGGGAGCAGAGAGGGGACACACTTCACCTTAATAACCCTTGCAAATCCAGGTCAGACACCAAGATGCCAAGATAATCGGTTTCCTCAATGAGTCGCTACCATGGCTTCAAAAACGTTCTACAGTATGCATATTGATGTGTGTGTGTGTGTGTGTGTGTGTGTGTGTGTGGTGTGTGTCATATTCTGTATAAATGAAAGGAATGACTATTGACATGTTTCATCTCAACCAAGATTAGCCTGTCAGGAAACTTGTTTCGGATTGTTCCACAGTTGATGTCATACTAGATAGCCAATATATAAAGTGGCTGAGACATTATGTGAAAATGATGATTGACTGGCTAGATTAGCCTCCTTGGGTCACCCAGCTTCCATCTTGATGCGCTCGCAAGGGAAGGAAAATGGAATCTTCATCATTTGCTAAATAATGCAGGCCTCGAGAATTGAAGGCAAAAAGCTTGTGCTCGCGACATGCTTTCTTTTTATTACCTCTGCCAAGGTTCGGGTTTCGTTAGCATAGGTTCTGTCTGTGTGCAACTGTTCGTCTGGAATATTTGATGTATCAACCATGAACTTTTTTGATGGCTCAATATTCGTCCAGTGTTGTCCCCAGTAATGCGCCAAACTGAACTGTACCGGGTGGTGGAAATAAGGCTTAAATACACCGTGAAGTGAATACAGAGATTTGTTTGTAAATATCAGAATCTCTGCATTCACTTCACATTCAAATAATGTTCATTGAACAAGTATGTTAAAAACACACAAGAAATATGTATCTATTAGTTTGAGCTGCTATAGTATTACAGCCAACGGGTCACTTTAAACAAATGTACTGTACATTTAAGACACAAACATACAGAGAGCAACTTAAGATGACAATTGTACAAAGGATGCAGAAAGTGATCCAGTAACACAAAGTGACAAATTGTATAATAGTTGTAGTAGTACTGCAATGGGTCCAGCGAGGTGTTCAATGGAATTAATCAGTAGAGATGTCAACACTGACATGTCTGTAGTAGTTCAGGTCCACAATTGCAGATTAGAGATGTATCATTTTACAGTTTTTTACCATATCAGTTTTTACATTGTTTATTGACGCATGTGGGCGTCTGGCGCAAGTGAACACTTAGCTAGTTTGCTATGCCTTCACCCCAGAAATACATGTCCCTTGAATGCTAGAATTTACAGAACATCTAAGTGTCTTTATGTAAGTTCTTACGGGACGAGATGACGGAATTGACACCATGGTAGACCCTTCCGGCCTAGAGGAGCCCTGGAAACCTATGAGCTCATGAGTTAGCTCATGAGCTAGCTTGTCTTTTGGAAAGTACCACAATGACACAGTGGGATAGAATTCAGCCACTGAAGGCTTTAAGCAGTTGTACTCAAACATGAAGATATGTGTAGGCATAATAAAGTTGCAAGACAAAGTGACTTCATATTTTGAGCACAGCGTGGTTTCAAGCATTCAGCTGAGACAATAACTTTCAGGATTTTAGTTTTGTCATTCAACTTGACAGTTCTGTTCACAACACATTAGGAGTCTCTGCTGTGTGTTTTTCAAAATTTCAATCAGACAAAAGAATTTGACTACCTCTAAAGATTAGTTTTCATTCCATTCATTTCATATTATTCAATGTAATTCATTGTACTTTTCATTTCTTGTTATTTCAAGAAGTGTAAGTGGCTAAAATTGATGGTTTTCCTGATGCCGCAGGTGTTCCCAACTTTGGTGTTTTTGCTCCCTCTAAGGGTGCGAGACAACATATCAAGGGGTGTGAATAATTTCAAAATTTTGTACAGTATAACCATTTTTTTTTTAAATGGTTGAAAGCTGGGAGCATGGTTTGGCACCATTCTAAAGGCATCCCACAGCCCGTATGGGGCTCTGATTTAATTTAGCGCCACTTTCTTTCACAGCTCATATGTTACACATTTTAGGCGGGCTGTTGGCATTAACATTGGCCATTTGTTAGATTTGTTGTCTTTTGAGATGCCTGCGCCCAACTCCTGCTGCCTTTCATCAGTAAATAGACTACAATGAGCCCGCTGACTGTCATACAAGAATGCTTCCCAAGAATCTGCCCTCAACACTTGTCACTTCACATCTATCGCTTCATGTGTGCCAGTGCGGCTTGGAGGCTATGTGCTATTATTCATCCCCGGCCAGTAAGTGAGTATGACATGGTGAGATAGAGGCTCATACCCTTATGCAGGTCCGTGCACAGATGCAGGCGCTTGCCCAGCCTGTTTTCACAAGAGCCGAAAAAAGCAATGGGTGTTGAAATCAGGAAATATCTCTCCAGTCCCTGCGATTGGCTGGTGACCAGTTCGGGGTTGTACCATGCCTCTCACCCAAAGTCGACTGGGATAGGTTCCAGCCCACCTAGATATTATCCAATGCGGATATATAATGTGTAATACACTTTTGAGCAATCATTCAGTGCAGTTATTTTATTTTTCTATATTTTAACACAGTGCTAATCTTAAGACTATGCATCATGTTATAGCAATTTTTTTTTAATTACTTGGTGTAAAAGGCTTGAGAATAAGTTAGCTCGCCTAAGGACACATTTTCGTGGACATGATATGAAATAGATTTCCATGTTGGTTTAAAAACCAGAGATGGGCAGCTGCACTGCTTCTCTTTTTCAACTGCGCAGTACCGGATAAACTTGACTCTTCTTGGCTTGGTTGAAGACCAATGATAGCCGCAATTGGTATTCTAAGTCAATATATCAGAATCCTGTGATTGGCTGGCAACCGATTCAGGGTGTCCCCCGCCTAGTGCCCACAGACAACTGGGATAGGCTCCAGCACCCCCCGCGACCCTCGTGAGGATCAAGCGGTTCGGAAGATGAATGAATGAATATATCAGAATCAGAATCATCTTTATCACTACGTAAACCACATCACTTGCAGTGCACAAAAGGAAGTCCCCTATTTATGTACTTCTCATCAGGTGGTTGCTGTTCAAGGTAAGAAGTTGGACTATTTTAAAGGACGGTGAGGAAGGCGAGACAACAAACAAGTACCAAAGTGGAGACTATGGAATCCAGCATTATAAGCGTTTCTTGCTTATTTTTCTCTTTCTGGTCATGTACACCCCAATGCCCAGATATTTAAAGAATATTGGTAGTAGTGCTAATGTGATGGTACTTTTTGGGTTTACGTCTGTGAAAGGACTACTAGTGTCTGGATGCAAATATTTGTTATTTTATTTTAAGTGATGTTGCTTTCTAGCCTCTGTTGTCATTGCCCTTCATTCAGCCTCCCACCTTGAGGATTCAAAGCCACTTACAATAGAAACATGATGTTATCACGGCTGCATAATATTACTTTCATCACTTCGGATTCTGTAGGATATAAGGACATTATACTTCGGCACAAAATGAAGCACATTGCAATTGATTTGTTGCAACCACGACTGCTCATAAAAGAGAGTGAAAGAAAGGCAGTAAACCTTTTTGAGAAAAGAGTCCATTAAAAGTGACAGCAATGCCCCAAGATGCGCCTGTGTTATGCCTAACAATTGCCGTTTTCAAGTAAACGTTGTTTTAACTCAACCCACATTTTTGATTTGCCATCTTTTGTCACATGCTAGCTGCAAGCCAGAGCTCAACTGCCTCCATAATTCTTGACCGTGTGACGCCGTATTGTGCCGACAGAGCTTTATTAATTCCCCAACCCAAAATCAATGCCATACCTTTCGCATCGCAATGAAAGTCTTGGACATTGTATTTATTCTGCTTGTAGGATCTCATCATCTCTTTCTCTCTCCATAACTCCTTCATCTTTTCCTGGACTATCCTTAGGGAATGCGATGAAGATGAATGACAGCAGGGTCATTTTACCACCAGCGGAAAATGTCCCACCGATAATAGAAACAGTCATAATGTGTGTGTGGATGTGGGTGTGCATCAATGTGTTTGTGTGATTATGCATATTACATCATAAAAAAAGAAACGGATTTACATATTTTCAACATCTCCAACTTTGTCATACATGTATAATGTATCCAGCCTTCAAGGATTTATAAGAATGTAGGGCGATGTCTCCACAACCAGTGTCACAGCCTTCAACCCTGCACTGGCATGTTGAATTAAGTCACTAGTGGCGACATCGGAAAGGGATTGTCCGCGGCTGGAAATCCCCATGACCTTTAGACGGAAATGTCATTTATTTTGACATAATTTGCTATTGTTCTCCCCCTCATCCGATCAGGCTGTAATGATGATGGTTATTCGTCAGAAATCGTTTTTCATCCATCATTTTAGGGATGGGTGCACACCAATACTAAGTATTGATACATGTCTTTTTATTGATACCGATAAAAAGACATGCATGGCTAGCTAAATGTTTTTTTTAGTGTATCCATGTCAGTGCTCTCACATGCCCATTAAGATGCAATTTTTATTATAAGTATACTGTTTGTATGTTAAAAGGTTTGGATTAGCAAAACGTCACATTTGACCAAAATTCCCAAACATGGTAAAGAAAACTTGCCCATGCACGAACATTTTCAGGCCAAGAGCAAGTACACCCGTTTACAAAAATAGGGCCCGAAGACTTGTTAATTTTTGGCATGAGTTGCACAAAATTTAACCCCTGCCTCGTCACATCTATTCTTGGGAATCAAGAGTGGCACTGAGGGTCTTTTGCACTGGCTTTAGGTTAAAGATTCAAATCTTTCTGCAAAACAAAAACGGATGGACATTGAGAGTGATGGTTGAAGAGATTTTCTTCCCCGTGTTTGTGCTGTAGTGTATGCAACTAAATGCACACTGTAACCTGATAACATTATAAGCTGTCCACTGTAGTAACCACTGTCCCCGAAAGGGTTGAAACTAACATTTAATTTAATGAATTAGGAAAATAATAATAAAGATAATTATACGAAAAATGAAAATCACACCTGCCGAGTTAACGGTTGTCTCGTATATCAGTATAGCCGTGCTCTCAATCACTCATCCACAGTACCCCCCCACCCCTCCTTAACAGGTTAATCTCATTTGTTGTGTCTAGCTCTCCTACCCCACAACCAAATGAGCCTCAGGGAATGCCGTCAATCAAAAGCCTAAAAGAGGTCTTCACATGGACCTTACTCCCTTGTGGCCCCTTGCTCAATGGAGGATGAAATTGTCCTGCGGTGGATCATTCAAGGCAAAAGGCCAGGTCATCCTTGGCAGGGGTGCTTGACCAGTGCGTCATCCAAAGCATCACCCCAAAAAACAAAACAAAAAAACTTCACACTCTTCTCCTTAACATTGCAGGTTCCATTGTTGTTACTTATATAAATTCACCTTGAACCTATTCTAACTTCTTAGAATACCAAACCAAACTAAGGGAATTTGTTTTATTACCATATTTTCCGCACGATAAGGCGCACCTAAAAGCATTCAATTTTCCCAAAAGCTGACAGTGCGCCTTATAATCCGATGTGCCTTATAGTTGGTGTGAGTCTCTTTATAGTCCCCATTGAGTTGTTTCCCTGTCAGTGTTCTTCTGCCATCTAGTGGTGATTATGAGCAGGAACCAATTGTAGCCTAAAAGGGTTCTGCCCCACACTAATTGACATGTGCATTCGCCAACACATACTCAGTATGTTTTGGAACAACAATGGTTTGGTTTCTATTTGTCAAGCTAAAAAAATAAATAAATACAAAATCTGTATGTATTCTTGTACAACATTCGCAACATTCACCAGATCATTATTCCTGCCACATATGACATCTGAAAATATTTTTTTGTTTTCAAAAAAGATTTGTTGTGTTGCAATTTATGAACAGATTTTTTTTAAAGCGCAAAAAGTGTACATTTGACGAGCACTTCAAATTGTTCCGTGTGTAAAAGCATTCTAAAATATTTCCTGAAATCTTGCATTATCCACCATTTACTGGACAGTATTGGAATTGTAAAGAAATGGCTTATTACTACTGCCAAGTGCAAATGCATGCCAAGGAAAAAAGATATTTGTTTCCTGGTTCATGAGTAAGTAGGCATGATGAGCATGATTATAACAGCTGATTCCCACAAAAAATTGGCAAGTGGCATAAATTAGAAGCGAGTATATTTCCAAACTGACTTTTGGTGAGAGGCAGGGAACTCACCTGTCAATCACACAGCAGGTGAGTTGAAAAGGGAAAGGCCACAATAAAAATGCCACCTTCAAAAAAAATGTTTTAAAAAGCAAACAAACAAAACAAAGACCAGTTGAAAGCGCGCACGCATTCTCAGGAGGGGTGTCTTTTCAGAAGCAATATGGGCAGTAAACATAACCTAATGATGATGGTTGGTTATTGCCCTCAAAGTGTATTTGGGGAAGATAATCATTTGTGGAGCAATAGCGCTTGGAGTTTAACTTTATGCCATGGTGGTAAGACCCTCTCCACACCAGAGGGACTCTGCGGTCTGGAGGTTCTTGCTGCCCACTTTCACACATTCAGAAAGTACTCTACAGTTTTCTCCAATTCTCTCATCATTTTTTTAAAGACATTGCCCAGTCGTGGAAGTTACATACCGTGTACATAATATCAGGTCCAAAATACCAGATAAAAATGCTGAGCTGATTTTTTGAAACCAAGATGTTCTCACTGAAGGCAGTGAAAAGCGTCTTCTTATTATTGTGATTACAAATCTTATTCTATGTTACCTTTACAATCTTTTTTTTTACTTCTTTAACTGTTAAGACTTTTGATGTTCCCTTAAGAGCTAGTGGGCGGCATTGCTGAGAGGAAGCGTGGTCCTCTCCCAACACAGGTTGTGGGATTGATCCCCAGCCATTTTGATAGATACTGAACCTCCTGAAGCTGTGTCCTTGGTGAAACAGTGGCAAGTGCTTTGAGTACCCGAGGTAATTTCGCGAAAAGTGCTACTCAAGAAAAAGCCCATTTACCATTTAAAAACATGTCATGGACAGTTATCAAAGCACTTCATTATGACCCCTCGGAACAAATCGTTTTCTATTCATTTTTATTTGAAGGAGGAGCAGCATCCGAGAAAGTATTAAAACATTTTTTTTTAAATGATAAAGTATGCTGTGATACTGAATCCCTGTCATTCCCCCGAAAAAGCTAATACATGTACACTGACATAAGTCATCTTGTGCATTTGTAACGGTGACATCGTGTTAAGTTGTAATGTCAACACTAAAAACATTTTTTGGAGTCTGACACAATTATTAGCATTTACAATTAGCATATATATATATATATATATATATATATATATATATATATATATATATATATATGCGGCTTCACAGTGCTGAGGTACCGGGTTCGATTACAGCTCCGGCCTCCCTGTGTGGAGTTTGCATGTTCTCCCCGGGCCTGCGTGGGTTCTCTCCGGGTGCTCCGGTTTCCTCCCACATTCCAAAAATATGCATGGCAGGCTGATTGAACACTCTAAATTGTCCCTAGGTGTGAGTGTGAGTTTGGATGGTTGTTCGTTTCTGTGTGCCCTGCGATTGGCTGGCAACCGATTCAGGGTGTCCCCCGCCTACTGCCCGGAGACAGCTGGGATAGGCTCCAGCACCCCCCGCGACCCTAGTGAGGATCAAGCGGTTAGGAAGATGAATGAATGAATGAATATATATATATATATATATATATATATATATATATGTGAGGTCGACACACTAACCACTGGACCACCAGCCGTGTGTGTGTGTGTGTGTGTGTGTGTGTGTGTGTGTGTGTGTGTGTGTGTGTTTCTGTGTGTGTCGACCTCACAGTGCAGAGGTACCGGGTTCAATTCCAGCCTTCCTGTGTGGAGTTTGCATGTTCTCCCCGGGCCTGCGTGGGTTTTCTCCGGGTACTCCGGTTTCCTCCCACATTCCAAAAACATGAATGGCAGACAGATTTAACACTCTAAATTGTCCTTGTGTGAGTGTGAGCACGGATGGTTATTCGTCTCTGTGTGCCCTGCGATTGGCTGGCAACCGGTTCAGGGTGTCCCCCCGCCTACTGCCCGAAGACACCTGGGATAGGCTCCAGCACCCCCTGCGACCATTGTGAGGATGAAGCGATTGGAACTCACTCTGTGTGTGTGTGGGGGAAGGGGGGGAGGGGAGTTGGAGGTGTGTGATCCTTCCTCTTCCTGACGCTGACCTGGTGGCCCACCAAAGTCATTGTCATAATTACCATTATCATTTCATCACCACACGACTGTTTCATTGGTCTTATCTCCTCGTTTGCTGCTCGTTAGCTAATTGACTCACTTTGCGCCTGCGAAACAAAAGCCAACAGACGGAGATCAAAACCAGACATCTGCCTCTGTAGAGCAGAGAAAAATGACGACAGCTCATCTGTCACAGCAACGATTTTCTCAACAACCGTACTCGCTGGTGAGGGAGAAACCCTGCTGCTGCTTGCATTGGCGTGCGGTTCAGCGCATGACAATACACAGACACACACACACACACAAAGACTCGACTTAATCTACTCCATAAGTCGCCACAAGGTTTCTCTAAAATCGATGATGCCATTTTTTTCAGCACAGATAAAGTCTTCTGACATAAACCAAACATCAGCAAGTGATAATTGTCATTTCTCCGAAACTACAACCCTTATTCCCTCATTGGTCTGCGATTTATAACGGTTCTTCTGTGTTGTATCGACCACTGCTTTTTGTCTCTGTATTTTTGCTGTAATGCGCTCACTACCCCTGTCACTGTGCAAGTCGAGCCTGGTGGTGGTGTCACTGCTAATAGACTCCCATGGGGTTCTTGTTTCATTATGCTGCGATCTGAGAACCGACTGAATAATATGTAATGGGGTCTGCTTTTAAAAAGGTTCATGGATGGGTGTTTTGATGTGAATGTTCATGTCGGGACCAAACTTTAAGGAAACACAAAGCCCCCAAGAGATGTTCCGAATTAAATTTGACAATTGTTCAGGTCATAGACCAAAGGAAGTACAGCAATGGGCTGAAAAGGATCAAACAATTAAAACTTTTTAATCTGCCTATTCTCCAACTATTACCTGTTGACCAAAACAACAGGTCAGCACCAAATCTTGTTGTTTAGCTATACCCTATCGTGGTATAGGGGTTTGTGTGTTCCAGAAGCGTCCGTAAAAGAATCAGACTCTCAAAATGGAATTCAACAAAAAAAAAATTATTTATCCAAAAATCCGACATCGTACAACAAATGACTCTGGTTCAAAAAACCGGGTTAGAGTTAGTGAACCAAAAAACACCTGCAAAAGGCAAGGATAAGACAAACGTTCATAGCTTGTCATGAAGAGGCAAGAAAGCCACAAACGTGAAAGATGGAAAAACGCGAGATTCAGCTTATCCAACAAAAATTTCGGTCAATGCAAAATGCAAAAACAAGGCGAGAAAATACATGGCGTGAACAACGGAGAATATTGAGAAAAAATTCTATAGTTGAGACAAAGTCATGAGCAACATGAGAAATAATCTAACCAAGGCTTAGACAAGTTGGCAGATGAGGGGAACGCCCACCACTCCAGCTGGAAACAGAGAGCAAACAGAACAGAGTCATGACACTCGGGGGAATTATGCCCTCGGAGCAGCATGTGACTAAAACTATAACGAACTAACTGAAACTCAGGAGTGTGTGCGTGAAACAGTGTGCAGCTGTGTAGGGACAAGAGCAAGTTGAGATAATTTTCGGGAATGACTACGATTGCCATAAAATCCATCTCGGCGGTGCGACCCCCGTATGCCTACTGTTTGTCTGGCTACCGGATTCGCACCCCATCGCTGGCGACAGAGGACGACCCCTCTGCGTCTCCTGACCCCAGCGAGGCGCCCAAATTTTTACACCATATTATTCTCTTCGGCACCGTACAAATCGCACATCGTGTTGTCTGCCAGTCCTCCAATATCTCAAGATTAGGCATTTGAGAACACCCACAACCACATATACACAAATTAACTTGCCCCTGCCATTTGCTGCCTCTCACACTTGTCCTCACACATATGCGAGTTGTGAACGTGTGGGGCGTGTGATTTACTTGCGTGTGAGAAAGAGCCGGAGAATGCGCGGCTGCGTCTGAGTCACCCTTTATGCATGCGATGGTAAATTTTTTGTTTTTATATCTTGGAAAGCAAATGTGGCTGTATGTGTTCATTCTGTCTCAGCCCACTGCAGGAGATGGTAAGCAGTGATTACATAGTATTGCCCGGGTTGTCAGGAAGTTAGCAGGCAGCCAGCTTTTAGCCTCTGTGGGAGGTGGCATGATCACCACTATTATACCTCACTCTCACTTTCTTGAAATGCAGACCTGGAAAAGGGGATGGGGTACAATCCGAACAGACATTAATTAAAAAAAAAAAAAAAAAAAAGATCTGATCTGCACTCTGTGCAAGCACATTCATTGATACCGTACAAATACAAACTCAAGCCATTTAAACAATCTTGCAATTGCGGATTCTTGCTATGATAGAAAGTAGTTATGCCGGACAGCTGTTGTGGCGCTCAAACATCATGTTACTTTCTGATGAAGGGTAGGCTGCACGGCGCTGGCTCTGTCCACAATTTAAATGAAGCAACATCATATCAGCAAGTCGCAGGCATTTGAACTAAATAGGATGCATGACATCAATGCATTATTAGTACAGAAATAACAGAATTCTCGTTACTTTTTGAATGGCTTTTGTTATCTTCTTATTTCATTCTGACATTCCAAAACAGACAAGGGATAAAGGGACGGCATTTTTCCATTTCATTCGTTGATTTTTTTTTTTCACAGATACAGAAAACTGCCCTGTATTTGACAAGTGACCGGTCCGATTTTCTGGGCTGCCTTTTGTCCAGAGTCAGCTGGAATAAACCGCAGCCTCCTGTGACGCTGTAAAGGATGAACGGTGTACAAAACAGATCGAGAAAATGAATGCAGCGGGAGGAAGGATGGTCAGACGGCTGAACACTTCTCTGCTCGTTGAAAATATCAGAATGAAAAGAAAGCGCAGCTAAGGAGGCAACTCTAGCGGGTCATTAATACTCAACCAGGATATACCGCAGGGGATTTGCAGGCAGCTTGATAATTCAATCTGTCAAATCGCCAGCTCCGAGCCAGGCCAATTAAGGGGAGAAGAAGCAGGCCTGACCCTGACGTTCTTTACTTGCCTCATCTTTCCTCCACATTTCTCGACTCAACTCAACTTTATTCATAGAGCGCTGTATACAAAGTGCTTTACCGAGAGCAAAATTATACAGCAACAGAGTTAACCCTTTCATGCGCCAATAATGATAACCTGTAACCTGATATAATGATAGGCTGTCCACTGTAGTAACCGCTGTCCCTGAAAGGGTTACAACAATATATTAAGAACATCACAAAGAAAACACAAAAACAAATAGTCTTGTGACAGAGTCATAAAGACATCAAAATTTAAAAAAAAATGTTTTTTTAAAGGTGCGTGAAGGTCATTCCATAGAGAGGGGCTGGCAACGGAAAAAGCTCAATCGCCTCCCCTTTGTCCACGGTACGCTAAATGTTAGGCAAGCCCCCTCTCTGCTCATCTTTAAAACTCATCTTCAAACATATTTCTATTCTTTGGTATTTGACTGAGCGTGAGACTCTGTGTTGTTTTCGTGTTTCGTGCTGTTTTCTGTTATTAATTGATGTTTTTAGCTGTCTTTGTTGTTGTATGATTCATTTTTGCTGACTGTATTGCACAAAGTTTCAAACTCAAGTCCCGGGGGCCAGATTTGGCCCTCCACATCATTTTCTGTGGCCCGCGAAAGCAAATCAAAGATGTCAACTTTCATGATGCTTACTAAAATTCTCATTTGTAATGAATAAGAGTGATTCTGTACGCATTTTCTTGTTAACAAACCCCTCATTTCAGCAGTAACTTAAACAAAAGGTGAATAAACCGTTATTCTTGACTTCTTTATATAGTTTCCGTCATAACGGCCCTCGAAGGGAAACTGCAACTAAAACCTGGCCCGCGAAAAAAAAAAGAGTTTGACACCCCTGGTATAGATAGCACTTTGTATTCAGAAGGTAATTGTTCTAAAGTGCTCTATAAATAAAGTTGAGTTGAAATAATTATGAAAGGTATATTTGATGCAAACGCAACGCGACTCATCACCAAAAGAAGACCATACCGACAGTGGAGCACAGTGTCAGCAGTATATTGCTTTTGGGGCAGTTTTTCTTCAGATGGAATTGAGGCCTGTTGTTCAAGTGGAGAGAATTGGACAAGTTCCAATTTAGTGTTGGCACAAAACCTTCTGCTTAGAAAGCCCTCCTCGATAAAGAAAAAAAAATGCCAGCAGAAGGCAAATAGAAATGATCACTTTTATTAAGAGTTAACCAGAGGCACTAAAAATGGTGGCGGGTGTATACTTGACTCCGAGTTAACATTTGAATCCATAGGAAATGACGTTCATGATTTTATCCCAAAAAACAAAACGAAACACTGAAATGTGGACTCGTCAGACCAAAATACACTTTTCCGCTGTGTGTCATTCCATCTCGGATGTACTCGTGGCCAGAGCAGTCGGTGACGTTTCTGGGTGTTGACATGTATGACATGCGCTTTGAATGGCAGAGTTCAACTTGCATTGTAAACGTAGCAATGAACTGTATGAAAATGGTTTTCGGAAGCTCTGAGCCCACGCGGCAATATCCTTTGCATTACGATGCAGTGCCGCCTGAGGGATTGAAGGTCGCAGACATTCAGTGTTGGGTTTTGGCCTTGCCGCTTCATGGAGAGGAATCACCAGACACTCTTCATATTTTTCGGATATTACGGACCACATATGATGAAATTCTCAAATTCCTTGCTATTGTACAATGAGAAACGGTTTCCTGAAACTGTTGGACTATTTGCTCACATTGCTTCTCACAAAGTGGTGAACGTAGCCCCATCCTTGTGCAAAAACAACTGAGCCTTTCGGGGTTTCTCCTTTCACAGCCATTCATGAAACACAACTGTTTCTATGTAATGTACATGGGATGAACAGGATTTGCAAATCAACATATTCTTTTTTTTAATTGACTTTTCAAACAACATCCCAACTTAATTGGAAATGGGCTTTGAATTTCGTCTGGCGTTGCGGGAAATTATCACATTGTGTTGTCAACAAGGAGAGAAGATGCTGTTTGTGGACAGATGGCCAAACAACAGCGCTGATAATTGACAGCTAATTGCAAACACTCAACGGCTGTTTCGAGCTTTCTACCAAATGAAACCTGAGTGATATTTCACTTTCGCTCCTCGCTATGAAGGCGATAAACAAAAGCAAGGCAGTCCTGTCTTGTCGCTTCATCCCACATACCCTTTCACTGTTGTTCGGCCGCAAATGAATGCTTTCACCACATATTAAAAAATCCACTCATAAAAGCATCTAAAGGAAGCCAAACAAATACAAAAGCCCTGTGTGTGTGTGTGTGTGTGCTTGTCCACGCGTGGAGCATGATGAAGGCGGCAAATCAATTGCAGCACGATGTTGGAAAAGAAAGTCGTCATGCTGATGATAAAAATGATGGAAAATGGAGGAGTTTGAAAAGAGTGTTTGCAAGCGAGGTCACAGTGATTTAGAAAGAAAAGCATCACAGCAAGCCACAGAGAAACGGTGAAACATAAAGAAAAGCATCAGAGCCATTCACAAAATCTTTATCTGGCCTTGGTTCTCCGATTTATTAGACTTTAATTAGCAATCTGTTCCAGTAACAAGCTGAGAGCATTTTGGAGGCATCTGAGGGTTGTCACTTAGGAGCAGACTAACAAAACAGCCATCCCTGCATCATGCACTAAGCCACCAATCCATCAGTTTAACCAACCATCCATCCATTGAGTCACCATTTGACATCCGTCAGTGTTCTTTAGAATATTTACTCCCAACATTCATCTCTTCCTACCCACCTATGCATCATTTTCCCATTCATCTACCATGCATCCATCCATTCAACCACCCAATGATAATCAATGGGCCTATCAGAAATGCCCCCTTCATTCTCCGTGGTACAATCTTGATAGATCACAATGCATGTAATTTTCTATTTAAAGGGATCCACGGGATGATCCATTTTTAACTAACTAGCTCAGGTGACTATTTTTTTGTCAAGTCAAGTCAACAGTATTTATAGAGCACTTTGAAACAGCCATCGCTGCATACAAAGTGCTGTACATGGAGCAATTTAACATGCACAATAAACAGTAAGACAAATCGGTAATAAAGGCGGTAGAAAGCACCAAACAGTAAAACTAAGAACAAATCTAAGTCATGCTGAGTCGAATGCCAAAGTTAATAAGCAAAGTGATATTAGTATTCGTCAATACGACCATTTTGTTTTGGAGAAATCAATAAATAACTCACGGCATCAGAAATGTGCATTGGGAATTAGCAATATGGCTTGCTTTTTAAATCAGTAGTTCTTAACCTGAGTTCAATCGAACCTTCGGGGTTCAGTGAATCAGTCTCATGGGTTCGACAGAGCCTCTGCCAAGACACACCCAATTCAACATGTCAGTTATGACACGCCTGCTTGGCCATCACTGGCTGGTTCATTTTGTGCACGCTAAAAAAAAAAATTATACTGCATACCAATTGTGTTTACTTTTTTCAGTTTTTAGTAGATGGGTCTTAAATTTGTAAAAAAAAAAAAAATCCTATTTATTTTTCACTTATGAAGGCCTCGGTGAATGTGCTTATAAACTGGTTGGGATCGGTACCTCAAACAAGATTAAGAACCACCGTTTTAAATATTGTGTATGTCACTTTTATATTTGCACAGGTTAAACTGAAGAAGAGTAGGGATGCGCATAAGAATTTTGGTGACTATTAACCACCGTTTCAGACTATATAGGCAACAGAACGCATCAAATCAGGCTCGGAAACAAGAGGTATTACGATGCTTGCCTCCCCTCGATGGGGTAAACAAACTGAAATGGTGGGGGAAAGCCATACCGAAAATTCTGTGGCAAAAATCTGTTCAAATTTTACATCACGACAGAAGATTGTTTTATTTTATTTTTTTGTTTGTATTTGTGCTGACTTAATTTTTACAGATAGACCTACTGTATTATATAAGTGCCACCATTCAGCCCATTCAAGTGTTCCATTACATTGTGACATTTTTGTCACAGGCCACATGGTAGTTAGGGTTTCCTTCGGTGGGCCATTCTGACTGAAGTGCACAGTGTGATGTCAAATAAATGTCTGGTTGTCTCAGATTACAAACACACAACAATCTAAGAAAGATGAGTTTTGAAATCAAGGACCAAAAATAATTTAAAATTAAATTTAAAAGGTGAACTACGGTATATTTTAAAAGAGTGATTGGGACCAAACATTTTTAAAAGTGAAGACTGCATTTTTGGTATTTAGCAAGAAACAGGACGTTTGATGCATGTAATTTTCTTTGGCGGGCCACATAGAATGATGCAGCGGGCCGGAGCTGGCCCCCGAGCCTTGAGTTTGACACCTGTTCTATAAGTGAATGGTTCACATTGTATAAAATCTAGCGGTGATCATATATTTATGTGAAGCATCTCGCTTTGATAATCCTCCACCCAACAGCCCTCTCCAGTGAGATATCCACATCGCTCCAGACAACTTCTATAGAAGTTTACTCTAACTCTCTGTGAAGGGAGGAGAGATATAAAGGCATCAAATGGCATCAAAGAGATTCTCCCCCTCCCCACACCTCGACCATATGAGAAATTGTGGGAACTCTCTGATGAACGCTTCTTCACAGAAATAAAAAGTCCAACATGGTGTGAGGGACTGGAGCTGGAGCGTGTGGAGTGGAGGAGGTGGAGAGCGGGAGGGCTGGAGGTGGAGATGAGAGGGAGCGGGTGAGAAGAAGCAAGAGACTAGCGGTGTGGAACCAAATCTGGCTTTCGCTTCATCAGGGGAAGCTGCCTTAGTCAGCATGACTTTTTGGGGTTAGTGCAAAAGGGACCTGCAACTGGCACACGCACGACACGCGCATAAAATTGTAACACGCATGCGCATAAACATGCTCGCTGAAACACTTGAGAAAATATCAAACAGTAATCACATCAGAAAACTTTTGAACCTGAGTTTCACAATGAAGACATGTTTTTTTTCTTGTTCTTAATTGTCAGGGGGTTAAAGGGAGCTGTTGTTTGATCACGACAATTTCAAGGAGGGGCGGGGGGGTCGTCTTGTGTTTGCCTTCACTCTGACTCCAAACAAGTCTGCAGTGTCAATTAGTGGCAGCAGATCAAGAAACCCTGGCAAGTGAGGAAAAACAAACCTTTGTCTTTGTGCGCTGACTTCCCGAAGAGGATTAAAAAGAATGCGTGGTGGAAACAAAGGGACATGCATGTTGTATTAAGACTGCAAATTCATGATTAGTTTGTTTGCAACAACACCGTCAACTGTTTGGGAAAAGTTTGGAAAAGTGTATTTACATTTATATAGATAGCTCAAACATGTAAGATGTTGCTAGATGATGTAGCGTTCACTTTTCAGATTGTAGTAGTCGCATTTAATTGAGAATGGAAAGATGAGTGCGGTTTAACGTCCGCAGTGTTCGGGAAGCGGAAGCAATGAAAGGCTTGATTTTTCGCCATTTTTTTTTTCCTTTCCCGGGTTTTTAGTTGGCTTGAAAATTCTCACAGAAGTTTCGTTTAACATACTCTAAAAGTCATAGCTTGCCTCAAGGATTTTTTAACCTAACCCATCGGGGACGTTTACAATGTTGAACATGCTCCCCACTTTCACTCCTGTGATTAGAAATGTCCCACTTGTCCAGCTTCATGCGCTCTACAAAACTGATTCTGATTCTGTGGACTTCGAATAAAATACGACAAAGATGAGACACACTAGGGCTGCAATAAGATACACACGCGCCCACTCACACACACACACACACAGCACTGTCTGCTTATTTACTGGTAAGCAGGCCCCGAGCTAAAAATCAAACATGCACACATTGACTAGAACTTCTCTGGAGGAGCAGCTGAAGCCGAACGCCACAGTGATCTAATTAACAAGTGCCTCCTGAGACACAAGCGTGCGTACGGTTGTCTGTGTCACTGTCTAAGAAGTGCACTTTATATTTTAATGTAATAATTCAAGTGTGTGAGCGAAGACCTCAGACAGTATGCACACCCAAAGAGTAGCCATACCTTTTTACATTTTTTTTCTTCACCAGGATACTTTGTGATCTAATAACGAACCTGAGCACTGCCAAGCACTCATCATGAGTCAGACCACGCCGACATGCCCAGCATCTAACCCCGAACATCAAAACACGAAGGACAGCACCGGCGCGGTAGCCGAGGAAACGGCATGAAGAAAAAACTCTCGCTATCTGCCCCCTGACAGCTCACGGGGACGCTGCGGGTAACAAATCAAACAAGGAAGTCGAAGCTCCAAAATATTTAAATGGAAGCGAGGCACAGTCTCACAATGGTCCTCCGCTTATCTCCCCTCCAACACCTGCCATGTCGCCTGCTACTTATCCTCTGATTAGAGCTGTAGCCATTTTACTGTAATTCACCAAAAAAGTCATTCCCGAAATAAATAGATTTTAGACTGCGTGTGAGCGTGGGAGAGGGTTGAAGCTTGAAGAGCTCGATGTGAAATATTCAAGTTGTCGGGAGAACATGCCGTTCTGAGATTGGAATGACTAAGTAGCCATGGAGCAAAAGGGAAGAGAAAAACAAGGGAAAATCCGAAAGGGGGAGAGATGTGATCTCTCATCTTTAGACACCGCTGAGATCTACTTCAGATTCAACTCCGACCCGGTTGGGTAACTTGCGTGTTGTGTCTCTGGAGGACACCTGATGCATTTTTGCATCTTTGCAGATGTGCGTCAGTGACTGAAGAAGGGCCTCATTTTAGGACAAACCACATCAATTCTAGATGATGGTATTATTTAGCATGTGCTATACAGTAAATATTCCCATCCCCGGAATTCTATGGAAAGGAATATCCTTCACCCGGAAGAAAAACCTATCCATTAACATTTTGACTACGATATTACATGTTACCGGAAGTTGCGTAAGCGGAAATTCCACTACCCGTAACCCGGGTGGAGGTGTAATGCCGCAGGAGCTTAAATACACGCAACGCCCACCCGATGCGACGGAAAAGACAACGCTGAAACAAGTTTTCAATTCGCGTTTTTCGATCATCAGATTCTAAACAACGACGTGCAAGTGCGTTTTTATTGCCGTGCGTTTTACTGTAATTGCGAAAGATTTTAACTTTATTCACTTACGTCGTGTGGATCATCGCATCGAAACTGTAACAACTGGAGCGGAGCGAGTGAAATGCATCCGTTTGAGCGAGGCTAGACACAAAGTTAAAAAGATCCAGCAGACACTTGGAGTTTGAAAGACGAAAATCTATGAAACTTTAAACAACAAGGCATCGATTCAACTCCTGATGATAAGCCACCATCCAGCAAGGAAGCAATGCAAACGGCAACAAAAATCCTTCAGTATGCACAAGAATCACCAGACCTCGGTGATCAACGGGACAGTTACTTACAACTAGCAAGAAAACTGTATGACACGCAGGCAAACATTGTCATAAACCAAAGAATGCATCCAACAAAACAATCCAAAATGCATATTTTTTTTTCCCAAGACAGAAGAAAAATAAACATTAAAATACTGTATGTATTTTACTGTTGTGATTTTTTTTGGATACACCTGTATTGCAGTTTTTGTTATATAAACAGTTTTTGGACAGTATATTTTTGTATTTTATTGATTGTGTTGTTACACGTGCATTTTGTCAACATACTTGCAGGTTCATAAAGGACATGTACCAGGCTCATTTCCCAAATGAGGAATTTCTGTTATCAGGACAAATTGGACAGCGCAAACACGAGTCCGTACTAGAGAATATTTACTGTATTTTCTTTCTTTAGACCTAATGTTGAATAGACACTTCCTTCAAAACATCAGCCTGTACAAGGGCTGTTAAAAACAATGAATACAAGTAGTCAGCAAGACTCCAGCAATTTTTAACACCCCCGTGCGAAAGATGAATATGCAAATTGTGAGACCGTTGAAAGAATCGTAAAAATCATCCGAAGAAGTTCTGCATAATTTATCAATGCATAGGATTTATAATCAGGCCAGATGAAGTCTATTTTTGTCATTTATTATCGGCAAAATTCATATCAAAAATCGGAAGAAGGTGTCACAAAAAGGTATCACCAGTACAATGGAAAGCTTGGACAGTGGTACCTCTACATACAAACGTCAAGTTACGAAACGTTTCAACAGGAAAAGATTGCCTCTTGTTTGGGAAGAAATTTCAAGCCATGAAAGGTAAAAATACAGTCTGGCCTGCTATTCGCAGGTCCGAGTTTCCTGAACGCAGCATACTTATAGCTGCTCTGCCATTGGCTATTACCGAGTATCATCCTGGCATCTCATTGGCTAAGAGGGACTTCTCCAGTATGTGCTTGCGTGTGAAGATATAAAGTATAAATAGATAGATGTGTGTCGATGAAGCGTCCTCGTCATTCGCCCTTCAGGAATGAGGTGTCCCGATAGTTTTACGTAAATGTGAATCACCCAAACAAAAGTGTTCACCAGTCGGGCGATTGCTCATTATACTGACGTTTACCTTGGACATTTTCGAAGGATTGTTAAAAGCCGACAAAAGCAAACGTCCTTGGGTCAGTTCTTTACACAACGCCAGGCAAAAGCCCCCTTCCGAGAGAGAACACGGACTAAAGAGGACTGCCCGAAGATCCAGCAAATCCGAAACCCTTGTGAGGATGAGCGGATTAGAAAATGGATGGATGGATTGCTATACAGTACAATAATCAACCTGTACTGTCGAAACACTGCATATGCACAAATCCTTGCATGGATGCCTTTGTAGAAACCTGAGTCCAGACTTTGCATAAATACCCACAATTAATATGCATCTAATGTTGAATCAAATCTGTCGATTTTTTTTTTGTTTTGTTTTTAAGCGACCCCAAAAAACATCAGTTCCCTACTAGCTCTTAAGTGTATTACTGTACCAAATTCTCAATTCTCATAGGAGTCGACTTCACTTGAGCTGTTTTGGCTACTCTTGCAAGCATGAAAAACAGCCTCTCTATGCCCATTACTTCTTGTGATCTTTAAGGGCCCTCTTTAGCTTGTTCGATTTCTGTTTCAGGTCTGGAGGTCTGTTTCAGAGGGTAGCAAATCAGGTAGATTTGAGAGAGCTCACTGTCAACCTGTTGCATTGGAATCGAAAAGGGGGGGAGGAGGGGAATGTGTTTATTGACTTTGTGATCTCACAGCTGAAGCCTTGGTAAGATTTTGATCCAGTATGTGTACCACACTTAAGCATAGCACAGGATGCTCACAATAGTCAAACCAACTTTAGATGGCAAATGCCTCGTCTGATGTACTGTACATGACCAGGGAGTGGTACGTATTTACTGAATTTTGTACAATGGAGGAACCCCCTCACTGCCCATCTTCACCTCAAAACTCACTAGTATTCTTTGGCATTTGACTCAGTTTTGATCTTAGTTTTACTGTTTGGTGCCTACTACCATCTTTGTTACTGATTATTGCTTTATTGTTGTATATATGTTAGTTGCTCCATGTACAGCACTTTGTATGCAGCAATGGCTGTTTGAAAGTGATCTATAAATGCAGTTGAGTTGAGTTGAGGAGGAACCCAGATGAGAACCCACGATCACCAATGTTCGAAAGTCTTACGCATTTTTTTCTGCAGCCAACCCAAACTATAACACTCATGTGAATTTGATTCTTAAATTGCACAGTCACTATAAACTTTTTTTTTTAAATTTCAGGTGTCATTCGGACAGATGTGAGGCCATCAGTATTTGACAGCGATGTAAACGTATGCCTCGTTCAACCTTGGATCAGCAATTGACATTGGCGAAGTGCTGCAAAATTGTCACCTGGCAAAGGTTTTTTTTTTTTTTCCGACTGCAGTTAAGCCAGTTGGGGAAACTTTATGGCCCATCACTCTGCTCCAACGCTTCGTGCAATCCATGCTACCCATGGCAAGTTTCATGAAACAGGATCTGTTCTTGACAAACACCGCAGCAGAAGCTCTGTTACTGTTCCACCACTGATAAAAACACCTGATGAAAGCACATGATGTCGGCATGGGTCAAGATTTATCACTCTTGGAAACATTCCCCTGAATCAAGCTTGTCTTGATGTTGAGTTCCAGTGCAGGCCTCTCGGAGTTCTTTCTTTTCAGTAGCGGTGGAAGATAGCGTAAATTGTACAACGTACTGGAGCAGTGTGCTGTCCACAAAAATTCTGCTGCCGCTGACGCTGAACTGCAGTTGCAATGAAACACTTTTAGAAAAACTGCAAAGCATAAGATGTCAAATGATGAGGGCGCGATGTCTCATACCTGAAACAAAAAAATGAAAATAGCGCTTTTTGGGCACCCTGAATACCTCTGTCCAAGTACAACTGTTGTAATGTGTAAATTTATTTTAAAGCAGCTACCGTATTTTTCGCACTATAAGGTGCTCCAGAGTATAAGGCGCACCTTCAAGGAATGGCCTATTTTAAAATAGTTTTTATGTATAGGGTGCACAGCATTATAAGGTGCATAGAATAGAAGCTACAATAAAGGCTGAGGTTGCATTATACATCCACTAGATAGAGATATGCCAAAGGGAATACAATACAATACAGCTTTATTTATATTTTCTTTCCTACTAATACTTTCACAACCGCTGCAGCTGTACCAAAGTGCTTTACAGAACATTTAGAAGACTGCGTCGAAGAAATAAGAATATTGAACAATATGTAAGGCGCATCGGATTATAAGGTGCGCCATCGGCTTTTGAGAAAATCGAATGCTTCGAGTTTTAGTGTGGAAAATACAGTAATTACAACAACCGTATATTGCTCGTTTACAGCATGCTCCCACTTAAACATTGCTGTGCAAACAGTCAGGTATCTTGCCAACACACTTTGGAAACTTCTCTCAAACCACCTACTCTACTCCCTTGAATGAATAAAAAGCTGTGTTTACTTACTTGTCAGGCATGGATTAATGAAGACAATTATGATATAAATGAACGACAGCAAAGAGGCATTTTTAAGACCTTTTGGGTGTGTGTGTGTGCGCGTGCGTGCGTGTGATTTTGGTTGTCAAAGTCCAATGAAATGATCATTTTAAAAAGCTTTTATTCAAGTTAAGAATTACTGCAAGATCAAAAGTTTGCTACAAGGAGGAACTACTCCTCTTGATATGACACACAAATAATGAAACACAGTGACTGTGAATGTAACACAAATGAAATCAGGCATTTCAATTTTAATCATGTGACTCCCCGAACAGTAGTGAATCACCGTGTTGAGGTCTCTCTCCCACCTCACTTTCCATCTGTCAGTCATTTTATTGTCTTTCTTCCGGTGATCCTCCTGTCACTCTTTCGCCTCATTTAGACAACCCCAGACCCCCCGCCCCTCCCCCCATCTCACCAAAATCTGTTCCTTAGCTGTGCTGAATCACTTCGAGCTCAGACACCAGAGGAATAATGTCAAAGAGAAAGCAATGCTGCCCTCTGCTGGCCATTGATATGGGTCAACCTCTCAAAATGTGGGGTTTACGAGCAAGTATACAAGCATGGAGCTATGCTGACGTTTAAGAAGTCCAATGAAATTGTTTTTTTTGGGGGGGGCACAAACATGGAAAAAAGCGCATAACAAATACTTATTTTAAGCTCTTGAAACCCTTTTTGTAGAATGCATACATGCGCCAAGGCCGAACAATCTCAAGCCTCACTTTCTTTTGATTTGTTGACAATCTGCATAATACAAGACGTTCCGCTTTCAGCGCGCATTTCTTAAGCAAGGTCATTCATTAATAACTGGGTGCTTTGGCCATGTGAGTGACAGTATTTCATTGTGCTCTGTAGCAGTATTTAGGAATAACAAGTGCAATGATGAGACAAGATGTCCAGGCTGTCATCTGCACATATACCTGTACATATGCTCCTACATGACAAATTTAACAAGCCAACCTCTTCCAGCAGTGCTGGAGACCAGCAAGTGTATCGTGCTTGAACGTGGCGCATGTCTGCTCACTCGAGGCAAATCAAAAAGAAATGTGCCCAAGCAGCGGACGGATAGCCACGTGCATGCTTACGCTTCTCACTCAAGAGGCTATCCATAGTGTTAATACTGTCTGAAACTCAACCAGTTACATTATCGGTATTCACATTGATAATCGGACACAGAGATCTACATTGAATAAAGAATCCACCATGGTGGGGGGGGGGGGGGGAGGGGGGGGGATTATCATCTCTCTTCGTTTCAGACCAGCTGCTCTCATCAGGCTTATTTGATATCTTTTTGTGCATCCGTCGCTAAATACTTGGTGCGTATGGAGGCAGAGTGGCCCTTTGAGAGGTCTGTGGAGACAGATGGGTAGAATCTACAAATGTGGGGAAGAGCCAGCAGTGGCACACCTGATAGAGATTCCCATTCTCTGAGGCCTTCTTGTCTTCATCAAGGTTGGCATCGTGATGTGAGAATGTTCAGAGAGACGAAATTAGAACATCTGCTCAACTGTGAGCTGTAAAGACAGCTATCGATACCAAACCACTTCACAATTGCTTTTTTTTAATGTTGGGCTTTTTTTTATGCATCAACATACATGTTCTCACAGTGAGGGGAGGGGCTGTTTGTGGAGAGGTAAAAAGGCTGTAATCCCACAACTGAATGGTTTTCTAATCACATATTACTAATCTGCCTTCGCTCTCCTAACACTCATCCAGCTCTCCCTTTTTGTTTGCGAACGCATTAGAGGCCTTGTGCGGACCGTTGCTCCAGTCACAATGAATAAACGGATCCCAGCTCAAATCTCATAACCTGAACGTGGCAACTCACTATTGATTTCTTTCATAAACCACGCTTTGGTGTCCCCCACACCCTCCCACACCCGCCCACCCTCCCTTCCTTTCCTCGCCAACCCTTTTCCTCCACGTTTCGACCCGTCGGGTTGTCATCACCCACAAAACAGCACGCAACGTGCCCTCCCTCCCCTAAAGAGCAATTACTCACTCTTTTATTGTCTCCTGCGTGGCTCCGTATCAGGCTACTCATCTCTGACAGCGGTGCAGCTCAAATTAAATTCCCCCATCTGATAATGAAAGTCATTAGGTCCCTCCGGAGCCCTTTGGAGGGCCGAACAAAGCATGGTGAAGGTCCATGTAATAACCCCAGGCCTGAACAAAAAAAAAACTTCTCTAAACTAAAATAGATATAGGTGGGTGCCGACTTTTGGATGTGTTTTTTAAGTCTCCAAAAGTCAGACTTTTCATTAAATATAAGTATGACTTTTATTCAGAGTTGAATTTTCATGAAAATTAAACAGGACAGGGCATGTTTTAAAAATCTGCAGTCTCACACAAACCTAGCAGAACCACTTCAAAATGCAACTCAAACCTGGCAGATATGTTGAAACATTATAGTTTGCCTCAATATGTTATACGGTAAAACCTCAACAAGTCATACAAACTAAATGCTCCCCCACTCCATACCGATGATTTTGGTCTTTCAAACCATTTCCATAATTCATTTTTCCAAAATTGTGTTCTTGTACTGTAGGTCCTTTCAGTAATTTTTGTAATCTACATTTTATTTCTCGGCTTTGCTTTTAAGTGTCTGAAACAATTTCACTTAAATGTCATAGTTCTGTATTTTGCTTTTAAACGTTTTGTTACTCTGTGAAGCACATGTATGAAATTCGCTTAATAAAAAATCATCATTAAATAGGTCTAGAAATGCAAGTGAGAACATGGCTTACATTAGGGAATCTCTTCTCTCAACACCAACTTTAATTTTCCTGTTTACTCATAAGCTTGAAAGTGATTAAAATAAGTAGCACTTAAAAGTGATGCTTGCTAACTTCTGGGCAGTTTGCATGCTTCGGAAAGTGGCAGAATTTAAATGGCTGCGGCACGTAATAGTTTTATAAATGACTTTATTGTGCACAAAATATACCCTGAGTGCGGGGCGAATAATTTAACACATTTCGACTGTTTAACACATTCAACACCTTCCACACAAGATATGTGCGAAATCCACTTCGACATATAGTACATTTTAATTAGCAGGGTTACATGTTTCAAAGTGACCCAAGTAGACTGCATTATGTCTATCTTCGTGCACATTGGTACATTCCGTATATCTGAAGATCGTGCTTTGAAGCTGTAATGAATAAAAACAGTGTGAATGGCTGTCAAGCGTATGCGCCAGCCCAGGTGGTGGCTTGCTCCATTGCAACACTTAAACCATTATGCTGATTATCCCCACAATTACACATTCATGAATTTGCTGTTGAAATGGCATTTGCTGCGCTGAGTGCACCAGCTCCTGTCAAACTACAGCGCTGGGTAAAACACTTTTAATTGGTCCCAGTCTTTCCAGCCTGCTTGATTATTGGGGCTGGTTTACAGTTGAAATGTGGAGGCTAAAAGGCTCCAAGACAGCACAGTGAGTGTGGAAGGGGAGGGTGAATGTGAAGGAAATGTCAGGGTAATCACCTCAAAGGTCAACATGGAAAATAATTATTGAGAGAATAATTTTCTGAGATGTGGATACTGTCTGAGCAGCTGTGCTTGTATACGGGCCGTACACATGCATCCATCCATCCATTTTCTAATCCGCTTTATCCTCACGAGGGTCGCAGGCGTGCTGGAGCCTATCCCAGCTGTCTTCGGGCAGTAGGCGAGGTACACCCTGAACTGGTTACCAACAAGGCACACATAGAAAAACAACCATTGTCCCTCAAAATCACACCAAAGGACAATTTAGAATGTTCCATTAACTTGCCATGCGTGTTTTTGGGATGTGGGAGGAAATCGTAGTACCCTGAGAAAACCCACGCAGTCATGGGGAAAACATATCTACTCCACCCAGGAAGGCTGGAGCCGGAATTGAACCCTGCACCTCTGAACTGGGATTCAGAGGTGCATATGCATGTGTGGTTTGATTTGAAATCATTCCAGTTATGCTTAAGAAACCAAATCTGTAAGATCTCACCTACCTCACCCAGCTTTTTGTCATATGTATCTCCAAATCAATTGGATTTTTGCTTTAATGTAGGCCAAATCTGGAAAATGCCATTTTTAAGCTTGCTTATTTTTGACAAATGCCTGTCCAGACTTCCCCGACCGATTGTTTTCATCAAGGGGGGACTATAACATTCAGTGAAATAGAGAAATTTCTGCAACACCAGCTTTGGTTATTCGGGTTTAAAAATATTCATACCTGCAAATTATTTTGAATAATGCTCTGCCACGTGTTGTGCGATAAGGAGACCTTAATTCATTGCACAACATGCACCAACCATCGTCATTACACTTTTGTCACTTTGTGACAAAACACTTATCACATTTCGTCATCCGGCTGCACAATGCTAAAAAATGGTGGATATACAGTACCGTATTTTCACGACTATAAGGCGCCATTAAAAGTCTTAAATTTTCTCCAAAATGGACAGGACCAACCAGTACCAACACTTGTATAGAGTGTGGCAATGTGCATTGTTGCAAAACAACTCCGGTTTTGGTTTCTATGAACCCCTGAAAATAAATTCGACAAAGAGACACGCCTACGAAGCTCAGTTCAAACTTAAAGCCACCGGTTATGCTTTTGGCATGCGTGCCCATCTCACAGCAGCGGTGAAAAAGCAAGTCAAGCAAATGAACTCTGAGCTTGCCGTTATTCCCGGAGGCTTGACTAAAGAACTCCAATCGCTGGACATCGGCATCAACCGGGCGTTCAAAGTAAAGTTGCGAACGGCATGGGAACAATGGACGATCGATGGCAAACACAACTTTACAAAGAGTGAGAGGCAGCGCTAGGCGAGTTACGCCACAATTTGCGAATGGATTATGGCTGCTTGGACGAACGTGTCTGCTTGCACTGTTGTTCGAGTTTTTGGCAAAGCCGGCAACATTTCCGTGGAGCCACATGGCAATGAGAGTGACTTTGACGAGAGGGAACGCAGCGTTTTTGATGGATTACCGGTACTTGCACAATTGTTCAATTCTGATACAGAGGATGAGGACGTTGATGGATTTCTGGGTAATGATTGATCGAAAAACGTGAGTGTATTGTACAATGTCTAAATAAAATACAACGGAACTCCGTTTTGCTTCTGTTGCCTTTTTAAAAGCGTGTTTTTAGCTTGTATCTGTATGTCTTGGCATGCTAGCGTATGCTTCAAGCTAACGTGTTTTTAGCGTGCGTGCATGCATGCCGTATGTTTAAGCTGGCGTATGTTTTACCACTTTAAAACTGTGCCCAATAATACAGTGCATTTTGTCTATGTGTAAAATACAGAAATAGCACCCTTTAATGAGACTGCGCCCAACCATACGGTGCGCCGAATGGTCGTGAAAATAGGTTATATTTCCAAAAATTTGCATGGTCACCTGCAAAATCAGCAGGTCCATTCTCAAAAAAACGACAAATGAAATGGAAACAGTCTAACAGAGAAATGCTTGATGTTTCCGACTACGGAAACCAAGATGAGAGCGGCCAGAGAGAAAAACACATGCATGGCTCCCACTACGTTCAGCATATTGGTGAGTTGTATTTTTAATCACTGGTTTCACTGCCAATCTTCTGAAATGTCTTTCACTGGAACCCAGTCCATGGTGCCAAAAAAGGTTGGGGACAGCTGTACTTCGCTGAAAAAAAAAATGTCCATCAATTGATCAAGTTGGACTCATCTTTCATTACATTCCTGTTGACTACAATTTAAAAAACATTAGTTATTCAACCCCTTGTACACACAAACCATGAGTTTGACTGAATACAAGTTTGACTTTGAGCCTTTGTCCTTCCATCTAGTCAAAGTTACCAAAGGCGCTCCTATCAGATGTCTCGAAAAGTTTATTCTGACCGATAACCTTTTTTAAGTGGGCTGTGTTAAAGGCAAGGATTTTCCTCTCTGATCTTCTAGGAAAACAATTATACTCGACACTTATTTATGTGGTCACTGGTCAAAATGGTGAGGCCACAGACACCATAACTGTGACAGAGAAACTAACAACATCCAATTAGAAAGTAACCTGAAGCTCTCGCTGTTGCTACGCATACATAGAGGAGGAGCTGGTTGTGGTGAGTGTTCATTAAATGTGTCACCCAAGTCTTGTGCAGCAAATGGAAGAGTTTGCAACCACAATGTAGTCATCAAATAAGCAAGCAGTCAGCCTCGAGTCTCAATTTTCTTCTTCTTTTTCTTTTTCAGCAATTTAGATGCCCTGTGGCACCACACTGCCTCTCACAGGTTTGTATTGGTGGTACAACAGTTTTGTGTGATGTGTTGGTCACCGCAAGTCACGTCTCATATTAAACATGCTTACTGTAAGAGTCGTAGTCCCAAGTGCTCTTTTTTCTCATTTGTGGTGTCACTTACGTTTTAAAAACACAGTTATGATCAAGACTCGAGAAGCACTGAGAAGGGATAATTACCACTCTCTCTGGTGTTTTATCTTTGGAGAACCGATAATTGGAATTTTACGGGTATATATCAATATACTGCATGTATGCAAGGCTCTTTGGGACAATTACACATTGAGTAAGCTAAAGTTGAACATTAGCATAGTGTCCTAACACCCTCACAAGACAAGTTTTTACAATAACTTGCTTTATGAGATGAGAATCAGAGACTGGCTAATGGGCGAGGGCAATCATTGTCCATGTGGCATTTAGTCAATTCCAAACAGAAGCGCACCGAAAACCAAATGCCATAGGAGCACAGAGTTGGAGTTAATTGTTCAATACTTGTGCTGTATTTTGAAGGCCTAATTAGTCCGTGGTGTCTCGCCAGAGATAGGGAGGTTGAATCAATATTCACCAATGGAAAGGATCGCTTTCTCTCCTCTGTGAGTGCGTGAGTGAATATGAATGTTTGATCATATTTCATTCTTTTGTAGTTACAACTTATAACAACAGCAACCAAGTGATCAAAAGCCTCTCACTGCCTCTTCCTGACTGATGTGTTTTTTTAAAGCTAAAGTTAAAGTATCTTCCAACAATATTCTGTGCTCATGGGAAAGAAGAACAGGAAGGTTTCTAGCTTGACAGGTAACATTGTCAACCAGGGTGCTGCAAGTAAATTTGAGTGTTGCTTCCATCCGGTATGACACGATAGCGTAGGCTTAAGAGTGGTTCATCTACTCTGGTCTCTGTTTGTTATGCCGAGGTTTGTGGTGACGACAGAGGGAGGTGACAAAGTGAGAGGGCTGTACGGTGTGGGTACTGGGAAAATGATATAAACGGGTGGCGCTCCCAAGTCGGTTCTAAGTTATTACTATTGTTGGTGAGATCTCAGATAGCCTCTAAACTTTGTTAAAATGCAAATAATTTCTTGTGTCAGCCAGAACAAATTGTTCTGAATAATTGGTCAAATGCATATTTCATAGAGTACCAAAGCTAACACAGCAGCAGCAACAATTTTTTAACAGCTGCCCCCTATACCACTAATATTTTCATGATTTTTATTTATTTATTTATTTATTTTTTACTCAAGACCTGAAAGCAACTCTGCCCAAAATCACATCATACCACCTTGAGTTATTGGGCTTAACACAGGCAAATAATGATTTACGAGCCATGGAAATTGGCTCTTCAGCAAGAATTGAAAAACTTCTCTCAAAAATTCCATATCCCACCTGTGTTCGTTCTCGTCAGGATACGTTCAAAGTCACAAACATTCGCCAAACGTTTTGTGTTGTTTCTTTTTTCGTGTCACAATGTAAATTTGAAGATGTTCGGCAACCGTTTTAATGGTTGTTCTCGCCGCAAGGAAATTTTGAACATGTTTGGAATTTCAAAAAGTAAATACATTAAAACTGTTGGCAAATGTCTGGAGAACATTTGCCAAACGTTTGTAACCTTGAACTAATCCTAATGAGAATGCAACATTCGCTACCTTAGCCAATACTTCCAAACAGCGGCCCCTTTGTGTTCTAGTGGAGCCTCTGGAGTCCCGCAGGGATCAGTACTCAACCCATTTTTTGTTCTGTGTCAATATGCTTCCACTTGGAGATATCTAAGAAAAAATGGCATTAGCTTTCACTGTTGTATTGATGATGCTCCATAATTTATGCCTTTGGAACTGGTTATGTAAATGCTGCAACAAGGACTCAACAATTGATATCTGGTAACCTTTTGCTTATTAACCCTGAGGGGAAAAAAATGCTGATTATGGGACAGCAGCCTCCCGTACTAGTTTTAAAGTCTCGCTGTCATTGTGGTAGTTACTTATGATGTATATGAGGACTTCTGTATTTTTTTTTTCCTTTGCATTGCACGCAAATACTGTATATCATATAAAAATGATATACCTCTACACCAGGGGTGCCCAAACTTTTTGGATCGAAGATCTACTTTTTGATCAATTAACCTCACGGGATCTACCCTTACCGGCGCGCGCACGGACGCACACACACACAAATTAAAGATTTACCTGCTTTATTTTATTTTTTAAATATTTTTTTTGTGAAAATGAGACTGATTATTGTGTAGTGTATATTAACACAAAAAATATATTACTAACATGTACAAAGACACACAAATGGTTGTTTGTTTTTTTTCTTCTCGACACTCCTCGGATCTACTTGGGACCTGTCTTAGATCTACCGGTAGATCAGGATCTACCTAATGGGCATCCCTGCTCTACACCATATTAGTATTTTGTGCGTACGGTATGCAACAACGGGGCAAGAAGAGCCTCTCCAATCTGTAAATCATGGGCCAATTGTGTGCTCATCTGTTCATTGTTTTGGTTCCAGTCTGCCCTTGGGTGTGGGTTAAAACTGTTGTCATTTTCCTCTGGCATTTTTGCACTGGTTAAAACAAATACAGTTAATGATTGTCGCGCTAAAAATATGGACAAGACTATTTATCCGCCAGCACAGCGGGACAATTCCCATCTGTTGTCAAAAAGAGTGGCACTTGCTGATAATGTCTATAATCAGCCTACTTTATGCTTTCAACAGAGCAGCAGATATGAAGCAGATGGTGAATCTGCAGACGCGATGTGATCCACATTAATTGACTTCGGCTGTTGTTGGAGGACCGCTGCATCGGAACATTTGTACCCTGGAGGGGCTGTGGATGCCTGCATTGGTTAAGAAGGCTAACTGACATTCTAGGCCCTACAATAAATCATTTTTTTCCCCCAGACATACGAGGTTAACCAACCATGTCATGTTCTTCCTTGCAATCATCCTCAGACATGAAGGGCCTTAATATGTAAGGAGAAGCAAGACTGCAAGCTTTGCAGTTATTTTCAGGCGAGCTGGACAAAAACCTCACCCTCCTCACCAAGCATGCCGCAGCACAGATTTGATCAGCACCCTTTTGTGAATTATGTTAATAGTCCTTCACACACGGCAAACATAAACAATCTATCCTCTTCACGTGAGTGGTTTGGTGACCATCCAAAAAGTCTTTAAAGAGCTAGGACAAAAGTCATAGCAGGATGGTGCATAAACATTTCCAGTGAAAATGCTATGCGAGCAGTTTTGTCAGTGGAAGTGCTCAGTGGGGAGCTGACAAACATACAGAAAATGTTCTCCTCGGATGCTCATTGAGAGGTTATGGCTGCAATCAGAGCCCCTGGTGGAAATTGAAATAAAGCACCCATTTAAAGCTGTGATCGTTCACAATGCATGCAGGCAGTTTTTGGCCATGATAGCATCTGGAAACGTGTGTGATTCCTTTCCTGGGTATCGTTTCATTGGATTAAAATGGAACTTGTCCATCTGGATGTCCTGAGATTACGTGGAATCTCATTCTGGGACATCAGTTGACCATCTTTGTCAAAATTCCAAAGCAACTCCAGTGTCAAATTTTGCCAACTCAAATACTTACATGCAGGCAATATTTTAAGCATTTTTAACAGTTCTTACAATGTCATAAAATGGTATGTTCATTTCTGTATTTATACAATTGTAGAACAAACACGAGGGCGGGGGGTTCTGTCCAAAAGTTTAAAGTAACCCAGAATTTATAGGTTTCTGTTTTGAAATGTATGTATGTAATTTTCAGTCAGTAAAACAATCAAATACAAACAAGTACGCAAGTATCCGAGGGTGTCGTCTTGTGCCTTGAAGCAACATATTCTTATGCCGCTGCACAAACGAATTCAGGGTCTGCCATTTTTAAACTTGAACATTGTCCATGATTGCAGGTTGTGAACCAATCTCTTTTTTCGTCAATGGATGCTACAGCTTCTTGTTGACTTTGAAACTTAGCTTGTAGCCGACGTGTGCTCATTTTGAGCATGACGTCTCTGATCCACTGGTTAAAGGACACTTTGATTCTCTCCTCTTTCATCTCAAACCGCTTCAAACAACAAAGCGTGTGACGGAAAAGTGGTTAGGACTGCACGACTGTTTGTGTTTTATGTTGTGTGTTGTGTTTATTATTTTACTTTATGTTAACTGTTTTGTAAAGCGCTTTGTTACAGCTGCCGCTGTTGTGAAAGCGCTATATAAATCAGAATGTATTGTATTGTATTGTATTGTAAAACACTTAACCCTTTCAGGGACAGCGGTTACTATAGCGGACAGCTTATCATGTTATCAGGTGACAGGGTGCATGAAAGGGTTAATGACATGGTCATCAACATTAATGACATGTCTTGGATATGCATGAAATTCTGACACTACTTGCTTTGTATTAATTAGGACCTTCTCAGCCTTTTCAAGTTCAGACAAGCTTCAATCAGAACCAGACGTTGACAATATCATACCATTGGAACAATTTGACGCCAGCATCATGCTGCCACTCACTCGCCACCAATATAACCTCCAGTCTACTCACAAAAAAAAACAAATTGACAAACAATTGTTTTCACTTTTATTAAAAGTTCAGCTTTGGCAGAGGTTTGTGTTCTATTTGGTGGCCTTCAATGTGTAATGATGAGGACATTGCCTAAATAAAAAGTTGAATGGTCGAAGGCCTCTGTATGTCACTTTTTAACATTCTTGCTTGCCACACAAATGCACCAGGAAATGAAACACTGTTAATCGTAAATTATGAGCTCAATGTCAGAGTAATGTATAGTAGACAATAGTTGCAATTACTTCCTGTCGTCGCCTTTAGGTCACGGTATTTGATCTTCAGAGTTACAGGCAACCTGTCATTGAAAATGTCCTTTCTGGTGACAAGCTGTCATTTATAATAAATGGGAGCTGGCCTTGTGGTGGCAATCTCTCTCAGCTCTGAGCACAGCTCAACATACACACCAGAGAGAAAGATAAAATACTGGTTAAAAAAACAATTGTAATTAACATCCCCAGTGACCCGAAAATAAACATTTATTTTCCCATCTCGTGCACGCAGCGTCTGATTTTTGACGCTGTCCTTTGATAGCCTGATTTCCATTTTCATCTGGGTTTTCCTTCTCCATGCCTCAATTGTAATTTATGCATCAAATTCATGCATAATTAATTTTGAATTTGCTACTGTATAAGTATCGAGACAGCCAAACAAACTCTCCGATAATGGAGGTGGTTAAGGTCCCTGCCGTTTTGAATTAATCACTTTAGCTTTCCCCATCCCCTCGTTCTTTGACCACAGACTCAGAAAAAAAATTGAAATAATTTAATGATTGCATGATTTTCAGTGCCTTTTAAAAAAATGGATGCAGAGATGTGAACGACTGCAAAAAATGTGAGGGCAAAGGACTCATGAATGACATTTCTGAATATTATTCGAATGCATTTGAAAACACGATCAGACTGTTAGCTGGAGCCTATTCCAGCTGACTCTGGACAAAGGCTGACTATACTTATACCCATGACTGGTCACCGGTCAGTTAGAGGGCACATATGGTGACAGACAACCATTCGCACTCACATCCATTGTGTTGAACCAATGCCGACAGCCCAGAAGTTAGACAAGTGAATCACTACACCATCAGTGACCTAAAAATAAAATATATAATGGTATAATGTTACCACAGTCAAGCATATTTTGCATATCATCGATCAAACTTATATTCATTCATTCATTCATTCATCTTCCGAACCGCTTGATCCTCACTAGGGTCGCGGGGGGTGCTGGAGCCTATCCCAGCTGTCTTCGGGCAGTAGGCGGGGGACACCCTGAATCGGTTGCCAGCCAATCGCAGGGCACACAGAGACGAACAACCATTCGCACTCACACTCACACTCACACCTAGGGACAATTTAGAGTGTTCAATCAGCCTGCCACGCATGTTTTTGGAATGTGGGAGGAAACCGGAGCACCCGGAGAAAACCCACGCAGGCCTGGGGAGAACATGCAAACTCCACACAGGGAGGCCGGAGCTGGAATCGAACCCGCTACCTCTGCACTGTGAAGCGTACGTGCTAACCACTGCACTACTGGGCCGCCCCGATCAAACTTATAAACAAACAATATTTCCAAATACCTATGTGCTGGGAAAAAAAAGTAGACCTTTTTTTCAAATACATTACGGAACCATAACCATCTCTGATGTTATAACATAGTAAATTAATTATTGTTTAACCTGTTTATGGCAGCCCTGTGGTCGAGTGGTTAGTGTGTTGACCTCATAGTGCGCAGGTTGTGGGTTCGATTCCAGCTCCTCTCTCCCTATGTGGGGTTTGCATGTTTTCCCCATGCCTGTGTGGGTTTTCTCCGGGTACTCCAGTTTCCTCCCACATTCCAAAAACATGCATGGCAGGCTTATTGAACACTCTAAATCAGGGGTCCCCAAACTACAGCCCGCGGGCACATTTGACCCGGCCCTCAAACCCTCCTGTTGCCTTGGGTCAAAATGACCCGTCACTGTGTTAAAAACGCCCCAAAAAACCCTAAAAATTTTATGACTTTTCCTAGATTGTCCCCAACTGCAGAACAATTGAAATGTTATTTTTATTCACATTTCCATGGAAGCTGTACAAAAAAAAGTACAAAGGTGGTCTTCGGGGCAAAATGACCCATGATGCAAATAGGGGTGAAATCAAGGTCACAAAGTTATTTACACACCATAGAATGTTTCAGTGTTTTAGTTGTGTCTCAGATCAATTAGTAGAACACGTAAACAAGACGGTAGCAGACATAAACAAGACAAGATAGGTGGCGTACTCGTAGATGGCAGAACACTTTTTTTGTAGATTTCAAGGGGCTATAAAGAGAGAGAGTTGTTTAGTTATTATTTATTTCCTGTTTTTTTCTGTGAAGAACTTAGAGAGGGTTATTTAGTTATTTATTTAATACACATTAATAGTGTTATTATTTGTTTCCTGACTTTTTTCTGAAAAGAACCTGGAAAGGGTTATTTGGTTATGTGTGGCTTTCTGGGAAACAATAAATGTTTTAAGCTCCCCTACGATCGTTGATGTTACAAACTGACACCGGCCCCCCATCAGAGAAGGGAAAGGTTACGTGGCCCTCACAGGAAAGGGTTTGGGGAACCCTGCTCTAAATTGTCCCTAGGTGTGATTGTTAGCACGGACGGTTGTTCGTCTCTGTGTGCCCTGCGATTGGTTGGGCACCGGTTCTGGGTGTCCCCCGCCTACTGCCCGAAGACGGCTGGGATAGGCTCCAGCACGCCCCCGTGACCCTTGTGAGGAGAAGCGGACCTAAAAATGGATGGATGGATGGACCGTGTTTAGAGTGGCAAAGTGGGGGGAGTGGTCAACACACCTGTCTCCCAGTTCTGGAGTCGGGGGTTCGAGCCTTGCTGTGTGGCATTTTCAATTTGCATTCTGGCTTCCTTCCATGTTCCTAAAATATTTCTCTGGTTAAATTGTCTGTAGTTGTGAATGTGATTTTGAATATTTGATGTTCGATGTGTACCCTTGAAAATCTATCGACCAGTTCGGGGTGTACCAAAATTCCCTCTCGTTTACACATGACCCTTACCCATGAGGATAAGGAATAAAAAACATGTTTCTAATGAGAAATAAAGAAAACATTTTCATAAAAAGAATTGCATACTTAAAAAAAGATGAAAGAAAAAAAGATTCTGACAGAGACAGCTATTCGCTGATGATGTCACTGAATAGACAGTGTTGATCAAAAAAAGGAATGGAGATTGTGAAAGGGAAAAAAAGAGGAATAGGAAACACTAATTAGGCACACTCTTCAGAAAGAGTACTTTTATTTGTATGGCAGGTTAATCTGAAGCGGTTGACAACATTTGACAACCGTGGAGGATGAAGCAACTTCCACAAGAAGATAATAAAGTGCTCCATAACTTGCTGACAGCACTGGGTCTGTAGTAGAAAAGGCCAGGACGTTTTCTACCAGCCTTTATCATTGTAGTGAGCCTGAATGGACAAAGAAGAGCTTTGTAGTAAAGTGTGGTTGTTCGCACGTTTGCGGCAGAGAGGAAAAGCTTGAGTTGTGAATTGGGGCATTAAGTTGTATTTCTACATTCTGCGGCTTGCAAAGTCATTTGCAAGCACCAGCAAATGCAGATAATTATGTAGAAATAATTTTTTTTTTAAACCATACACGTCGTCTTATTCAGACCCCAAACTGAGATCAGGAGTCATTTGAAGTGTTTCTTGTTATGAAGGTTTAAACCTGCGACAACCGACTAAAATAGAAAAATGTATAGCACTCCAAGAGAAATGATGTCATTTTCCCAAAATGCAAAAAAGATAATGATAATAAATGAAAAACAATCAAACAGTGGAGCTTATTTTCCGCATGACAACTCTCTTCAGAATGAGCTTTTCGAAGACTTGTGAAGAAAAAGACTAAAAAGTGCACAGACGGATCATAATTAGGTGGGGGAGAATAAAAAAAAGCTTCAAATGTCGGTTCCACTAGCTTAGTCTTCCAGCACATCATGCAATCTGCTTTTGTAATTCCCCAAAGCCCTGCAGGCCAATTTTCTGCTAAGCTCGCACTATCCCTTCCAAAGGAATTGCTTATGTTAATGTGTGGTTTAATGCAATTAAACAATTAATGTGTCAGACATTTACTGTTGTTGTTTACCACCTTACCTCTCTGAGCTCATCCACCCCTACACACCTGCCCGGCGCCTCAGGTCTGTGGACCAGACATTATTAGAAGTACAAAGAACTAAACTGAGGCTCAGAGAGGATCGAGCCTTTTCTGTTGCTGGTCCCTCTCTCTGGAATGACCTCCCACTGAACATTCGGCAAGCCTCCTCACTGCCCATCTTCAAAACGCGCCTCAAAACTCACTTGTATTCTTTGGCGTTCGACTCAGCATGACTTAGATTTGTTCTTGGTTTTACTGTTTGGTGCTTTCTACCGCCTTTATTCCCGATTTGTCTTACTGTTTATTGTGCATGTTAAATTGCTCCATGTACAGCACTTTGTATGCAGCGATGGCTGTTTGAAAGTGCTCTATAAATACTGTTGACTTGACTTGACTTGACCTTTAAATATTGACATTTTCATGCCTCCTCAACCATGTCAGTGATTAAATAAACAATTAAAAATGTATTCTTTCCAAGGGAATCACACTTGAGGCAATTGGACCGGGGGAAAAGGAATCTTTCGGATTCTCCGATATGTTTTGTGATCAATCTTTTGGGGAGGTTTCTTCAATCTATTTATTAAAGTAATTTGAGGGCGACCCGATGGTCCAGTGGCTAGCACGTCAACCTCACAGTGCAGAGGTAGTGGGTTTGATTTTGGCTCCGGATCTTTCTGTGTGGAGTTTGCATGTTCTCCCCGGGCCTGCGTGGGTTTTCTCTGGGTACTCCGGTTTCCTCCCACATTCCAAAAACATTCATGGCATGCTGATTGAACACTCCAAATGGTCCCTAGGTGCGAGCGTGGATGGTTGTTTGTCTCTGTGTGCCCTGCAATTGGCTGGCAACTCATTCAGGGTGTCCCCCGCCTCCTGCTGGGATAGACCCTTGTGAGGAAAAAGCGGATCAGAAAATGGATGTATGGATGGGAATTTGACGTGCTGCTTGTGGTAAATCAATTATTCTCATCGAATTATGGGAAGAGAAATAGTTTGTGGTGCCGTGTGCTTTCTCAAGATGATTTTTTCAGTTTCAATTTATACCACTCAAACGAGAAAAAAAGAAATCCAGTGGAGATTTGAAATGGGGCCTGCCATCTGTTGCTGACCTCCAATCACCCGCTGTCTGCCAAGATAATATTACCTTGGCAATTGTGTTGACATGAAGTCTCCTGTTTTGTAGTTCTCCTGAGCATGTGAAAAAGATTGGAAAAAAAATCATTGACAAGGTAAGGGTGGCCTTCGTTTACGTTTTCTGTCAATGGCGCACAGTTCTCAACTGATCCTCCTTGAAAAAGATCGAAGAGGCATTTTATGAATGTGCGTCGGGCTTGTGCGAGTGAAAATGTGCTGATTGTGGGTTACTATAATACTATATATATGCCATTGTGTGTTAAAAAGGCAACACCTGTATGGATGTATGCATCAATGTTTCTTTTCCTCAGTGTCACACCTGAAAAAAGCAAGGCTGGAGATAAAGGAGGAGGAGGAGGAGGAGGAGAAGCATATTGAAGATGAAAGGCAGGCGACTGCAGAATAGGCATGAGAGCAAGAGAGACTATTACTCATCATAATAAAACCCTCGCAGAGCCGAGGACAGAGCTAGAAAATGGCACAAGCTCCTAAGTGCACTTTGTGCTGCTGAAAGCAAAAAGGTAAGGCTTTTTGAAAGCTGCTCATCAGTGTGTGTGTGTGTGTGTGTGTGTGTGTATGTGTGTGTGTGTGTGTGTTTCGTTGCTGTGTACAGGACTGTGCAGAAACGTGTAAATAACACCTGCACTATCCAGTCATTGTGACCAACGTAGAAAAACTCATCAAGATCAGACAGTTTGTGGTGTGAGCTCACTCCCCACAAGAAGTCACCCCACTCTTGCTCTTCTTAAAGGAAGAAAAATAACAATCGTTTGAAATTGACCAGACCATAATCTGAGACACCGATTTTTTATTAAGTTATTGTTGCAATATGAGATGTTTAAGAAAATGCTGACATGCTACTTTCCATTAAATGTTTCAATTGTTGTTATATTCTACTCAAATGGAGAAAAGCAAAAATTATAATTGTAAGAATCGATTGACTTTAACTGTGTTTAAGTGTGCTTGACAAAAGCCAATTAGTGTTATATTTGGCCCATAAAACATCCATCCATCCATTCTCTGTTCCATTTATGCTCACGAGGGTTGCGGGTATTCTGGATCCTATCCCAGCTGGCATTCCGCAAAATGCAGAGTGCACCCTGAACCGGTTGCCAGACAATCACAAGGCACAAATAGAGCAAAGAACATTCACACTCACAGACACCTTAGCCTAGAGCAGGCATGTCCAAAGTCCAGCCCGGGGGCCAAATCCGGCCCGCGGTCGAAATCCATCCGGCCCTCGGCCCCTGTCATAAAGTCAGTGCCGTCTGGCCCGCAGGTTGGGCGCAATCGAACACGTGTTGCATTGACTGAGGTCTCGTAGATTGGTGAGTGATGTTTCATAGAGTACTGCTTCCCTCTAGTGGCTAAATGAGTAATAGCATTCACTAAATGAGTAATAGCATTTAGACACTAGAGGGCATCACTCACGAGTTAACAAGACATCACTCCGTGTTTATATTGACTGATATGTCATATTTCAAATGATCCTTGCAGTTGTGGATATGTGTATTGCTTGTTCATTTCCCTGTTGTTCGAGTCAAAGGTTTTGTGACTATTGAAAAGTCATGGTGATACATTTTATGTTTCAAATCAATCAATTTGCACTCAGGAGACTTCTGTTTAAGAAAAAGTCAAGTGAATAAGCAGTTGCATGTGGTATACCTGTTTCAAATGAACCAAAAGAAATTCTTAAGATTGTTGAAATTAAAATAAAAATGGAAATGTGAAACAGACTGGCTTACTAAAATTTGTTGAACAATATTGTTGTTCAATGTAAAGAATGTCAGCCAAGGTCGGCCCCCCGACATTTTACCACAAAATCTGGCCCCCTTGGCAAAAAGTTTGGACACGCCTGGCCTAGAGTCTTCAGTGCACCTACTGTGAATGTTTGTGGAATGTGGGACGGAACAGGAATACACGGAGAAAAGCCACACAGGTACAGGGAAGAACATGCAAACACACAGGAAGGCCGGAGTCTTGATTTGAACCCATGCCTGTGAGCACCGATCCCCGGAACACTTCAGAAAACATTCGGTGCACACAGGCAACATTGAATGTTAGCAAGTTAAACATTTTTCATTCAAGGCGAAAGCTATTTATCAACAACACCCAGAAACACCGCCACCTCCTCTGGGCGCAAGCTCATATGAGATGGACTGTCGAGAACTTCAGTGGTAATGGCACTTCTGACTTGCACCATTAATGCTGAAAGGTCACACACGGATGCATTATAGGATCTCCAATTGTCACATGCGTGGCTGACTAAATGATTCGCAAGTGGAGATCTTGCAGGCTACTTGTATGTTTGACCGCTTTAAAGGGAATGAGGGGAGCCACAGACTAGACTGCGCTTTATGCTGGATTTGCCCATCGTGTTAACTTTATTGGAATTGGGGTACAATCACCAAGATGGGACCCGAAGACAAATACAGACTTTCAGCACAGTGGAACAAGAATGCACACTGACTGAAGAAATGAAATGGTGATTTAGTTCATTCATTCATTCATCTTCCGTACCGCTTGATCCTCACTAGGGTCGCGGGGGGTGCTGGAGCCCATCCCAGCCGTCTCCGGGCAGTAGGCGGGGGACACCCTGAATCGGTTGCCAGCCAATCGCAGGGCACACATAGACAAACAACCATCCACGCTCACACTCACACCTAGGGACAATTTGGAGTGTTCAATCAGCCTTCCATGCATATTTTTGGAATGTGGGAGGAAACCGGAGCACCCGGAGAAAACCCACGCAGGCCCGGGGAGAACATGCAAACTCCAAACAGGGAGGCCGGAGCTGGAATCGAACCCGGTACCTCTGCACTGTGAAGCCGACGTGCTAACCACTGGACTACCGGGCCGCCATGTGATTTAGTTTCTCTCTCGAAAAAAAAAAAAAACTTTACATTGTCAGCGGAAGGATTGTTGGGTACCTACAGTACCACATTGTAGATAAGCTACATACCAGGAAGGGATGGAAAGAAATATGCTAGCTGTTATTGTTACTGCGGAGCCTGTTCTAATTCAAATGTAGTTCAGGAGTATCCAAAATTAAGCATTCACCAATTGAAAGGTGTCATAGTTTTGTGTCATGGCTGATTGCTTTCTGATTTGTGACAGCATTCCACCTACATGTTCTGTTCCAGTTCAGAATCAGAGTGATCAGCTACAACAATGCTAGCTTCCTGTATAATTTGCATTTGTCGCGCAGTAAGATAACACCAACACTACAATAGTCCAGTGCAGCAGCCATAGACTAAAATACCAAGACACCAAGAAACTTTTCTGTAAGAAACAATCTCAAAAAGTATGCAATGGTAATTTATTGAAGACTCATTTTAAATACGTAAGGAATTGTTCTGGCTAATAAACTTCTCTCTATGTGATGTCAATAATGTTCTGAATGAAAATATTTAACGTAAAAATAACCCTGATATCATTATGATTTTTTGTTGACCATTTTTTTAAACGTCTGGCTACGAATGGAATGGCATACTGCACTTTAGTTTGGCTCATAAATTTGTGAATGTGATTCTTTTTTTTTTCTTTTTTTTTATGTCTGGCCAGCTATGAGCCTCGCCGCACGTCACTGCAACCACTGGCTCATCTCTTTCTCCCTTCTGCTCTTGCTTGAAAATCCCCCAAGCTATTCTTTCTTTACTTCCTCTCACATCATCTCTGCAGGTATTATTTCTTTCTCTCTACTCCTGGCACGTTATAACACTCAACATTAACGATCAATTTGACAATACACTTTACATCCAGCTTTCTTGCCCAGGAGAGACAAGTAATCAAGAAGCATATTGATCCAGAGTGTGACTCTCCTGCTTCCTTTGACTGTTGGACCTTTGTCATGTACCATGAAGCGATAAGCAGAAAATGTTACTTTTTGAGCAAAGATTGTATTCTCTGGACCAGTATAACCAACTCTCAGTACTGTTCATTCAGTTGCACTACATACCTGAAACTCTGCTGATAGTTTTCCATCACATGAGCAGTATTTGTTTGTCCATCCAGTTGGAGAATGACATTGGGAGGGAGTCAAGTCAAGTCAAGTCAAGTCAACAGTATTTATAGAGCACTTTCAAACAGCCATCGCTGCATACAAAGTGCTGTACATGGAGCGATTTAACATATACAATAAACAGTAAGACGAATCAGTAATAAGTAATAAGTAATAAGGCGGTAGAAAGCACCAAGCAGTAAAATCAAGAGCAAATCTAAGTCATGCTGAGTCAAACGCCAAAGAATACAAGTGAGTTTTGAGGAGGGCTTTAAAGATGGGCAGCGAGGAGGCTTGCCGAATGTTCAGTGGGAGGTCATTCCAGAGAGATGGGAGGATAAGCTAGATTTGCAAAAGAAAGACCAGTATACTGATTCATGTTTATTTTCATTTCTTCTTTTTTTCTGTACAAGCCACGCAATATCAGCGTTGTTATACATTTCCAATCTCCTTTAATGTGGCTAAGATGAGGACTGAAACTTGACCGATCTTATAGACTGTTGATGCAGTGGCAAAAACAACATACAATCAGAAAGTTGTCATCATTACCAGCGAATGGCAAACACGGATGTATGGATCGGGTGTCCGGCCAGAGTAAGATCAGTTCTGCTGATTGGTGAAAGCCACAATATTTGTCTTTTCCACTGACAATTTTAAGCCTGTTTGTCTCGATTACGAATAGATGCCAGTATACAGCAAAAATTACTTTGTCCATCCCCCTTGCGTCGTTACAATCAATCACCACACAGTAACATATTATTTTTTTGACAATGACCAATATCCATTCAAACACTCATTAAGTAGCGGAACAAAAATAAAATGTGTCAACTTCCAGCTAGAGGAGGTGATACAACGTAAAAATTTGAAACACATGCAATGTAAATGTCATTCTGTCCAATCACTTACACACGATAGATGAAACTGTGTCCATAACAAAAGATTACGGAGGTCCAGATGCAGGTAACTGCATATAGCTGGCTTTCAGGACAATCACAAACAATAAACAAAACTAGCAGTGTTCAGAAATCATCAGAGACTCCATCACAGCACTAATGGAGCATGTGTCGCATTCATATTTACATTGGGGAGTATTTAATTCGTTTATTTGCGTGTAATTGTGTCTCTACAGACCTGTGTGTGATGCGGATGCGTGTGCATCTCTGCATGACAGGTTTGTTTGTTCTCCGGTGAATGCAATCACAGAGGATTTGTGTATACGACACACATTTGATATTTCTTGGAAAAGTCCTCACTGCAATAGCAGAGCCCCCATTGTGAAGACACGGCAGGAGTTGAAGAGCTCGTCTTAGCCTACGACACACATTTCACGTGCACATTAACACACATCGGCGCACGGCACATATCATTTTTGTGCAAATGTAGTGTGAACGTGGAACACAAGTCATATTTTAATCATAAGATTAATCAAGAGGGACTTGCAATGGAAGCTTGATGACTAAAAGTGATGTTGAAGGCATTTGTGTTTGATTGTTTTCATTTTTCGTTAAGCGGTAATAAAATTTGTGCTGTCAAGTGATTTTAAAAAGTGTGAGATAAATAAATTATGATATGTAATTAATTGATCTAATTAATCTATATTTTAATCTCATCTAAAATTGCTGAGAAAACTCCAATTTTCATTTTGTATTCATTACAGTATTAAAGCAGATGAAAAGATTGACATCACACAAAAAAGTGGCATTATAAAGTGGGTTATTGTTTTTAAACAGACGTGAACAGATGCATTCCTAGCCATTTACTTTCTGTTGTATTTGAGACAAGTGCAGTCTTACCTGCAACCTTTAGTTTCGACCACCAGGGGAATATCATTGTTTAGTTTTTTGGTAAACCTCCAAATACCGGTAATTACAAAATGAAAATAAAATAGAACACCCCCCGCCCCCCCTGCCGCCCCAATTCCAATGGGAGCCTATCATCTTATGCTAAACAAGCCCAAACAAAATGACAGCCAATCATTGTCCACTTCAGGCTGTCACTGACCTGTTTCCCCAACCTCAACAGCTCGAACACAGGAAGCCAACACATAAAAAGGAGAATATAAAAAGGCAACCCACCTACAGAAATAATAAAGTTAGAGATAAAAATTTAGATTAATGCAATTAAAATGCATAACGTGCTAAATATGATGTTTTCAATTAACGTGATAATTTGACACCTCTAAATAAAATGAGACAAATTGAATTGTAAAGAATTTCTCTGTAAAATAACTAAGTTACTAGCAACAGGAACACCAATAATTTACTATTATTTTACAATGCACCTACTATTACTCATTCTTACAGTACACTACTGTGTTTTGGATTACAGTTAATGACGGTCGGACAACTGGATTATTGTAATTTTTACAGTACATGGCAGTTTTTATGCATAATAATGCATTTGATTCATATGGCACTTTTCTGTCACACTCTCAAAGCACCCAAGTTATTCAGTAGTCACACAGTCACACTCCGGTGTGTGGAAGCAATGTATGTAGTCGCAAGGACACATTACTCAGATAGAACACTGGACCCTTCGATCGCCGGACAAAGCGTTCTGCCACTTAAGCCGCGGTCGGTGCTGTGTTTTACTTCAACAGTGCACCTTCTTTTGCTTTGTGATGATACACACATTTAGTAACATGCCGTACTATTCGCCTGTCTGTTCCAACGGAAAAGAAGTAGCTGTAGTAAATAAGTGGAGGATGGTCTGCTCGGTCCAAAATGATTCTTGTTCTTTGACCTACTTATCTTGTACTAGATTCTGCAAACACCACATCGATTTTCCAACGGTGATGTCAGAACCACAATATCACAACACTGCACAGTAACTACGCGGTGCGGGCACCCGCAGCGGCTCCTCTCTCTCCTGTGTGTGCACTGGAGAGTTCAAGTTCGCACTTGAAAGGAAATAAATTTCATCTGTGCTGTATGTTGCGCAAAGAGCACATTTGACAATGAAGTTGACTTGAACTTCAACGTGAATAATATTACAGTTTAGTTGTGTGGCAAAGGCTCTCCACGATGTACGAATACCTTACAAACTGAAAACTCCTTCCTTGTTTGCCTCAAGTCTGGTGAATAAAATTCGAAACCAAGATTTCAATAGCAGCCATTTGATTGGTATTGAAAGCGGAAGCAACCTTGAGTTGAAGGAATGGCTTTGACATTTCTTGGCACGATTTGAAAAAAAAAATGGAAGGCAACGTTCTGAAGAAAACATTGAGTGTGTTCAATGTGTATTTGGCTGGAGCGAAAACACATTTTCAAACTTTGAACCGAGTGTTCAGTGACAGTCAGGTGGACATGGTAACCATTATCTACCGTGGTACTTGGTACAAATTGCAACACAACCTAAATGAAGCGAGTGAACACCGCATTGTTTCCATGTCCCGTTACCTCCCCTCCTGCCAACCACCCAAACAAGTACAATTCAACCTCTGAATGTCCACTCGAGATTGAAAAGATGGAGGACGCGATCTGGCTTCTTATAATCTCCTCTGGGGTGCAACCGAGTGTTGATTTATATAAACCTCAATGTCCCTTCTGTTGCTCAAAGATGAGTGTTTGATAAGAGGTCACACTCAGTGCAAAGCAATCGGATAAGGGGAGAGTTTTAAACAACCTGAAGGTTCCACTTGTTTTGCCAGCGTGTTTTTATCTTCATTGCTTCCCTCTTCTGGATCTTGTTCAATCCGGGCATTAACAAGTGGAGGCTCCAAGATAGCCTTGTGAATTCCAACATGAATTCCCTGCTCCTCGGCTCCATGCAACAAACCAGGTAAACTTTGTCATTTATATACAATGGAACTTTTGAAAAGTTGGAGTCGTCCCAAATTTTCCAATTGGCACCTCATACAAATCTGGAGGATGACTTTAAAAAAATGGCGTGCATCCGATGTGATTGAGTTTTGATTGATTTTTACACTTATATGACTGTCAAGTGAATGAAAACATTGCTTGCCCAGGAAAAGGTATTATGATGGCAACTCTGGAGTAAAGGAAACTGAAGTTAATTCACCAGCTTTCTAAAATGCATTCCACTGTACTGAGCGCTACGTTTAGCGTATAATCCTGAAAAACAGCCTGCACGATCACAAAACACTTTTCCGATTTTAATGCAAACATTTAAACCCTTGTTTTTCTGAATCAAAGAATTCAGGTCAAATGCATTTCAAAATGAAAAATTAGCTTCGCCCTCTATCTCATGACCCTATTCTTCAATTAATTACATTTGCATTCCTTACAAAATCTCTTGGCAACTTATCTTGTTCTGCTTAATATTGTAAGATATTCTTTTTCCAATTAGAACCACTGAGGATTTTATCAGAAATGAAATGACTAGAACCTTGTTGTATGCTGAACACATCATTTTTAAAATGGCATTAAATATGTACCGGTAAGTTAAAGACGACACATTTATCACAACCCCCTACAGCAGTTATTGATTGTGGTGGTTGTGAGCATATTAAGTTTATGCAAACACTTATAACGGTTATGCCATCTGTGTTTCATATTTAAGACGTCACGATCGATGTTTATTGGAAAAACTACGAACACCTGTACAAGACACGAAGGGATCGGGTAAACAAACACATGTGGACACAATAACTTAATAAGACAGACATTGACAAAAGGAACACCAGTAAAACATGAAAAAATCAAAATAGAAACCAAATCAACAACAGCTCATAACAGATGTTGCTGAATCTGTTTTTTTTTCTGGCTGGCTGAGGAAAAGCCTCCCCTTTCTCAACAGCACTTGGGAATAGTAATCAATGTCTTCATTACATTTCGACTGGATTACTGTAACATGCTTTATTTTGAGCCAGCCAGTTCTCCTTTCAGCATCTACAGTTGCTCCAAAATACTGCAAAACTCAAATTCTGCTACACAAATAGGCAAGCCATTCTCTGTCCGTTTTTGGTTTTGTTTTTGCTTTGAAACACATTTTTATTCTGTGGCTTTTGACTCAGCACGAGACTGCATCGTTCTAGTGTTTTATGGTGTTTATTGTTCGATTGATTGTTTTTCACTATCTTTGTTTTTGTAGGTGCCAGGAAGATGCTAGGTAACAGCCAATGTCAGAGCAGCTGTAAATATGTTGCGTTCAGGAAACGATTAACAGCACATACTATATTTTTACCTTTTGAATCTTGAAATTTATTTTGGAACAAAAGGATATACTGTATGTTCCTATTATTAACTTGAAAATGTAATTTGAAGACACGTTCGTAAGTATACTGTATCTGGTTTTACTTCTGTATGTATCAATGGTTGATATTAAAGTGCTGTATTAATATAACTTAGTTGAGTTAATTGATACGCACTTATGGATGTATATACACATGTTCATTTTTGCCACAACGCAGTGAGACTCAATTACATTTTGCAACATGTCCGTTTTCATGCAGCTTTCATCCAATGTTTCCATGACAAAGGAGAGCGCACATGCTTTGATGGAGCGTTTTCTCTCTCTCGGGTACTCTATTAAATCCCAAATAATGATACCTGCTTCCAAAGTCTGTTTCATGCACATCAAACGGCTCGGGTTGTCTCCATGCCACCACGTGATGGTGTATGCCGAAGCCTGGTTGTGTGTTAACTCCCTATATTGCGAAGCTGAAGTCAGAAGACTCATTTTTTCTGCACCGATATTTGACCCTGGACTACAGGTGGTTTCTAACATGAAGAAATGGCGCCATCATAAGGACAATAGCGGTAAAAGGTATGCCAGGTACATTTTATCGGGGTAAAAAAACAGGTGACAACCAGTCAAATAAGCAAAACCGATGTTGTGCATGTTTGTTTCTCATCTACCAATAAGACACACATACTTTTTGAGCAAAAGCAAATGTTTCAATCGGCAAACAGAACAGCTCAAAGAAATGGTCATACTTACTGTATTGAAATGACTCACACCATCAAAATAATTGAACCAATTGTCTCTCCCGCATGAACTTGAGAAATTGTTCCTTGTCGACTGAGCCTGTAACTTTGTTTTGTGTTCAAACATTCGGTGAGAAACCGTCCCTGCAGGAAGGCCAGAATGATTTATCTGTTGCTAAGCAACCACTGATAGCCATGGTGTTTGTAACTCTTGTTTCCTTGCAGCAATTGAAGATGAGAGTTATTGTGAATGTTGTCATTTCTGTCCTCTTCACAAACCTACAAAAATCGATGTCTTGTTTTATTTTTATTTTTTGCTGGTTGCTGTGGCAGTGACGTACACAAGATGATTGCTGTGGAACATTTTCATCAGTCAACATCACAAACTAACTCAGATCTGTGAACAGCACTTTTATTTCTTAATTTTATTAGACAGGAGCGGCAATCACAAATGTGTTTTTGTCATTTGCTATTTTTTACAAATATATAAGAATGTGTCTGTAAATGTGTGCTGAGAGACATCCATCCATCCATTATCCGAGCCACTTATCATCACGAGGTTCGCTGTCTTCGGGCAGTAGGCGGACTATACCCTGAAACGTTGCCAGCCTATACAGTTCCACGTTCACAATCACACCCAGAGTCAATTTAGAGCATTCAATCAACCTACCACGCATGATCTTGGAATGTGGGAGGAAACCGGAGTACCCAGAGAAAACCCACACAGCACTGGGGGAGCATGTAAACTTCACACAGGAAGGCCGGAGCCCGGAATCGATCCCTTGAGCTTTGCACTGTGAGGCGGATCGCTCAATGCCACCTGCACTGAGTGACTTTAAATGTTAAAATTCTATAACTCCCTCAACTAGAGTAAACTGTGACAACCTCTGTTCCCACCGTATAAATAACAACTCTCTCTCTCTCTTTATCTATCTATCTATCTATCTATCTATCTATCTATCTATCTATCTATCTATCTATCTATCTATATATATATATATATATATATATATATATATATATATATAAAATTACCCCATGTTGAGCAACAACATTAAATAGACAATTGGAGTTCTCTCAAAATAAAAAGCTTTTTGCTTTAATGTTAAAAAAATCGAAATTAAGTTAAACTAAATGCATTTATCATAATTTAAGAACGTTATCTAAAACGTTTTAATACATTAAATTTAAAAAGAAATTGTGAAGTTATTTCGATGACGTGGAATGTTAGTTTGTTCCTTTTTGTCCTATTCACCGTCTTTGTGCATCTCTTCCTGTTTTGTTTATTGTAGACAATCCTGCCCTCAGGCGGTAGGCGTGGATAACTGCGCCTAGAAATATAACCTCGCAATATACTTACAGACGAGTGACGATTACATTATAAAATCTTGAAGCAAATTGTTGTCATCTTGTTTTGTTTTTATGGCTTCTTGGGGCTCACATGTCAGACACCTAATAGCCCATTTGCATTCACTTAAGAGCCAGCTGTTGTGAAATACTGTTTGTCTTGGTTACCAACGGGCTAGTAAAACGTGTTCGTACCTACTTCATTGATGTCAGTGCATTGTTTGATGAAGACGTGTGAAAATGTAGCATCAGTGCATCATCAAATCAGGGCCGTAAAATGTTGAGGTCATGTATTAGCACCTGTCCGAGCAAGTCACCGACTTTAAGAAGACGTTAAAATACCAAATGCATAGCGTCAGGACTGTAACAATTTTCTGTCGTTTAATAGGTTAGCCCTTGAAACATGTTTCCTTACATGTGTGTTAAAGCAATATAACAGCAAGATTAATTGTAAATATAGACTGAGATCATTGAAGTACCTCATAAATCTTTTTTTTTTTTTGCCTTATTTGTCAAGAAATATTTTACACCTAACTATCCTAAAATATAAAAAAAAATCTTACCATATATATATGGTATATATATATATACACATATTAGGCAGTGCAAACATTGCAAACACGGTCAGGGAGGTGCTCGAGACGATATATAGTATTTCTCTTGGTACTCCGGTTTCCTCTCACGTTCCAAAAACACATAAAGGTTCCTAAATTGCTCCTTGGCGTGATTGTGCGTGGTTGTTTGCCAATGTGTGCCCCGTGATTGGCTGGCAACCAGTTCAGGGTGTACCCTGGAGACAGCTGGGAAAGGCTCCAGTAGGATGAGCAGCACAACTTTGTATAGGTGTTGTGATGTCACGCAGAAGATTGTACATGTCATACATGTCTTCATTCTGCTCAATGGCAATATTTAAAGTCTGTAATAAACTGTCAACAAACAATGCCCACTTCAATGTTGAACTATAAACTGTAATGAATATGTCTAGGAGATAAAGTTTTGAATGAATATTTTTTTAAGCATCTGCTGCTAAGAAAACAAGCCAGTGGTGTACCCTGCCCCTCACAGATTTTGCGCCATCATGACAAAAGACATAAAACAGCAAATACAGTCATGGAAACAACTCGCCTGGTAATTACCTACAGTATATCACCTCCAACTCCAACTGATAAACATAGTGAGTCATTCGATTAGTAATAAGGGGAAAGTATGGTCCTGTTCGACACGTTTGAATTAGGGCTAATCATATGTAGCTTGTTCTCACTGCGTAGAAGTTGACTTACGCAGAGCCATTTGGTTGTATTGATGTCATGCTGATTAGTGGGTGTATGTGTATTTCCACGGCCATTTCCGCGAGTGTTTTTTTTTCTTGTTATGGTGTTTGTGGAAGGCTTTTTTTGTGTGTACTGTATTTTGTCATTTTCAGAACTGTCGTGAGGTCATTGTCACTTCTTTTTCAACCGCGTGTTCTGAAGACTTCTAAAGAGGTTATTATAAAATGTGACGTTTACAAATGTGTTTTGACCTGGAGCAGTTGAATCATTTGAGAATTTTTGATACGATGCAGTCAGTGTATTACAGCCTCGAGTCAACTGGCTCGTGATCACTTTCTGAGATTTAAAAATAATCGAGTTTCATTTACGGGAAAGAGTCCCTTCATGTTGCTCAGTCTGTTTGAAGGCCCTATCATTGTCTCTTAGCTTTGCTGGTTCTGTCTAAACACTGGGTCAGCCATCCCGGCCCATAAATAGAAACCCATATGAGATCAGAGAGTTGTGCTAGAGTGAAATTTTAACTGCAGCGTACAACCTGTGCATCTCAGATAGGAAACTGCACATTACCACTCAAAAATTCCATCACTCACAAGTGAGTTGAAGGCTCCTCATTACATGTCTTGATACGGAATCACCCAACCTACATCATTATGTATTGGCTTGCTGAGACTTGCCTACAGTATATGTTACAAGCTGTTTACTTGACTATTCGCCTTATTCGAAGTGAAACCAGATTCATTTGATTGGAGGCTTTACATGTATTGCGCATATTACTAATGTGGAATCATATCCACAGTACACACAACATCTCTTTGTCAGTGGTTCCCTCCTTTACATCGTATTGTTTTATTTTTGTTTTGGTCACCTTCTTGGAGTTTTCCACAGCACTATTACAAATCAAAATAAACAAAGAGAAAATACACGGGAACGAAAGAATGTGGCTCACTTTCTGTTTCCGTCAATATTACTTTGCAGTGTCTACTGTAGTTAAGATCTTATTTCACTTGTGAGGTTTACCATATTTTCCGGACTATAAGTCGCTCCTGAGTATACGTCGCACCCGCCATAAAATGCATAATAAAGAACAAAAAAACATGTATAAGTCACACTGGAGTATAAGTCGCATTTTGGGGGGAAATGTATTTGATAAAATCCAACACCAAGAACATACATGCCATCTTGAAAGGCAATTTAAAATAAAAATAAAATAGAAAACAACACGCTGAATAAGTGTACAACATGCTAACCTCACATGACGCATAAACAACGAGCTGAGGACGTGCCTGGTATATTCAAGTAACATATTAAGAGTTATTCAGATAACTACAGTATAACATAAAGAACATGCTAACAAGTTCACCAAACCATCAATTTCACTCCAAATCACTAAATCCAATGAAATCTTCGTCCTCTGTGTCACTTTAAAACAACTCCACCAACTCCGGAGGTAGAAGATTCAGCGCTTCCTCTTCTACGTCGCTTACATCAGACTCATTGTTGTTTTATCAACACAGGTATAGAGCGTCCCCTTGTGGTTGAATATGAAAATAACATGTGAAATGATATAATAATTTCACCCATAAATCGCTCCAAAGTATAATTCGCACCCCAAGCCAAACTATGAAAAAATTGCGACTTATAGTCCGGAAAATACGGTATATTGAAAATGAAATTGTGTGTGACTTATAAGTTCATTTTATATGATAACATGAGCATATAAGACAGTCAATATAGCTACGTAGCTTATTATAGTTGTGAGGCTCCACTGGTTTTCCACAGTTAAACAGATTTTTTTTTTAAACTGTACCACAGTTAATAATACGACTGTGCCTTTCAGACAGAACTCACCAAAGCGGGACACTGCTATGTCTGAAGTGTGCAATGTCTTTCACACAGCTGTTGCGGGTTGCCATATTCACATAATTAGATGGGTGACAGGAGAACCACAATTGCTTTCAACACAAAGAGGACAGTGAACAGGAGCTGCAAAGTCCTAAATGAGCTGAAGCTTTTTGATGCTCTTTTTAGGGACACCATTAAGAAGACCGTTACAAAAATCTAAAAAGTCTACTTGGAATAAAAGCACAGGTAAATTTCTCCTCGTCTGCTTGGTGCCTGTGACCCTTCAGTGTGGATTTGTTTTTCAGCTGATGAAAGGCTGTTTTAATGATTGATTTGATATGACTGCTGAAAGTCGTGTCTGAGTCTGTTATCACCTCAAGATTTCAGACTTTCTGAAGACAGTGACTCCAGGTGCTGAGCCAGGGAAAGCTTAGTACGTTTTCACAGCATGTCACAAAAACGGACAAATCACGAGAGATGATGCGCGCGGCATTTGCACAATGCGACACTTTGTGTTGTATGCGTGGCATGTGATGCATGTGAAGTGCAGAGCCATGTGATGCACATAATGTAATGCACCCATTTTCACCTATGCATTTGTGGGAGAATAAAGAGACCCCGAGGCCCCTATTTTCAAAGACAGGCACATCTGCAGTGGAATGTAAATGCTGCCTTATAGTGATTTTCATATAAGCGCAATGCTTGCCGCGTGTGTTTGCCAATTTCGAGGACTGTCTGGATCAAGCTGGACATTTCGGTGAAGTAAGGGTGTGTCCTTGTAGATCTGCCCGACAGAGAGATTATTTGGTGTTAGAAAGTATAAAATTACACCCACTCAGACCATGTCAAAATAATGTCACAGCTGGTCTAATGAATAGGCAAGACAGATTGTAAGCTACGCGGACATCTGTGGTCGATGGCACACTTACTTCATTCATATATAAGTGAGAAACGGTCATCAAATCCTCTGAATTATTGTTGAAGTGAATTTATTTAACACATTATTACTAATACTACCATTATGATTATTGGACATGATTGAAGGCAGCTGGTACGCTTTCCGTTGAGGTGCATCCCTCCCTCTCACAGATCTGCCAGCATTTGCATGTCTGCAAAATGACCAACATTGTATCTGCGTCCAGGTGACATGGTAGATGACTTAGCTCGTCCACCCCACAGTAAAGAGGTCTGTGGTTTTCGATTCCGGGCTCCGGCCTTCCTGTGTAGAGTTTTCATGTTCTCCCCGTGCGTGAGTGGGTTTTCTCTGGGTACTCCAATTTCCTTCCGCATTCTAAGAACATGCATTGTAGGTTAATGGAACACTTCGACTTGTCCCTCAGTGTGATTGTGAGTGGTTGTTTGTCAATGTATGCCCTGAGATTGGCTGGCAAAGAGTTCAGGGTGGACTCCACAGACTGCTTGAAGACAGTGTTTAGTTTTGCTGTTCGGTGCGTTCTACCTTCTTTGTTACCGATTTGCTTTACTGTTTGTTGTATATGAAAATTGCTCCATGTACAGCACTTTGTATGCAGCAATGGCTGTTTGAAAGTACTGACAGTTGAGTTGAGCGCTTCAGATAATGGATGGATGGACGGATCTGCATCCAGCCGATGTCGCACAGTTTCATTACACGCTGCCTGAGATTTAACCTGGTCACAAAAGTGTTTTCTTTTTTTCTTTAATTATTTTGATAGTTCGTCAATATTTCTTCAACTAATGTTAAACTAGTTAGGTTAGGAAATTGCCTGCAACGTTCACCGAGTTTTATCATGGTCAGAGTGTGACAATATTTGACGGGAGTTTCCTCACCTCAGAGTCAAACGAAGTAACGTTTGAAAAAACGCATTGGGTTCAGCCTAAGAGGGTTTTTTTCCCCCTGCGATGATTATTCTGGCTTTGGTTTGGTTTGTTTATTGAACATAAAACATATACAGTAATAATTTGACAGAAAATAACGTAAATAAAATAGTAAAAAAGAAAGAAATCTTCCATTAACACAGTTATTATGTTCAAGGGAGTAGGAAAAACTAAAAAACGTATGTAGTCCTACCCCGTTATGTGTTTATATCTAATAAATCATTTTTATATCAATCAGAAAAGAAATAAAGTGAGAAGAAAGAAGTCTCAATTAAGGCTCATGATTTACCCTTAACTGTGATATTTTTAAAACTTTTGATTTGTATCGGGATTATATACATCCACACCCTGGCACTCTTGTCTCAATTTTCTCTTGTATTCATAATGGATATTTCAAAACCGTGCTCTATTTATCAATTTAGTTCTGATTTATCATTATATTTAATCTTTAGAATTTATCATTTGAACTCTGATTGATGTAGGTTGTTTGTACTATTTTTTTGAATTTGTTTTTGAACTCAGCAAGCGATTTAATAATTTTCAGTTCCGTTTCGAAATTATTCCACAGATTCTGAACGAAATTACAATATTATAAATATATGCAATAAAGGCACACTGGACACGGAGGATTTGAAACAAAGGTTGTTGAAACAGGGCAGTAGATGAATAATATTGGATGTAATGAGACCAGAGCTACAACTTTCCAACAAGTTTCCAAGAGGGGGGTACGCGCAAGATTTGCTGTGACGTCACCTCCCACAGCCCCTCCATCTTTGACGAAGAAGTAGTTCTTAAAACTTGAACAAACTGGACTCCAACGTCTAATTCGGCGTTTCGACCCGTATTCGCGAACAAGAGTCGTGCTTTTTAACCGTTCGGTTCCGTAAAAGCAATTACAGATATATTCTGAAAAAGCGATTTAGCTTGACGTCTTTCGCATAGACGGCGTCAGTGAGTGAGTCACTCATGTCCCACACTTGGAGACTTAACAGTTAAAAAGCGCAGTCCACACTTGTCTCAGATGGCCGCTCACTGCCGTTCTAATGCACCATTTCATCCCCCGAAAGGCTGACGGTTCCTCGGCCAGTTGCGCCTTCTTTTTATGAGCCGGGTCGAGGCAAGAGGACAGCGGCGAGGGGTCGCGACGAGGAAGCCGCCAGCAGCTGAGCCGGCCGGGCGTCAGAATGAGGATGCCCCGAGGAGGACGCCTGTTTCTGGCGACGTGCCTGGGATCTCTCGTGGTCCTGGTACTTTACTTCCAGAATATCGGCAAGCCCGGTAAGGGACTCTGGCCTCAGTCAATTTTAGAACTTTCTTTATTTCACACTCAATACAACTACAGAGAATCGTTCTTTTTCGATCAAATTCCATTAAAGTAAAGCAAGAAAGAAAGACGGCTTTTGAGCTCAATCGTCTACGTTAACATCCGACAGTTTGCAGTAGACGTCGAAGTACTAAAGTTATTTTAAGATGTTGCATTTTTAGTAAAAGCGGAACTGTCTGCCCGAATTATGAAATAATTGGCTGGAATTCTTCATTCTAGCATTTACAGTTAAGTCTTACAGTGCAGAAATAATAAATGTACGAATTTGCATATCAGCCAGTGGAAAAAATCATGAATGGATCACTGTGTTGTCATTTTACAACCGATAATAATTAAAAATATTGGACTTAAACTGTGTCAGATAGGAGACTTCCACCAAGGCCATGCAATCGTAGTTTGGATTACCTTCATTTTGCATATACTGTACCCTAATTTTGTAACAGGAAAATTTGTGGATTAACGAATCAAAAAAATACAAAAGCAAGAACTTACACAGTGGTGTAAGAGTGTGTGAGGTTTACTTTCAATGTCATGTGGCAAATCTGCAGAGGGCAGACGAAATGAAGTGAATGTCCAATGAAATGAATGTACGTCAAGTGTGAATAAGGGCACTGTGGAAAGTGAAAAGTTTTAGACCCCCCAGCATTCCTCTGCTTCACCCCCTCTCCTTTTGTTTGCTGGTCTTAGCCCATCATGGACTTTAGAAGGCAGATATTGTTACCCGGTGGGACAGCAGAGTTCTCTGGGATAGGAATCAGACCCCAAAACACACTAGAAAGCTTCAGGAAGTCGGCCTTGATTGGTTGGTGCTAAGCAAGTGAGCATGTGAGCCTGTACAGCTTCACCCCACATTTGTATCGTACAAAAGATGAGACAAGTGGGGAAACGAGGAAAAGGCAAAATCGAGATACTGGGGATTGGGTCAATAGAGTTGTAGCAATGTGAATTCCCGGATGCTTTCACATTCTGTAACGAGAGTCTGTTTTCTCTGGTTATAATTCATTGAAAGTTTGTATACTTGGTCTGTTTCCCCTTTCAAGTTCAGTTCATCAGAATTTAAATGCATCATAAGAAAACCATGCGACATCATTCTTTCAATTGGTCAGTGACTGCAGCAAAATGTAAACGTAAAGGTTTACCGTATGACGTTGTGCGTGAGATTGATTTTAAAAATGCCTGTTTTGTAAACTTGAATTACAATCAGGACACTCTAAAAGGCTCAGTGTGCAATGCTAACCACCCACAGATAAACAGAAGATGTTGGCAAGTCACCAGTATCATCTGTTTATAACGGGAAACTTCATCATTTCCATATAAAGTTGTTGTAAAGTCAAAATCATTGTCTTGTAAATTTGACACACCGCAGAGAACAGTGTTATCAACAGCCCTGTCAATGTTTTAAACAATCTCCAAGTCCATAAAATGAGACGTCAAAATGGTGACAAATCAAATGTTTATCTCCACTCTCAAGCGCTGTGGGGATGTCCTTCGAATGCACTGAAACCACACCGTGCTGTCAACTGTCAACTGTCAACCTGTCAATCACCTATCACTATGTCCAGTATCTTTGGTGTGACTACACATCCCTCACAACCTTACATGTTTGAGCCATGGACCCAAGGAACATATACATTGTTTTATTCTTGCTTAGATTACATGACAGTAAATAATCTACCTACCTACCTACCTACCTACCTACCTACCTACCTACCTACCTACCTACCTACCTACCTACCTACCTACCTACCTACCTACCTACCTACCTACCTACCTCCCTACCTCCCTACCTCCCTACCTCCCTCCCTTCCTCCCTCCCTCCCTCCATCCAACCATCCAACCATCCCTTCATCCACTGTTGACTGGATTATATCCCACCGGGTCTTTCTGTGCCATAACAAAAGATGTTGGCAATGGACTAGCCCATGTATCAGTGGGTGGATCCACAAAAAAAAAAAGACTAAAGGGAAAGTCACCAGTTTATTTAACATGGTGGCACACGTAACTCAGTCTGTGAGTCACACTCCATGTCAGACATTTAAGCACATACCTTTTGCTTATTCATGCACCCTGAATGGATTGCGTTCCAACATATTACAGTAGCGTAAATAACAAAATATATCACGCTGCGGAATCCAAATAGTGACACCAAGCTTTCCTTGAAATAGAGGTAGCTGAAGAAGATGCATCTTCGGAGTTTAGGCATAGCTACCTAGTAAAGGTCACAATAGAGTGGTATAAATGGGCCAAATAATTCGAACTAATTGACTCACAATCACGTGGGATGAGGTGAATGATGGCGCTCAAATTGTTTTAGAGTTGGGAAGGGGCAACTCATGCCAGAGGGCCAAGTGCGTTGCTGGTCCCTAATACTGAAAAGGAAAAAAAAGTGAGTATTATGTACAGTCGTTCTCAGTATTAACACATTTTCACCAAATATCTTCAACAATGGGCGGCCTGGTGGTCCAGTGGTTAGTACATCGACCTCACATTGCAGAGGTTGTCAGTTCGATCCCAGCTCCGGCGGAGTTTGTATGTTCTCCGGGCCTGCATGGGTTTTCTCTAGATACTCCAGTTTCCTCCCACGCTCCAAAAACATGCATGTTCGGCAGATTGAACACTCAAAATTGTCCCTAGGTGCGGATGGTTGTTTGTCTCTGTGTGACCTGCGATTGGCTGGCAACCCATTCAGGGGGTCCCCCCGTCGAAGACAGCTGAGATAGGTAGATAGATAGCAGCATCCAACGTGACGCTTGTGAGGATAAAGCGGATCAGAAAATGGATGGATGGATCTTCAACTATGTATAATGTATCGAGAAACAAATCTCTGATTCAAAATCAATCTCTACAGAGTGTATTTGTAACAGTAGCACCATCACGCTATCATACATCATATAGACTAGGGATGTAAAGGGTAAAATGAGTACCGGTTTGATTTGAAGCGATTTTTCCAAGTGCCAGCTCAGACCATTTTCATGAAGACCAAAGTGCTGGGGAGCCTATCCCAACTAACTTTAGCTGAACTGGTTGCCAGTCAGTCGCGGCGCACGGATGGAAACGAACAACCATTCACACCCACTGAGTGGGAACCAATCCCACGCGGACTGCTCACAAGTCAGCCGTGTGAACCACTACACCATCAGTGACTCACACACACACAGTATATGCATCGAGGGAGCGAGAGAGAGAGACGTAATCACAGTCGGCATGTCAATGTCCGAAAAAGTTAATTCTGAATTTGAGCAGCCTTGATGGCACATGACACAACACACCTGAATAGCCCGTAGCGCATGTAGGCCACGAGGGAGGCGTTCAACACCACACGTGCTGCTTGTCCTGTCGGGGCTTGTCTGCTGTACAGGTTCGCCAGCAGCCACTTGAGGCCCAGTCAAGTTCATGATGAATGTCAACGCACAAGATGACTTTTTTATTATTATTATATCCATATCTGTTCATCATCTGGCTGGTGCTTAAGGAAAGAACTTGTCTACTTTATGTAATTAGAAGTATGTGCGTTTGACACGTGAATGTCACCGATGACGATTCGAAACAGTCATAGTGTGTTTTTCCCAACTTCTACTTTGAAATTGGAATCAAAAATCTTTTTCTTTTCTTTTTTTTACTCTTTCGGGCTCAGTTTATACTACCAAATTGTTGTTACACAGACATTAGCCGCACTCCATTGCCCATGGATAAATATTTTGTTGTTTTTGTGTTTGTTTTGTCACTTTGTGTTTGTTGTTGCGTCGTGTGGACCTGATGTGGACTTTTTTCAGCATTTTTTGGCCACGACATTCATCAAGGAGGAGACTCTTTGCTTGGTGGTTGCGCCTTCTCGGCAGCATGGGTATACCAGCACTGTTTTTGACTGGGAGGAATGTCGGCGTCATTTGATTGTCGTTGCTGGACAGTCCCGGGGTGCTTGTGTCTTGTGCCTGTTATGGACAGCATTTTTCACAGCCCCGCTTTGTTCAGCGGAGAGATCGGTGCTGTTGAACGGTCTGCGGCTAGATGGATGTAAGGCTTGAGGAGCCGACGATGAGAAGAAAGGAGCATTAGCGCGGAGCGCCGATGCGGATTTGGAACTGGGAGTTGCGGCTTGGAGTTTGAAGCGGATTACGTGGGACAGGAGAAGTGAACTGATCTCTTTTCGTCAATGGACGCTACAGCTTCGTGTTTACTTTGAAAACGTAGCTTGTAGCAGACGTGTGCACATTTTCAGCATGACATCTCTGATCCACTGGTGAAAGGACACTTTGATCCTCTCCTCTTTCATCTATAACTGATTCAGACAATAAAGTGTATGCATAAAAGTGGTGAAGATTGCCCGACTGTCTGTCTCCTATGTGTTTTGTTGTGTTATTTTGACTTCAAAATGGCGCTGCGAGAGTGGCTGCCTTTCCAGCAGCTCCTATATTTTGTTGTTCTACTTCTTCCTTTCATAACTTTGCTGCTGTGAATTGGAAATTTCTCCATTGTGAGACTAATAAAGGTTTTCTTAACTTATCTTATCTTATAAGCAGCAGACAAAATGGATTTGTCATGTTATTCGGCAGCAGGTGGCACGCGTTCACTTCTGTCACCTGCACACCTGCTGCCTATTTGCCAGTGATTGCACCTGCTATAGCTAGTCGCTCCGGCGGTGGACCCATTGCTGGAGTATTACATGCCGTGCCACTGCTGTTGCCCGTATTACACAAATTATTGTTCGATACCATTCGCGGTTAGTTACATTTTCGTCGTCCCAAGGTAATCTTTATATTATCGTGCGTGAACTAGTATTTGTGTTAACATTAAGATATCCTTTATTTGTCCCACACTGGGGAAATTTACATCCTCCAGCAGCAAGAATACATACGTTCCTTGCTGTTTTTTGCAAGCGTTTTCTGTTGTCGTGTTTTCTTATTTAGTGGTTCTCGTTTTTTACCAGCGTTTTCTGTTGTTTATTAGGCGGGATTTTTGTTTGTAATAAATATTATTTTTACAAAGTCCTTGTCGGTGTCTGCTATTTCGGGCATCCGCTTGTTTTCGTTTTCTCCGTTACGTACGAAGCAGTCCCCTTTTTCTGCTTCGTGCATAACGTGACAGGATTGATAGGAAGTCAAGGTGCATGTTTGGACACGTGCAGTTTCATGGCTCATATCCACTTATATTTAAAGACAGCTCTTTTATGGTGATCTGTCCAAAGTATTGCGGGCTGTCTTGGATCATAACGTTGAGGCACATTATTTACGTTTGTCTTAGCCTTTACCGTGACACCTAATGATTTATTTTAGGAAATCCAATTATCCGACAGATCCATACTCTACCTTCTAATCAGGCATACCCTGCATTGCTGTACAGGAAGCTTGTTGCATATTATTGTTTTACATCCATTGTCAGACTTCCTGTGCTAACACCCTTAGGGTGGCCCTCAGGAAAGAAATACAAGCTCTATTTTGTGTGCCAAAATAAACTCATCAGTCTTGTCATAGTAATTGCTTTTTGGTTCTTTTATCTACAAATGTCAGTCGACCAACGTGTCTTGGGTGGTGGCTGATTTGCTCAAAGAGAATTTCGTTTGACTCTCAATCAAAAAAAAAAGACTTTACATCCGCACTCAAAAGCTATGTTTACAGAGCATTTCGTGATGTGCAATAATTATATTTTTTCTTTTTATGTATTTGTTCATGTTAGAAAAACAAATGCGACCGCCCAATTTGAGCAGAATGCATCATGTAGTTACGGAAGTAAGTATAGTCCTGAGTTTAGGGGCTCATCTCTTTTCTCTATTTTAAGGTCTTTGTGATATGGACATAATTTCGGATCTTCATATTTTTGCCAGATATCTCAAAAACAATATAATCATGAAATTACTACGGGTTAAGTGAAAACAAAGATTTTTTGGGGGTTAAGAAAATGCTAAATATTAATCCAAATGGATGCGGCAAGTGCATTTTTTTCATTAGAAATTTACTGACAGGCATCAACATGAACAAAGTTGAATGCATTCTACAAAAATAACTGAACTCACTTTGTGCTGTGCTTTAACGATAAATAATTGGATGCTGCAACAGAAGGATTTCTTGTGTTTGCGTGTATGCGTGTGTTTTCTACATCAGCGTGTGTTGTTCTTGACCAATCCGTCCATGCATTTTGCTTGACGAATTACCGGTACGAAGATTTAGTGTGAAAGCCCACCGCCCAGGGTACAATACTTCCAAACCTGACTTGGAACTGTGGGGGGGCTAAAAAAAAAAAATACAGTTGACAACTCACTTGACGTTGTGTGAACTCCCGCTGATGTGAATGGTGCTCCCCATCCCACATGACACATTGTACAAGGACTTTTTTAATCCACAACAAGGTCGTGGAAGTCAAGAAAGATATGCAGAAACCTGTCTCGCCTTTCTCACGGTTAAAACGCGAAATGCACATACATTTGTGCCCACACATGTATCATTATTTTATTTATAACTACATGTGAACAATAAATATGTTCCCGTTATGTGGTAAAACACCATATACTGTATGTGCACCGTTTATACTATATTTTAGATACTGCAGGGCCCGATGCCCAATTCAGATTTTTTTTTTGTTAAAGCCGATCTTTTTATGTACTCATTCACATTACAAAAAAAACAATGTGACTTCTACATTAGAAGTCTAAAAAGTGACTTCTAATGTGAATGGACCGTATCCGTGATGTGACACGCATGTGCCCAAGAAAAAGTTTACCCACTTAAAGTTTTTATTTGACCAAAATGAGTCAGCAACTCACTTGTCGCATGGGTGTGCAGTGTGTTAGTTGAGTTTGTTATCATGCCAAGTATCAACATTGTGCTAAGCTTTGCAATTTGCTATGTGTGTACTTTTGGAAAACAAAGCCACATTGTGAATGTTTACAAGAGTCCATTCCCGTCTGCTAATTTGCTAACAGCTCCACCAGAATCACCAAGTCAACATAATTGCATGCAATTTACAAAATGTCCGGACCAGACAAATTTCACCAGACAAATTTCTCACTGGTGCGCCACAATTTGCTCCCCAAGGCAAAGTCCACTCAAGTTGGTTCTTCTCTCTTCTCCTCGTAGCTCTAAACCGAAGACATTCAGGTCTACTGAGTCAGTCAGTTCACCGTGGCTAATTCTAACTCACACTTACTGAAGGCGGCGGCCCGGTAGTCCAGTGGTTAGCACGTTGGGTTCACAGTGCAGAGGTACCGGGTTCGATTCCAGCTCCGGCCTCCCTGTGTGGAGTTTGCATGTTCTCCCTGGGCCTGCGTGGGTTTTCCCCGGGTGCTCCGGTTTCCTCCCACATTCCAAAACCATGCGTGGCAGGCTGATTGAACACTCTAAATTGTCCCTAGGTGTGAGCGTGAGCGCGGAAGGTTGTTCGTCTCTGTGTGCCCTGCGATTGGCTGGCAACCGGTTCAGGGTGTCCCCCGCCTACTGCCCGAAGACGGCTGGGATGGGCTCCAGCACCCCCCGCGACCCTCGTGAGGATCAAGCGGTACGGAAGATGAATGAATGAATGAACTTACTGAAGGCATACACACACACACACACACACACTGGAGTATTTGAAACTGGACTCAAACCCAAAAATCTGTCCATTTGTACAAAACCTGCAATTGACCTTTTTCAACCAGTGTCATGTAATTGAGCACAACTAAGAGGAAACAATATAAGTGTGTGCATAAACTATGCTCATGTTTGGACTTCCTGACTGGAGCAGCCTGTGTGTCATCTACAGCGGTGAGTGTGAGTGTGCGTCAATGTGTATGCTAAACTTTGGCAGAACTGAAGGCCGAATTCCCGAAAGGATTGCGTGGCCTTTGCGTGGTGTAAACCGTTAAAATAGCATAAACAGATAGCGTTAGCTGCACGAAGGACGGCGGAAGGTTAAATGTGTCATTCCCCGAGAAACCAAACAGAATGTGTCTCGTGCGTCAATGGTATTTGCACGTATTGAAATGAGGTCATATGCATATATTTGATGGGGAAATTGAGTTTCACTGATTCACAGTTCGAGTGGCGCAAATAACGGCAAGAAAAAGCTGGCGGAAACTTGGAGGAGCAAAATGACAGTTGATTGAGCAGGCTGTTTTAAACGTGTGATTTGACTTGTGATTTGTGAACGAGTCTCTTCCTAACTGCCATTGTTCTCCCACCGTCATGGTGTTCTTGCCGCAAAGCAGCATATAAAAAGGGGCAAACTCCAGTCAGCTGTCAAACTTTGTGGGTGTATGTGCGATAATATGTCATTTGCGCAATATCCTTTGTGAATAGGATATCAAGACGCAGCAAACTGCGGGTGCAAATGAAGCTTTGTCTGACCGACTGAAACTGATAGGGACGTGGGAATGGTGTGGTGCCCTTTTTGTAGATGAAAGTGGGTTGGAAAATGAAGGAGGGCGTATGGCAATATTAGCTGAGTGTTTGTTGTGAATATAACTGAGCTGTAGCAAATGATGCAGTGATAGAGGCAACCCCCTGATTTTCGCCAACATTCATCCGAAGAGTTGACGAATCCAACATTTGCTACCTTCTTTAGCATTCGCCGCTCAGTGAGCTACCACTTCAAGGGCAAACAGCCTCCTCGCTGCCCATCTTTAAAGCCCTCCTCAAAACTCACTTGTATTCTTTGGCGTTCGACTCAGCATGACTTAGATTTGATCTTGATTTTACTGCTTGGTGCTTTCTACCGCCTTTATTACCGATTTGTCTTACTGTTTATTGTGTATGTAAAATCGCTCCATGTACAGCACTTTGTATACAGCAATGGCTGTTTGAAAGTGCTCTATAAATACTGTTGACTTGACTTGACTTGACTGGGAAAGTCATTCCATGCTTCATTACACTTCACCAAAAAGTGTGGTTTGTTTGACGAGTGCGAGTTCGGCGAGCCTTGCTCATGCGTGCTGAATTTCCATGGCCTCAACACAGTTGGGACATGTGCTCAGTATGCAGACATTTCGGACATCGGATGCAAACGTTCCACATGCAGATTATAATTAAAGCCTTCGCAGTACATCATGAAAAAAAATAAATCATAATGAATAGAAGAAATAAGCGACACTCTCAAAGTGTCCTATCACAAAGTGATAGCGTGTGTGAATGTGGTAAGCATGACTCAAGCAAGCACAGCGTGAGCGCAAGCCAGCAGACGACAGGGAACATTTAGCCACGCTTAAGCATGGCACTGGACAACCACCCGAGTGTGAGTGTGCCCTATCATTAAAAGGAACTTTAAAAGGAAGCGTCTGCTCAGCCTTACAAAGGATTTCACCTTGTGTACGCTCACACCATCTCGTCAGTGTAATTGCAACCGTATGTAGCTCTTTGGCATGCTCACGTGGCTGTGCTCATAAAAAGGAGGTTTCTTGTTTTGCTGTTTTCCCTTTTCCCTTTCAAGTCCGGCAGTACGGGCTCCATACGTTCTACTGCTTTTACTTTCAAACTGTGGAAGATCCAGGTGACGATATAACGTACCCCGAGCAAAATGACTTTTCTGCTGTACATCGCCTTGCTAACAAGAGCAGTGGCCCCCAACCCCTCAGGCCGCGGACCGGTACCGGTCCGTGGGTCATTTGGTATCGGGTCGCACAGAAACAATGAATAACCTACATAAATTCAGTTTTGTACATTTTGGAACCTGAAAGATGTTTTATTTTGAAAAATTACCGGATTCTCTGTTACATCCGTTTACAGTATGTCACTCTTGACGTCACGTGACAGGTTACCGCTAAAATGAAACCCAGGAGCTAGCAAAATAAGTAAAAAACTAACGTCTTGAGAAGGGGAAAAGGTCCGGCCAGGTGATAGAAGAGGAGCCTATAACTTTCAAGAAAAAGAAGGCTACATTTAATAGACAGTGTCAGGAGTCTTACATAAAATACGGATTTATCTCAGCGGGAGATTGCGATGCACCAAGCCCACTCTACATAATATGCGCCGATGGTGAGTCGTATTTTTCATGCATTTTGTATTTGCGCTGTATCTTATTTTGAAGGCACGTTTAAACGTTACCTCAGCGACCAGAGAGTGTTGCGGACAGATTCGGACACATTCCCCGTGTCATAATTCGTTTAATTATTATATTTAAAAAATAGCACAGTTTTCGTGCAGGTCGTATCATATTATTTTGTTGTAAGGACGGTCCCTGAAAATATTGTCTGACATTAAACCGGTCCGTGGGGCAAAAAAGGTTGAGGACCGCTAAACTTAGAGGATTGAGTGGTCACAAGTGTTTTACTTCTCAAAGTAAATGTTTATTAAGTCAATGTCACTTCATGTTCTCATCCCTTTATCATGATCACTGAGAGGAAAAGATTTTTTAAACAGGGAAGCTAATTTGCTCTCCAAATAGGACCGAGATTTTAGGATGAGGGAAGACTATGGAAAGAACCGGCGCACACATTAGCAAACATCTTTCTCCCACCAATTGTTTTCAGCTCGTGCTGCCCCTGTTTGTAAAGTCACTTTGGCTTAATGGACATGTGTTTGTTTGGGAATGAAGTATCAACACCACTGCACACCACTAAAGCCCGAACTCTGACCCTGAACATTAGCCTGTTTGTGTTGTGGCTCTACTTCAACCGTCTGCATTGCTTCATTTCCTGGGTCTGAGAGGAAGTTGTGGTTTTCTGGTGTGAAAGATCATATGACACAGATAAAGACAGTTTACACGGTTCAAAATACGGCAGATTTTTAAATGTCTCTCTGTAAAACCTTTTACCTTTTTATGTGCATCGGGGTTCACACAAGAGATTAAATGGCGTGGAAATTTCAAATCATGATTATAGTGACCAAAATGAACATGATATTGCTTCAACAAAACAAAACAAAAAAAAACCAAATTAAATTTGAATGCAAAATGTGACAATTTATGAGGCTTACCGCTTAACTGGCCTCCCAGACGGCATCAAGCTGAACAGGGGGGGAAATCAGACAGACAGGAATGGCATGCTGCAGCTGGAATGTCGTGCACAAACAGTGGAACAATTTAATTGAAGCAGGAGGACAAAGTTCGATGAACTGAGATTCAGACTCACTCCAGTTTATGCAGAAATGACATGACAGCCAAATCACCTTTATTTCTATAGCACTTCATCACAAATGTCCCAAAAGGGGTCTACATGCCCATGGTTTACATTAGATCAAGGAGCACATCATCCATCCTTTTATCCAAACCGCTTTTAATCAACATCTTGATCATCGTCATGAGAATACAGGGAAACTCCTCTACAACGAAACCGACATGGGCGGTTTCGTTGTAGAGGAGTTTCGTTGTTCTTGATTTTACTGCTTGGTGCTTTCTACCGCCTTTATTACCGATTCGTCTTACTGTTTATTGTGTATGTTAAATCGCTCCATGTATAGCACTTTGTATGCAGCGATGGCTGTTTGAAAGTGCTCTATAAATACTGTTGACTTGACTTGTTGACTTGACAACGAAGTCTATTCCAACAGCGACCTCTATTGCTTCTTTCAGAAACAGCAACAGCAACCACCACACTGGTTTACATATGGGCAGTAGTCCAGGAAGTATTTGTTATTGTTAGTTTCAGACCAGCAAGAACGTTGCATTGCTAAAATGGCTACAAAACGGACCTTTGGATGCAGCTAAGACAAGAAGAGCTCTGATGCTGGAAGAGAGGGTAAAAGTGTTGAAAATGAAAGACGCAGGAAGCAAAATAAAATACATTATTTGAGAAATTGATGTAAGTGAAAGTGAATGCTGATTGTAAATTTCGCAATTTCTTTCCCTTTATTTTATTTCTACATTGACTATATGAAGTGTCAAATAAGTGTATGCTCGTACTTATGCACTGTTGGAATAAAAATAAAGAGTACACATGTTTGTGTGTGCGTGTACCATACGTGTGTGTGTGTGTGTTTACATCTGAGATCAAATTTGCTACAGTGAAAACCCCGCTGTTGTGAAAAATTTCTTGCTGCAAACATGATTTCGTTGCAGAGGATTTTCACTGTATGTTCCTTCATTGTGAAACACTGCAAAATAAGCTGATATTCACAAACAGTGCAAGTGGTGGAGATCTACAAGTCTGGACCGAATGTTTTTGAAGTACAGTGGTACCTCTATTTACGAAATTAATTGTTTCTGGCCATTGGGACATTTAAAAAATATTGTGTTGAGAATAAGGCGGCTCTGTGGTCAACTGGTTCATTGCAGCAGGAATGATGTTTCGATGGGTTTCTGCCACCAAATTGTTAGATGTGCATTGTCGGAGGCTCTAGCTCCAATTTTTGACAAAAGCATTTTCCAACCTGCCCCGCTGTTCTATTCATCCTTTCTAAACACATTTTTTTAACACAACAATTGTCTTCCCCACTTTCTGACCACCACTATCCCTTGCAGATGAGGGACAAAGCCTTTCTTGAACACACAAAAGCATGAAACTCCCTCTACCAATATTTCACATTCTCATTATCAGGGTGCAGGCTCAGGTAATTATTGGCACCGTGATGGAGGATTAAGTCATCCCACACCACTGAGTTAATCATTTTAACTATGGACTGTTTGCGACTGTATTCACAACAAAGGAGAGCCAAGGTGCAAGAAGGCATTTCTAATGTAATTATCGCTGAAGGAAGTGCATTGCAAACGAGTTGGTGTGCAGTGCCCGGTTTGAAAAAAAGACATCTAGCAGACACGGGCTCTCTTTCACTCTCGTTTGATAGACCGGTTTCGCTTTCCAGCTTCCCATCGACTGCTGCTGAAGTAACTTGCTCTCCAACTATTAAATGCACCCTGAGGACTTGATGAAAAGTGAGTTAAGAAAGCCATACAGATGAAGCAATACAGCGAAAAAAAAGCATGAATTACTACGAATTCTTGGTAGGTTTGATGCAATGACCCACAAATAATTATTGTGAAATTCAACAATCACTTTTCAAGAAGCGATGTACATGTCACACTTGGACCTGCCCTTCATTCGTCATAGTGCATTCCACTTAACCTTTGAGAATGTGTTGCAATTAAAAAAAAACGTATTTTAGTGTTTTCATGTGATTTACTGTCTAACTTCCTCGTGAAGGCTTGGAACTGCTGATAAAACTCTTTTTAAAAAGTGTCATACTCGCTTCTTGTAAGTGAACCTATCGTTTTATTTTAGGGAAACGTAATTCAGAACATTTTCTTGAACGATCCCTAAGAGCTGTTGAATGTAAACTAACAGACAAATATCCCGAATGTATGCAACGATAACACCGCATGATCTAACATCCACTTTTAGGCAATTCTTTTTCCACTTCAAACATATTTTGGTCAAAGAAGTTAAAAACACAATCAGTTTGGGTTATTTTTAAACAGGTATGGGCAAAAAAAACTCACTCAACTTCTGCTCAGTTAGACAAGGTCACGTTAAACCACTGGGGTATGACAGCTATGAAATAGTTTTTAAATTTTTTTTTTTTTTGTCAACTGTCTCAAAAGTGATGGCCACCCTTGAAGATGAGACAAGACGTCACTTGTTAAGATAGAGAGATCAAGACCTTGTGTTGGCTAAACAAGTTGATTCCCTGCTCTTGGAGCCACTGTGTCATGTGTGTTTACTTTTCATTACAGGCTCTACATCATTCATTTTGACTGTTGTCAAACTTTTAAAACATGCTTTTTTTTAAACTCAAGCACTTCATCTAGGCATTATCTGTTCCTGCTCCAGGCCACTACTACTAATTCCGCTTTTGGATTGAATCGTGGGAATATTGTACGCTGAAGTAAATGGGGACAGGCTGCTGGATGACAATTCTGGTGTATTTTGCAATATGTTTTTGTTTGTATTATTTCTGATGAATTAATTGGAAAATGTGATACAGTTCATTTACTGGCTCATTTGTTTTACATTCATGATGTTTTGTTATTTGTGACATTTTATATGTTGAAAAATTGGTATCGTCGAGTACCGGTATCCACTTCCAGGTACTGGGAATCGAAACTAATCTGGTTCACATGTTAAAGGTACCCTAATTGTTAAGTTAGTTGGATGCCCAAGATTTAACAAATGTCAATATCTTCATAAGATACCGTATTTTCTGCACCATAAGACGCACCTAAAAACCTAAATTTTCTCATAAGCCGTCAGTGCCCCTTATAATCCGATGCGCCACCTCTCGCCGAAATCACCTGAGACAGGAACTTTTTAGCCACGACCTCAAATGAGAGAAAGTGCAACAGAAAATGGACGGACATATAGATATCGGATTGATAATGAGTTCGTTCGTGAGTATATGTTCGAATGTGACCTTAAAAATGTCTGATTGCAGAACTCAGTGTTGCGAGCAGCAACAGACCAGAGAAAAGCAGGAGAAGTCCATTGCAGACCCTCTACAGTGGAGACCAGGTGAGAACGCAAATGTCAAATACTATTTACTTCTGGTTGGTACATTGTACATTATGTTGTGTTTCCATTGTCGAAATTTGTGAAGCCCACCAAAAATAACTGTCCCCCGTTCCACCTTCTGCAAGTGCGAATCAGAGTTTTTTTACAAAGCAAATTCAGATTGATAGCTTGGAAATCATGACTTCAGTACAAATTTGTGTAGTACAGCCTAGCTGGTCACGCCACTGTGCAACTAGTCGGTGCTGCGTTTTAAAAAATCACCCCTGCTTCTATCATTTTAACCCTACAAGCAGCTGCAGTTGTTGGCTGATCAGAAGTCGCTTCAAGGTCGCAGGGAGCTGCTGGAGCAGGCTTGTCTGAGTCATACAAAGAAGCGGCGGGTCCTTTCTCCGGAAGATCTCAAACACCTCATTGTGGACGACAAACACAGCCTCATTTACTGCTATGTACCCAAGGTTGGTTCCTATGACTGAATTAGTATTGTTCATATCCTTGGTAGAATGGTCACTTGAGATAAGAGTTGAATTGGTTCCATGACTTCACCATAACTCAGATCACGTATTTAATGAAACGAACGGATATGCCATTCCAGCCTTCCCCTCCAAAAATGGTCATGTGTTTTTAATACGAGAAATAGCGTGCTGTAATATTGTTCATTATAAAAGCAAACAGTAGCTGGCAAAATAAGAATGAAAGATTTCACCACGTTTTTGCTTTAAATCAGTGGACACTGTCTTACTGTTGGCCTTGCAGTTAGCAAGTCTGCCACAGAATTAAGATATTCTGGGTTTAAAACTCCACTCCAGCTTTCCTGAGTGGAGTTTGCGTGTTTGTCAACCCTCATTAGTTGTCAGTGTGAGTGTAAATGGGTTGTATATGTGTTGGTCTGGCAAACCGTTCCAGGGTGGACCCCAACTCGGGTCCAAAGACAGCTGGGAGAGGCACCAGTTCACCCATAATGAGGATAGGCAAATAGAAAATAGATGTTTGTCTTCATGCTCAAGTCGACAGTGAACCAAAGGACCAAGACTGAGAATCGTCAACCCCCCAAAAAACAGTAATCATGTTAAGGAAGTACATGTTTCGTGTGTTTTTTTTTACGTCAAAACCATATACAGTGTACAGTGGCACCTCTACTTGCGAACATCTTTTCATACAAAATTTTAAAGTTACGAAATGCCTCAATAGGTAAACATTGCCTCTTGTTCTGAAAGACATTTCCAGATACGAAAAGTGAAAATACAGTATGGTTTGCTGCTCTGAGTTTCCTGAACTCAACATACGTGGAGCTGTTCTGCCATTGGCGATTACTGAGCATCGTCCTGGCATCCCATTGGCTAAGAAGGACCTCTACCGTATGTGTGTCGAAAGATAGATATGTGTTTACGCAGCATCCTCGTCATTCACCCCTCGAGCCATGAGGTGTTCCGATAGTTTGACGTAAAGTGTTCAGCATTCCGGTGATCACTCACTATACTGATGTTGGATGTTTTCGAAGAATTGTTAAAAGCTGACAAAAGCAAACGTCCTTGGATCCGTTCTTTACAAAACGCCAAGCAAAACCCACTTTTGCGAGAGAACAGTAACTAAAGAGGGCAGAAACCCCCACCGATGAGGATGCAGTTAAAAGTTAAATGACCATCATTTTTATTCTTTACGATCTTCCGAGCCGCTTGATCCTCACTAGGGTCGCGGGGGGTGCTGGAGCCTATCCCAGCTGTCTTCGGGCAGTAGGCGGGGGACACCCTGAATCGGTTGCCAGCCAATCGCAGGGCACACAGAAACGAACAACCATTCGCACTCATTCGCACTCACACTCACACCTAGGGACAATTTAGAGTGTTCAGTCAGCCTGCCACGCATGTTTTTGGAATGTGGGAGGAAACCGGAGCACCCGGAGAAAACCCACGCAGGCCCGGGGAGAACATGCAAACTCCACACAGGGAGGCCGGAGCTGGAATCGAAGCCGACGTGCTAACCACTGGACTACCGGGCCGCCTTTATTCTTTACGATATTCTTTGTTTTTTACATTATGCTCAACACTCATTTATTGTGCAATAATCTCATTGTTACATTATTTGTTCCATATTTTGATGCATTTTTATGCTTGAGAAAACATTTATGTCTGAATTTTGGGGCAGCTTGGATCGGATTAGGGCATTTACATTGAAATCTCTAGCGTCTCTACTTACAAAATTTTCAAGTTGAGAATTTTCTTCCAGAACCAATTAATTTCGTAAGTAGAGGTACCACTGTAGTTCTAATCATAGTGGCATAAGTTTGATTTGAAACTGCATTAAACGGTTTTGGGCATATTATTCTCTGGTAAAATTAGATTTTAAAGTATTTTTATCGATAATATGAAACATTTTTAGAGGATTCTCTCAATTGACTGTTGTATGTATTTTTTGCTGTTCACAGCAGGGTTTTGTCCACGACACCGTCCTGTAGTCTGTACTTGAACTTGCAGCTGAGATCGTATTGCCGCTCATCAGTGTCCGCTTGTGTCTTCCCTTCCAGGTGGCTTGCACCAACTGGAAGCGCATCCTCATGGTCCTCAACGGCGACGGCCGCTACAGCGAACCCCTCGCCATCCCCGCCAACGAGGCCCACGTCGCGGGCAACCTGCGCACGCTGTCAGAGTTCTCGGTCCCCGAGATCAACCGCCGCCTGCGCAGCTACCTCAAGTTCATCTTCGTGAGGGAGCCTTTCGAGCGCCTGGTTTCGGCTTACCGCAATAAATTCACGCGCAGCTACAACACAGCTTTCCACAAGCGCTACGGGACGAAGATCATCCGGCGGCACCGCGCCGATCCGGATCCCGAGGCCCTGGAGAAAGGGAACGACGTGTCTTTCCAGGAGTTTGTCCAGTATTTAGTAGACCCTCGGACCCAACGAGAGGAGCCTTTCAATGAGCACTGGGAGAGGGTGCACTCGCTCTGCCAACCGTGTCTGATCCACTACGACGTGGTGGGCAAGTACGAGACGCTGGAGCCGGACGCCCGCGCTGTGCTCTCGTTGGCGGGGGTGGAGGACATAGTTCAGTTCCCAACGCCCGGGAAAAGCACCAGGACTGATGGCGACATGGCGGCTCGCTTCTTCAAGCACATTAGTCCTTTTTATCACAAGAGACTGTTCAATCTCTATCGTATGGACTTCTTGCTCTTCAATTACTCAACTCCTGAGTATCTGAGAACTTGATGAGAGAGGGGCTTTGATCTTTGTGAGCTCGACTCTGCTGTTTTCGTGATGGTCAATTTGCACTTTTTCATCACTGTGGACTTAGAAGCTTTCTCTTCGTTGCTGTATGATGAGCCTCATATGCAGAAAATTATTTAATTTTATGGTGTCGATTTACTTGTACTAGGGCTGGGCGACACAGCCTAAAAGTAAAATCCCCTTATAACGCCCCCCCCCCCCAAAAAAAAAATCCGACTGGTGATAGGAATCGATATCCACCCCACCCCCTTCAATAAAAGAAAATGGTATAATGGTCTTTTAACCCTTTCAGGGACAGCGGTTACTACAGTGGACAGCTTCAGTTTATCAGGTTATTACCTTTTTGTTACATGTTACAAAATTATCTCTGAGGGGGCATCAAATGAGAGAGATCGATTTCTAGCCGATAGTATTCAACCGTGGGAAGTTTAATTTCATGCTGCTGCACTGTTTGGTAGACTTCTGGACAGTCTTACTGTGAAGTCCCACCAGCAGAAGTCGGGTAAAAAAACAAAAAACAAACAAAAAAAAAACATGTGATGACTTGATGGGAATAAACCCCAGGTGAAGTCCATCTATCCATCCATATTCTCACACCTAGGGACAATTTAGATTGTTGCCATGCATATTTTTGGAATGTGGGAGGAAACTGCATTACCCGGAGAAAATCCATGCAGGCCCGTGGACAACATCTAAACTCCAGGGAGGCCGGAGCTGGAATTGAACGTACAACCTCTGCTCTGTGAGGTCAATGTGCTAACCACTTGTACCAACGGGCTGCCCCCCAGGTGACGTTTTTAAAGCAATTGGATAAGCTATAGTACAAAACGGATACAAAGTTAATTGTTACAGCCGCTAACCATCATTAAAGTGGATCGGTGTGTGGATGAATGAATGTTTTGCAATGTATAAATGGGCACTTGTCTTTGATGATTTCAAGTACAATGGGCTCCATGATTGACTTCTGGCCAGGCTCCTTGTGAAATCATTTTGCTCATGTTGTGTGTCTTAGTGGGGGTTCTTACTGTCTTTAGTTTCGACAGCCTTTGAATATAGCACTGCTCTCTGTGAGAATTTAAACAAATATATATATATTTTTGGGGGGGTTGGGGAGGAAATAAATAAATGATACTAGCCCAAAAGGAAGGACATCGATTAAATCAATTAATCGCCCAGCCCTACTTTTTCCATGGCCCCGTAGTATTGCTTTCGAACATCCCAGTCAGCAAAATTGGTCTGGCCCAGCTCTGGGGCAGACACGGCACGTACACTTGGCCCACATCCCTCAATGAATGACGGTCCTGCAGTGGCCCACGTCTGGCATCCATGATGTGGGTCGCATTCGGCCCAGATCTGAGCCGCATTGTAAAACAATTTGTGGCCCTACTCCGGCCCGACGCTGGGCCAGAACAGGTTCCTGATATCAGCCTGAATTCAACCTCAACTAAGCCACATCTTTCATGACCCATATTTGACCCACATTAAAAAAAGTCTCAAAAACGACTGTTATAAAAATACGTTTATTGTCACAATGTGTGAACCTCACATATAACTACACATACACTGGAAAAATGCACTTTTCTTTATTTAACAGCGAACACAAAGTCCAAATTGGAATGCAGCTTACTCTTGAACGGTATTTTTCTGTCCATCAAATCGTTGCGCTCTCCATGTCCTCTTTTCTTCTCATGCTCTCCTTCCTGTCACCATCCTGATCAAAACCAAATGTAGCCATCTTTTGTTTGTGACATTAATTTCCTGGTCGTAGGCCCAAGATGTTAGGTTGCTAGGTCTCACAGCGGCTGTAAGAACTGAAATATTTGCCACCAAAAACTAACGTGAATAACTTTTAATTAGTTTACACTGAATTTGTATTACGTGAATTGAAGGTCAGTGGCTCGGATAATGGATGGATTTGTACTCTGAATCATATTGAATAACTGAATCTGAATTGTACAATCTGAAACGATAAACTTTTTTTTTCTTTGAAACTGTATTTGATCCTCACTGAAAATTAAATTCTGTTTATTTTCATATTCAGTCTTACAAATACAAAACAACATTTTTTTCAACGTCAGATTTTGTTTTTGAATTGAGGTACTAAGTTTTAAATTAACTTTATGGTCAAATATGAAGTATCGGGTTTGTATTGCAGCAAACGGAATCAAAATTAATTTCATTGTAATTCAGTGCAGAAAGGGTTCTTTTTGGCAGCACCTCTGACTGTTCAATCCCCGCCATTTTCACAAGTGATGTGTCGGTCGCGAACGAGCCGGTACAAAAAGCCGGCTCTTTGAAGTGAACGATGAGCCGTTTTTAGCTGGAAAAAAAAAAACCAACCATGTATAGGAAGGTGTTTTGAGCCAAAAAGAAATGACCATGTATAGTAAGGCGCTTTTAGCCGAAAAAAATGACCATGTATAGTAATGCGTTTTTAGACGAAAAAAACAACCATGTATAGAAAGGCGTTTTTCAACGAAAATAGCGACCATGTATAATAAGGCGTTTTTCGACGAAAAAAAACGACCATGAAAAAATTTTGTTTTTTTTCTTCGAAAAACGTCTTACTGTAAATGGTCGTTTTTTTTCGGCTAAAAACGCTTTTCTGTACATGGTTGGTTTTTTCGGCTAAAAACGCCATACTATTCATCACTGGTGTCAAAGTCATTTCACATGGTGGGCCACATACGACCTCGGTAGATGTCAAGTGGGCCGGACCATTAAAATGATACCATACTTTGCTATAAACAATCAAACCAATGTCTTTCCTTTGTTTTGGTATAAAGAAGCACAAGAACATTTGAAAAAATGTTGAAATTTAATGAACGTATCTTTTACAAAACATTTCATGAAGCATTTCCTTCAACAAATATGCAATTTACTTTTATCATTCACATAAATGCATTGCAACTGATCCCATTGATAGTACAAACTTTAACAAGTAATTGGTATTGAAAACTATATTATTGCACTTTATGATTAAACAAGATTTATAAAGAAAGGAAGTGTTAAACCATTTACACGTGCATATAAATCTAAATGTAATGCTTGCCTACACCTTACAAACTAAGGAGTACTATTAAATGTGTAAATGTGAGAGTACTATTGATAGCGTCTACTGTCATCGGTCTGTCTCAGTGATGGACTGAGACTGCTGTTGTCTTCTTCTCTGGTCAAAACTGTGTCCCTTAGTGGATACTCAATAAATTGCACCCTATTAAATATATTAATTCTGTGTTTTTTATGCATTTTATTTTTTCATTTTTAAATTATCCTGCGGGCCTGATTGAACCTTGCGCGCTCGTGCCATCTTCATGCCGAATCCGGGCCACATGCCTTTGCTGACTGGGATGACTCGAGTATGGCTTGCTGAGCCAAAGACCGATGAGAGAAGCCTTGTTATTTTTGAGGAGCAGTTTCTCCTCCCCGCACGGAGGTACTGACTGTGAACACGAAATGTTTTTCCCAAGCACCTCTGATATCCGAAGACCCCCTAAATTATACACATCCATGCATCAGGTATTTATTGTTGTACAGAAATGTAAGTAGTCTTATGAGCAAGGGGTGGAGAAATATGCAATTTTATATCATTGTGATTTTTTTTTTTTTTTTTGCCAGCAAGAGCAACCATATTGCATCAATAACATCATTTGGGGGTGGGGGTCATTTGAAATGACATTTGGGATGCATTGACTATTCATCAATCAGTTTGGGCCATTTTATGATGAAGTGCAACTAGAAGTTGTTGGTGCAAAAGGTAACTGGCTGCAACCAGTAGAAGTGCTCTTAATTCAGTCTCAACTAGTTTATCAGTCTGACCAAAAAATAAAAATAAAAAACCAAAAAAGTGATTTTGAGTATTCCACACACCAGTGCCAATGAAACATGATTTTTCTTCTTTTTCTTCCCTTAGATTAAAATAAATAATAAAATTACACACATTGGCAATAATCAGTACATACTTGGACATCAGATAGTTGCAATGTTCTTATGTAATCGTCTGTTTATCGATACTCGTGTACTATGGGAGATAACGATTGCAATATCGATATTATGTCCCACTAATAACATTTGTGTGCTGAGTTTGATAACATTTGTGTGCTGAGTTTGAATGAGTCGTGTGGATTTCTTACATAGAGCCGGTTGTGTTTTTTTGCACATGAATTGATGCCAAATAAAAAAAGTTTTATTTGCTCATCTCCTTAAATTCGCTCTTATACGACATGTTCACAGTGTCTTGCCCGTCTTGAGTCATTTCCATTTCAGGTTACGGTCTCTCCCCAATTCCAGGAAAAGTTTGCCATCCCTCCAATATTGCCGCCTGTTTCAGGACTGGGCAGTTTCGCTGGATAAACAACGGCACGACTGTGGTCAAAGCTTGAGCGAAGTCCAGCTCAGGTCAGAGCTTCCCTTGTTACGGCCCACCCGGGACCTGAAGCGGTGGAATCCGCCAACATCACCGTTGCGGAGGGAGACGTGCTCGTCATGAATCGCAAAGAGAGGAGTTTTTTTAAAGGATGTTGTGCTGAGCTGCAGCTTTTCAAGACAAAATTGCAAATGCGTATGATGAAGAGACTTCCAACATGAACCGTGCACCATTTCATCTTCAGATGATTTCAGCTGGGAAAGTGACCTGAGAGATTGCTAAACAAGAAATAGTACATAGTTAAGTGCAAACTTCTGGCAAGGTTCTTCTGTGTAAGAGGATAGATTTATTTAAAACGTGCAATCAGGTGGCTCGTAGGATTGTACTGATCGAAAAGATGAGTAGAAATGGTCTCATTCGAGAATAATTTGGCAATTTCTTTTCAGTACTTCAGTTCGAAAAGAGGAATATACACAAGAAAAGGCTTTTTCGAAGGCCAATTCCAACCGAATTTCTATCCTCATCATTTTGATTGTGATAATCTAATTTCAGATGGGATCAAATTAGCTTTCTGGGTGAAGCAGGTAAGGAATTAATACTGGTACACATTAGAAAAATAGATTTTATTCACGCTGCAAAAAAAAAAAAAAAAAAGACAAAAACACACAGTAAAGCACACAACCATTCACTTTGCTCACATTCATCACAAATATTCATATGACATATACACAAATCATCCCAGAGCCTTCAGAAGCTAAAAAAGTCCCGGTCAGAATTTCCTTTTGACAACAAAAATGTACGAATAAATTATCATTGTAAAATGATTTGGCTGCGTGCAGTAAACAGTCACCAATACATTTTTTACATGCAAATTACAGGAACAAAAACAAACTCATGCAAAGAAACACACAGGGATACTTCTACATTTCAAGGTTCCAACAGTGTTGTATCACCATTATTCATTAACAATATTGTGGTCGTTCCTGTAATATCGTTGTTCAAGAAAACACAAAAACAAAATATTTTCCGTATTTTCCGCACTATAAGGCGCACCGGAAAGACATTGTTCATGTCTTGTGACCTGTTGTAACTGCTATACGCTTGTGCAGGAGTTTTTTTGCCGAACTCAAATTATCCTCATAATGAGGATAGTTCGAGCGTGGTTTTTTTTCTCCCCCTCTCTCTCTCTTGTGGTTTCTTTCCGACTTCCGGGTTGAGTGAACGCTGGAGCGTTGGCTGCCGCTGCTCAATCCGTATTGTGTTTTGTTGTTTTTGTTATTGTAACCTTGGGTGTCGTGAAAGAAGCTTATAAATAAAATTTATTATTATTATTATTTAAAAAATTTAAAATCCAATGTGCATTATATTTTATATGTATATATTATTATTATTTTTTTTTTTTGATGATGGTGCCCCCTGAGTGGCTGCCTCTCCAGCAGCTCATATCCCTGTTGGAGTTTCTTTTCGTCCTTTTACTTTATTACTTCTTCCCATTTTGTTTTGGGTGGTTTTGTACCCCAAACCCATGGGGGGGGGGGGGGGGGGGGGGGAGGGGCAGCTTCATTTATGCTCATCTCCTTTATTTGCTTTACTCTTTTTACGTATCCTCAAAAAAAAAAAAAAAAAATCCAAGATGGCCGCTTGTGCGCCAGTGTGTTCGGCGACGCTCCTGCCATTTCGGTTTTTTTTACTTTTCGCAATGCTTGTTACCTCCCTAACAGCATCTCGGTTGGTTTATGATCGCCGATCGTTGTTATTGATTCAACAACACGTCGGAGATTCGGCCGCGTTTTGGCAAGACGGTGGTGGAAAGACGCTACCTCCGTTCTTGGCTAACCTGCCGGCTGATCTCTTCCGCGTTCGCTCGCTCCCTTCACGAAAGCGCCGCCGCCGCCGCGGCAAACGCAGTGGTCAGCTCGTGAAACTGAAACGGGATCTGAGACGCACTTCGATCGCTCCGGCGTGGTGTGCCCTCGACCCCGTCGCCTCGTGCTTGCTAACAGTCGTTGGCTCTCCCATCGTGCCACGGCATTTCTACCCTGCGCGCATTTCTCGGGGAGGAATTCAGCGAAACCTTTTGAGGGAATTCCCCCGGGCTCGGCGATTGACAGAGGGAAGCCCTCCCATTGCTACTTCCACAAGGATCGCGTTGTTAAACGCCCGGTCGCTGACGAACAAGACCCATATTCTGAGGGAGTATTTTCTTTCCAATGACTTGGATTTTCTGTGTCTGACGGAGACTTGGGCAGGTACCGGTGAGTACAAAGCTTTGATTGAATTGTTACCACCTGACTGTGATTTCCTCGATACCCCGAGGACATCAGGACGTGGTGGAGGTACGGTAAGCATTTTTAAGAACAATTTCAAATGTAAACGGTGCACATTCACCACATCTGCCAACAGCTTTGAAGCAACCTTCTTTGAAGTTGGTCGTGTTTTCCCGGTGCTTTGTGCTGTCATTTACTGTCCTCCTAAATACAACAAAGACTTTTTAAGCGACTTTTCAAGCTTTCTTGCGGAAATCAGGCTGAGATATGATCGTATTCTCCTAATGGGGGATTTTAATATCCATGTATGTTGTCCGGAAAAAACGCTAGCAAAAGACTTCTTAAGACTTATCGACTCTTAATTTTGTGCAGTATGTGACCAGCCCGACACACGAACAAGGACATATTTTAGACCTTGTCCTTGCTCATGGTATAACGGTGTCAAATCTGGAAGTCCTTGAAAATTGAATTTCTGATCACATGGCAGTTTTATTTGACGTAGTCTTATCGCATGCTGCTGTGAAATCTGGCGCTCCTAGTTGTAAACGCCGAATTTTTAACCCTCACACTGCTAGTCGTTTCTCTGATGCCTTTAATAACCTTTGCGTACCCTCGTCTAACACAGAGGAACTCACCTCTTGGTTCGACTCGTCATGCCGGGCCATCCTGGATTTGGTGGCTCCTTCAAAAATTGTGCAGCCAAAGCCTAAACCCGAGCCATGGTTTAACGACATTACCCGCGCAGCTAGGCAGGAGTGTCGCAAAGCTGAACGCAAGTGGAAAAGAGACAAATTGCATGTCTCTTCTCAAATTTGGAAAGACAGCTGGCGTAACTACCAGCTCACAGTAAAAGAGGCCAAAAGAGAATATCTGTCGGACCTTATTCTAGCCAACCGTCACAACCCTCGTGCACTATTTAAAACGATAGATTCTGTACTCAAACCCCCTCTGCCTACTTGCTCGGATTCTTCAGCCGAGATGTGCAACAGATTCCTTCAGTTCTTTATTGATAAGGTCTCTACAGCTAGGATTCCGGTCCCAAATACCGCATCTGACCCCTCTGTCCATGTTCCATGTTCAGCTGTCCTAAATTCTTTTGATACTGTGTCCTTGGCACTTTTGGAGGATGTAGTTCGCCAGACGAAGCCATCTGGCTCCCCTTGCGACTCTCTTCCCCCACGCTTCTTTCAGGAGGTTCTCCCGAGTGTTGGTGCATCGGTCCTGGATATCATCAACAGCAGCCTTTCTTCTGGTGTAGTTCCCCAACAGTTTAAACATGCTGTGGTCCAACCCTTGATCAAGAAACCTGGTCTTGATCCAGATGAGCTGTCAAGTTACAGACCCATTTCCAAACTGCCTTTCATTTCCAAAATTCTGGAAAAAGTGGTGCACATGCAGTTGAAACTTTTCTTGGATGAACATAACATCTTGGAGGTCTTCCAGTCAGGTTTCAAGACGATGCATAGCACGGAGTCAGCCCTGTTACGCGTTTCTAATGACATCCTCCTGGCAAATGACTCTGGAGACCACGTGTGTCTGGTTTTATTGGACTTAACTGCAGCATTTGATACAGTGGATCACAGTATTCTGCTGACTCGTTTGCAGCACTTGGTGGGCATTGGCGGGAGTGCTCTTGATTGGTTTAGGTCCTATCTAGCTGACAGGACCTTTTGTGTCAGCCTTGGCTGCTCTGAATCACGCACTGCTCCCCTGTCATGTGGTGTTCCACAGGGCTCAATTCTGGGGCCTCTGCTGTTCTCGCTGTATCTGCTCCCATTGGGTTCCATCTTAAGGAAACATGGTATTCCTTTCCACTGCTATGCAGATGACTGCCAGATCTATGTCCCACTGAGCAAGAAAGACACCTTCTCATTAAGGCCACTCCTATCCTGTCTGGAAGAAATCAAAACCTGGATGGCACAAAATTTCTTGAAGTTCAACGAAAAGAAGACAGAGTTGATATTGTTTGGCCCCAGTGGACCTTGTACATTCCATCCTGTAGACTTGGGCCCCCAATCTCCTTATCTGAAATCAACGGTCTCAAACTTGGGACTTAAACTGGACAGTGATTTCAAACTCGATCGGCAAATTGGTGCCGTTGTTAAATCCAGCTTCTTTCACCTTAGACAGCTGGCCAAAATAAAACCTTTCCTCTCACATGAACACTTTGAGACAGTAATTCATGCCTTTGTCACATCCCGGCTCGATTACTGCAACGCCCTGTACTTTGGAGTCAGCCAGTCCTCCATCAAGCGCCTTCAGCTGGTACAGAATGCCGCTGCTCGCCTCTTGACTGGTACTCGTAAGAGGGAGCATATAACTCCTACTTTGGCATCCCTTCACTGGCTCCCCATTCATTTTAGAATTATTTTTAAGATCCTCCTCTTTGTTTTCAAATCTGAATAATCTCGCGCCACCTTACCTCTCTGAGCTCATACGCCCCTACACCCCTGCCCGGCGCCTCAGGTCTGTGGACCAGTCTTTGCTAGACGTACCAAGAACTAAACTGAGGCTCAGAGGGGATCGAGCCTTTTCTGTTGCTGGTCCATCTCTCTGGAATGACCTCCCACTGAACATTCGGCAAGCCTCCTCGCTGCCCATCTTTAAAGCCCTCCTCAAAACTCACTTGTATTCTTTGGCGTTTGACTCAGCATGACTTAGATTTGCTCTTGATTTTACTGCTTGGTGCTTTCTACCGCCTTATTACTTATTACTGATTCGTCTTACTGTTTATTGTATATGTTAAATCGCTCCATGTACAGCACTTTGTATGCAGCGATGGCTGTTTGAAAGTGCTCTATAAATACTGTTGACTTGACTTGACTTGACTTGACTCATCTCCTTTATTTGCTTTAATCTTTTTACGTATCCTGTGAACGGAGATCCAGATAGCACACGCAACTCCATTGTTTACAGTAAGGACCAGCTGTTAGCATGACGGGCTAACAGCGGGCTACTGGCCGGTGACAAACCGGATATCCCACGAGAGTTGAAGAGGAGGACACGAGGGTGTCGAGCCGGGAAGGACCGCCGCACAAGGCGGAGAAAGTACAGACATGTCCTCCCGTCCGTCATCATGGAGAATGTAAGATCGCTCCCTAACAAGATGGATGAGCTGGCGGCGCTAACGCGACATCAAAGGGAGTACCGCGAGGCTAGCCTAATGCTACTCACAGAGTCGTGGCTAACAGCGATCACTCCGGACACACATGTTGAGTTGGAAGGCTTCCAACTCATACGTGCGGACAGGAATGAAGGGAGTGGAAAGAGTAAAGGTGGGGGACTTGCTGTTTTTGTGAACAACAAATGGTGCAATCCGGGGCATATCACGATCAAAGACAAACTCTGCAACCGGGACATTGAGCTGCTAGCCATTAGCCTCAGGCCCCATTATCTCCCGAGGGAATTCTCACACGTCATAGCCGTGACAGTGTACATCCCCCCGTCGGCTAAAAGTGATGCAGCCAGCGTGTGATGCCCTGATGACTGTCGTGAGCAGGCTGCAAACACAGTCCCCCAACGCCCTGCTGATCATCTCTGGGGACTTCAACCATGTCTCTCTGTCGTCCTCCCTTTCAACCTTCAAGCAGTATGTAACCTGTGCCACTAGAGACAATAATATTTTGGACTTGTTTTATGCCAATACCAAGGAGGCATATAAACCCCTCTCCCTCCCCCCTCTTGGAAGAGCAGACCACAACTTGGTATTTCTCGAGCCTGTGTACAAACCCCTGGTGCACAGGCAGCCAACTGTGACCAGAATGGTCAAGAAATGGTCATCGGAAGCTGAAGATGCTCTGCGGGACTGCTTCGCGACAACCAGGTGGGAACTCTTCAGCGAGGTTCATGGGGAGGACATTGATGCACTCACTGACACCATCACGGACTATATAAACTTCTGTGAGGAGAACACTGTACCCACCAGAACTCTGCGGTGTTTTTCCAACAACAAACCATGGATTAATCCTGACATAAAGACCCTTCTGAAGGAGAAGAAGAGAGCTTTTCGGTCGAGAAACAGAGAGGAGCTGAAGGCCGTGCAGATTCGGCTGAGAAGAAAGATCAGGGAGGGGAAGAAGATATACAGGATGAAATTGGAGGACCAGTTACAGGCCAGCAATGTCACTGGTGTCTGCAGGGGCCTGAAAACCAAATCTCAGGCCATGACAGCCCAAAGACAGTGATCGAGAAGGACAAGGACTGGGCAGATGGACTGAACCATTTTTTCAATCGTTTCGACCAGTCGTCTGTCCCTTCCCCCAACCACAAACTGCAACCTCTCTCACTGAGGACTTCTTCTCCTCCCCCTCCTCTTTCGACCAGCTCTCATCAACCCAGTATGTCACCTGGTTCCTGCCTGTCCGTCACAACAGAGCAGGTAAGGAACCAACTGAGGAAGATGAATGTGAGGAAGCCAGCAGGTCCGGAAAAGATCAGTTCCCGGCTCCTCAAGACCTGCTCTGACCAGCTGTGTAACATTGTCCAGCACATCTTCAACCTGAGCCTGAAGCTGGGCAGAGTTCCACAGCTGTGGAAAACTTCGTGCCTGGTCCCAGTGCCCAAGACCCCCCACCCTAAGGAGCTGAACAGCTACAGACCGGTGGCGCTGACGTCTCACCTGATGAAGACGCTGGAGACTCATCCTCGCCCATCTTCGACCGCTGGTGAGCCCGTCACTGGAGCCGCTGCAGTTTGCCTATCAGCCTGGCATCGGCGTGGAAGACGCCAGTGCTGTCACACTTGGAGAAGGCTGGGAGCACTGTGAGAATCATGTTCTTTGATTTCTCCAGTGCCTTCAACACCATCCAGCCCAATTTGCTGGGAGGCAAACTGCAGAACGCCGGAGTGGACCACCATCTCACAGCATGGATCATAGACTACCTCACAAATCGGCCGCAGTACGTGAGATTGCAGAGCTGTGAGTCGGACCGGCTTCTCTGCAGCACTGGAGCGCCGCAGGGGACTGTTCTGGCTCCATTCCTGTTCATCCTCTACACCTCGGACTTCAGACACGACACTCCAAACTGCCACCTTCAGAAGTTCTCCGATGACTCTGCGATTGTTTGCCTCATTACAGAAGGGGACGATCGGGACTGACAAAGGACTTTGTGGACTGGTGCCAGCAGAATCTCCTCCAGATCAACCCTAGGAAAACTAAGGAGTTGGTTGTGGATTTCTGCAGGAAAAAGTCCTCACCAGCAAAGATGAACATCCAGGTTATGGACATAGAGAGGGTGACCTCCTCCTGTTCTTCTGAACGACAAACTGGACTGGTCTACAAACACGGACACCCTGATTAGGAAAGGACAGAGCCGACTCTTCCTACTCAGGAAACTGAGGTCTTTTGGGGTTCAGGGGTCACTCCTTAAGACGTTCTATAACTCGGTGGTGGCCTCAGCCATCCATTATGGCATTGTCTGCTGGTCAGGCAGCATCTCAGCCCGGGATAGAAAGAGACTGGAGCGACTGGTCAGGAAGGCCAGTTCTGTCTTGGGTTGCTCACTTGACACTCTGGAGGAGGTGGGCAACAGAAGGATGCTAACTAAGCTAAAAGCTATGATGGCCAGTCCCTCCCACCCCCTTCAGCCCGCCCTGACAGCACTTGGTAGCTCCTTCAGCCAGAGACTGTTACACCTGCGCTGCAAGGAGAGATACAGACGCTCGTTCCTACCGACTGCATAATAATAATTATCATAATAATAATTAAATCATGTGAAGGAAAATTGTAAATAGTACTGCGATTTATCCATTTTGTGTTCATATTGCATTTAATTGAAAGATGTTTGTTGTTTTTTTTTCTCTTTCTTCTTTCTACATACATTCTTGCTGCTGGAGGCTGTAAATTTCCCCAGTGTGGGACGAATAAAGGATATCTTATCTTATCTTATAAGGATCAACATTCTGGTTTCTTGGAAGTAACATTTTAAATGTTCTGTAAAGCACTTGTTACAACTGTAGTCATTGTGAAAGTGCCATATAAATAAAGTTGTAGTGTAGTGTATTCCTTTAGTGTCGCTCCATCTAGTGGATGCATAACGCAACCGCAGCTGCTATTGTCACTTCTATTCTATGATAAAGCGGTGTGCCCGATATATGAAAACAGTTTTAAATTAGGCCAGTCATTGAAGGTGCGCCTGATACTCCGACGCGTCTTATCGTCCGGAAAATACGGTTATCAAGTGCAAATACATTCACAACGGAAAACTCCAAACGTGAAAGTGTTTCGTTTACTCTGGAGGCAGACAACTCCTGCCAAAATGTAGCCTGGCAAGCCGAAGCCACTTTCTTCCAAATGGAAGTGGTTCTGGAAAGCCAGCCCTGCACTGCGGCTCAGGCCCAGTTCAAAACTGTGCAATCAATTTTATCTATTTGCTGTGACGTATTTATTTTTGTGAACAAGGCCACGCTTCGGTGGAGGAAGTCCATTCCGCAAGAGACAATGGTTTGTTAATATCATTCAGCATTAAAATCGGCTTTAAATAACTAGAAACGAATAAGCAGCCGACGGCACTGGAAGCGTTAATTTTAAAACTTTTTTTTTTCGTGCCCGCTCTTCACTGATTTCGCTGTCTGCTCATGTTTGCCCCGCCTCAAAAATATGTGCGATGGGTCTATAAGCAATGATTGAGTCTGGATTTGCAGGCTAGCCAAAACGGGTGTTGACTGAATCCAAAAACAGTTAATTTTTTGCACTCAACTTCAGTTGCAGCTGACAAGTGCTTGACAACACTCACCACTTTACAGGGGCAAGAGAGAGCAATCGCATTCAGATAGTGTAAACCCTGTCTAAAGGAACTTTCTCCCCTCACATGAACGTAGTTTCATAGCACCAAAATGCCACAAGAGTGTATGAAAAGCAATTTACTTCTTTTACATTAGACGGTGCTTTGTCCAGAGCATAAAAACAGTGAAGTGAAATTTGTCAGTGAATAACAGATGAGAGGGTCCATAAAAAGATCCCCAAATCGTTACAGAGTAGCGAATTGCAGAGGCAGATGCTCCATTTTGTTCACCGCTGACCTCATTTTAATATAAATTTTAAAAAACGTTTATATTTTAATTACAGCGACATAGCGCTTGGAAGCTTTTATAAAAAGATATTAAGTTGAAATTCAACACAATCGGCCCTTTTGAAAAAAAAAATTGTTGAATTGTTTGCACGGTTCTCTCGGGCAGGTGTCCACTCTTTTTTTTCTTTTTTTTTACGCAGAGGACCGCTTTCACGTACGGACATATTTTAACGGACTGTCGAAGCCGCGGCACCACAAGACGGCGATCACCGTTGGCCCTCGCAAGCATTTGATGCGGCCGCTGCTGACTCGACTTCAAATAGAGGCTGGCCTGACCTATTCTGAGTGCACTAAAGCGCGGTGACCGACTTGAAGTGGAGCGCAATATTCCATTTCCTAGTCCTTCGGGTCACTGCTTTTACACACCCCTGACTACAACCCCAACCTCTTTGTTTTTTTTTTTTTTTAACCCATCTCAATTCAAAACAAACCCGAGCAACTGATGTTTCCACAAGTAGTCACTGTGACATTGCACCAGGTCAGGTCACACTGAAGGTGACGGTCCATAAGGGAGCAATGGTGCCAAAACGTTGCACACATGAGAAGTGCCAAGCGAAGCACATTCTTGCACGACACATCACCGCTGTCCATATTTATTTCCGGTGAAACCCTCGTACGCAAAAGCCGATTTTCATCGCATCTCCTAAAGCATGAGTCGTGGTTTGGGATAATCGAGAACCTTTTCAAAGCAAGTTACTGAAACCTTTTGGACCAGGGGAAGAGGAGTCGAAGGTTGTCCAGTGTTCCTCTCCAGTTGTAGGACATCCAGAGCGCAGCAAACAGCAGGTTGGTGCTCAGGCTGATGACTAAAAGCACCATCCAAACACAGCGTGTCGTATCTGCGCAAGACCAAGCAAATAAATCTTGAATATTATAAGGTGCTGAGATTTACGACAGGTCTCAAGATTGTTCAAACTCTTTAACGAGAAGGGAGCTATTTTCAACTTACTCCCAGCCAATGCATTCCTTTCAATTGCCATTTTTAGCGATGGGGAAAATGAGTTGGAGTAGGGAAGAAAAATAAAACATTCAACATTCTCAGGTCCACTGCATACTGTACATTTAAGAGGCTGCTTCTGTGATCAAGTTGGACAGTAAATGAGGAAATTTTTCCATAAGAAACTTTTCTTTTTTAATTTAGTTGAGCTATTTAGTACAACCTCCACAACATTTGACTACTGGAATTTACTGCAGACCAACACAGAGAACAAATTTGAGCGACTAACTCCTTCGGAAAAGAGCTTGAAAGAATTTTCTGTCTGTGTGTTTTTTGAAACACGTATTCCAAAAGATGAAGAACTTGAGATGTCTGTGGAGCAGATTTCAGGCCCGTAAGGGCCAACGGATTAACTGATCTCTACTCTTGTTTTTGGCTTCCCATTTGTATCGTTTGTGACAAGACAGAAGACCAAAAAAGTGCATACGCACTGTCCTAATACCCGTTTGTCTATGTTACTCTGGGGGGGTGGGGGGGGGTTGTAAGTGGGTTAGCCACAAAGTCACTCATGTGTGAACCCTGGCTTTATTTTATTTTTCAACTCCAAACCTTCATAAAACAACAATAAAACGGCCATTTGATGGAATATTTTTTTAGACCACTGGAAGACTAGCTGGTGCCAGTGGTGGCATTCATCTCAAGTTATGTGTTGTCTTTATTATTTTACTTTATGTTAACTGTTTTGTAAAGCGCTTTGTTACAGCTGCTGCTGTTGTGAAAGCGCTATATAAATCAGCATGTATTGTATTGTATTGTAAATCAATACATATATAAATAAACCAAGATCAGGTCCTTGATGAGCTTACTTTGTGAGGAGCGGCTGCTCTCTAGCAACCCGGTCACCGAGCCAGCCAGTGACGTTAAAGACCCAGAAGTGCTGCTGGCTTTCTCCTTCACACTGCTGTCTTCGTGTATTGAAGTCAAATCTGGAACGGGATGACATAAAGACAGTCACTTGTATTTAAATGAGCCTTTGTTAGCAGACCAAGCCATTGGCATTTGGCAGGCCCTAAATAACACAACAAGACATTTAATCAAAATCTTACGCACGTCTTGTACGGTGAGTTTTTGAACGCGGCCGCCAGAAATAGCTTCTTTTCTTTTTTTTTGCATTATTATATGCGACCCGGTGGTCCAGTGGTTAGCGCGTCGACCTCACAGTGCAGAGCTACCAGGTTCAATTCCAGCTCTGAGCTCCCTGTGTGGAGTTTGCATGTTCTCCCCGGGGCTGTGTGGGTTTTCTCTGGGTACTCCGGTTTCCTCCCACATTCCAAAAACATGCATGGCAGGCTGATTGAACACTCTTAAATTATCCCTAGGTGTGAGTGTGAGCGCGGATGGTTGTTCGTCTGTGTATACCCTGCGATTGGCTGGCAACCGGTTAGGGGTGTCCCCCCCCGCCTACTGCACGAAGACAGCAGGGATAGGCTGCAGCACCCCCTGTGACCCTCGTGAGGATAAGCGGATCGTAAGAAATGAATGAATGAATAATATGCAGAATGAGATGTGGCACTGGGATACACGCCTACAAAATGTGAGCCGTTGTGTATGAAACTATCCTCAAATGGCAACAGTGCTTTTATAATGTCCACTAGGAGTCTGAATGAATGAATGCCCAACACTGCTTTGGCTCTACTCACTACTCACCACTCTGGCTCGAGAAAAGCGGTACATCTGGCGAAAGGCGACTGCTGTAAATCAAGGTCTGGTCCGTGAGGAGAACCTGTGACGGGGACACCGGCGGGGACCTGAAAGTGGACGGCGTCTTGTTGGAGTGCATCGTGGCTTTACTCCGACGAAGGTTGAGGCGTGCCGGGCTGATGAGAGGACGACTGTGTCTGTCCGAGCCCGAGCTGGATGTCGAGGAGCCATCAACCGAGGGAGTCGGCGAGAGGCCGGGCGATGATGGGCGACTCCATGATTTCATTGAAAAGTAGTCTGGAGCAAACAGGGGTGACGAGAAAACAAAATGAACGTATTGACATGTCATGGTCCTCCCTCGAGTTTCTTGATGTCAAGTTGACGACCCTGAAAAAGCAACTTGTGGTCTCAAGCCCATTGCACACATGCAGCCCAAACGCGGCTGAACTTGACAACTACTAACACAACTAGGAAGAGTCACAACCACACAATTGGTGATGGATACTAACTTGTTGCGATGGGGAAACTGCGCCCCCTGGCCTTTGGAGGCTGCATGACACTTTTTAAAGAAAGCAGCCGACTTGACAGGACAAGAATAGCAGCTTCTTCATGGGAAAATGAGCCGGATTTGGAGTCTTTTGGGGGGTGGGGGTGGGGGGGTTAATTGTTGGTAGCTGCACTTTGTATGCAGTGATGGTTATTTTTAAAGTGCTCTATAAATGGAGTTGGGAATAAGCATGGCCCGAAATAAGGCATTTAATAAAATGGCACATTCAAGGATTATTATTGTTTTTTTTAAAGAGTAGAACGGAAAAATGAAGTTGAAGATGCCCTGTATTCTTAACAGCCATCTGCTTGTACAATTGTTAAGTGTCTTAAATGGAAAACGAATTTAACAGAGGTTTTATGATGGGGGAGTTGGCGACTTTGAATTTGCATTATTTCTAATGAAAAACATTTTGTCTCAAAATCAACCAACTCCGCAGAGGAGACTATGGTCTACCTTTGCTTTTCAATACCTGAGGGAGGGGAGTCTTTGTAGACTGAGGCTGGTCTGCTTCCGCTGAACAAGTAGCCTGAATCTGAAAAACAAGAATGAGACCTTTGTAATGTCACCACTTCACTTTCAGCAGTTCTTAGTGATAGTGATAGGTTCCAGGAACAAGGTTTTCAACGTGGACAGGACACGTTGAGATGGTCAGGCAAAATGTAATCTTTTTACCCCTCCTAGTGGCAGAACAAAATAATGCAGCCTTTCAGCATTTCAGCATTTCTTGCTGAAGCAGATTGAAATTCAGGAAGTCGAGGTGATGGACAGACACCTTCATGCGGTCAACTAGTTTGAGCAGCAACCTAAAAATATATCTTCACACTGCATACTCGGTTACTGCCGTACTTGCTGGTTTTCCATGAGGGTTCTATAATTTTCATCCAGACGTAACAGAAATTTCGGACTTTACCGTTGCGTTAGCATGGGTTAATGAGGGGCTACCAGCAGGGCAAAGCAAAATATTTGGAAATGTATTTCAGTGAGAGCCAAATATAACTATTTTAAAAGTGATTTTAACAAAATTTCAGTACAATAAGCCTCTGAATGTATTTTTAAAATTTAGTTTGTGATAATACTCACCATTAATATGAATGGTTTTCCGTTCCTCACGATTGCTAAAAATCCAGCACAACTATCGGAATGAAAGTCAGCTTGCCGGGTCGATACACAAAGTGCCGGCAAGCTTGCACACTGCTCAGTAACTTGCACGCTTCCTTTCTGCTCTCGCACAGTATTTTGCACGGGGCGTGTCTCAGTGCCGCTCTGCATTTGACCGTTTCATCGATGGTATTTTGTCATTGCAAATCATAAACACCGTAGAACCTCTTCTCTCCAGGAAGGCAAATAATTCGGTCCATTCGTCCTGAAGTCTACCAAACTCGTGATCTTTTTTTCTTTTCGCCATCTTATTCCCTTAGGATTAGCTTTGAGCTAATGGCCGAGCGGGTTGATTCAAAAGGGGGCGTCCAAGTGTTTCCACAGCAACGGCAACGTTGGCCAGTATCATCCAATCAAAATGGCTCCTGGAGCCAACTGCAGCCCGAACAGGAAATGAGCCGTGAAAAATCGATCGATGGATGCATTAATAAACAAGCGAGATTTTTTATTTTTTTTAATCTGAGCCAAAGAGCCATATATGGCCCGCGAGCCATAGGTTCCCGACCCCTGGACTGAATGTTTCAACTTGAGCACAAATTTGCCGATACCAGTACCGATACTGGCCCATATATCGAGGACCCCATTTAGGTGAAATAAAAATGGAAAAATTGCTACCCGTCGTGGTGAAGGTGGAGATGGTACCAAGGCAGAGGGCGTTCTTGAGACGGCGCGGCAGAGAGGAGAGCGAGCCCTTGGGCTTCGGGGGACTCTTTTGGTGGTTTATGAGCTTGGAGATGTTGGGAGGAGGTGCGGGGATGAAGGAGCGGATCATTTCGGGGGTAAGCAAAGCGGGCTCGTTGCTCAGGGAGCGCATGGAGGAATCCGGGAGGTTTCTGCAAAACAAGAGCAGTGACAGTCTACTGACCTGCAACTGAAACGGTCAACCAAATAGGGCGGCAACTGATAGAATTGAGCAGAAAGAATAAAGTGTTTGGGTTATTTGTCGTACTTTCTTACTCGTAACATTTGACCTGCGACTGTAGGAAATTGCTGCAGACTACTAAGACAACTTTGGCACACAGTATTTGTTTTATGCGTGCGCAGATGTCAATTCACATAGTTCTGTCTCACTTGTAGCAGTACGTGTCCTGCTAATATGCAGATATATCGAGAAACGACATAAAATGTTACAGACAAGGCAGGTTGTCCTACTCGAACTCTGAATTGTTTTACTTGGGAGGGTGAGGGGCATTAGATAAGATAAGAAAACCTTTATTAATCTCGTAATGGAAAAATTCCCAATTCACAGCAGCAAAGTTATGAAAGGAAGAAGTAGAACAACAAAATATAGGAGCTGCTGGAAAGGCAGCCACTCTCGCGGTGCCATTTTGAAGTGAAAATAAAAATAACACAACACGACACATTGGACACAGACAGTCGTGCAATCACCACTTTTCTGCATACACTTTGTTGTCTGAAGCAGTTATAGATGAAAGAGGAGAGGAACAAAGTGTCATTTCACCAGTGGATCAGAGATGTCATGCTGAAAATGTGCACGTTTGCTACAAGCTGAGTTTTGAAAGCAAACGCGAAGCTGTCGCGTCCATTGACGTAAAGAGATTAGTGGGTCTCAAAGAAAGCTGTCAAGGATATTGAACATATGCTCAAAAGGCATCGCGCAAAAGTTAGGGGCCAAATGTTGCCGCCGCAGCTGTGAACCAGAAAGCAGCAGCTGCACGTGCATGCACATCAAAGCAGCATCACACAATGAGGTCATCTAATAAGCCACGTGTGACCGTTATTCGGTGGCAGTTAAGTCTGAGCTCAAGTCAAAGACGCCAATTGATGTTTTCAATAATTATTTGAATTTGCATACACCGGACTTTAAAAATTAAAATAAAAAAAGGGGGACACGAACTGACATAAGCTGTTTATTATATATACACACAGCAAAAAAAATCCTACAAAGTCTTAAATAACAGAAGACTGGAAAAAAATTAATAAATCAGACTTCAGTGTGCAAACACTTTCCAAACAGCTGAAAAATACAAGCCTTGACAATCGGTGACACCGCATATTCCAGCAAGATGTTTAGACTTTTTGGACTCCCATTTGAGTTTGTTTCAAGCCAACAATCACAGTGCTCCATTGTTGCCAATTTACTACTTGCTTTAAATAAATAAATATTATGAGAGAACGTTCAACTCTTGCAAGAATGAATAAACATGATAAATATGATAATTATTTGTGGATTAAGTTACTATGAAAAATAAAATAAGATCCAAGCCTCGTAGTTGAGAACAATAACTGAAGTCCAGCAAATGATTTCAAAATAAAACAATATATTGCAGGCCACGAGAGACAGCAGCTGCGAGGAGGGTCTCAGACCATCGTACTTCCCTTCATATGTGGGATTTTGACACTTGCTTTACACAAATATTACTTTATTTTCAGGGTGTCCAAAAGACTTCACATAATGTTCTGGACTATTCATGTTACAGTGCTATACAAAAAAAAAAAAAGAGTAAAACACAAATATTGGCCTATGAAGCTGTGGCTACATTTGAAAAAAGTAGTGCATTTCAAGACACATGCTTATCCCACACAACATCACAACTAAAACCGGTGTTACCTCAGGTCATTGTTTCCCAACCTTTGAGCCAGTGCACCCATTTTACAAAAAAAAAAGTCTCAAGACTTAACTCTCACAAGACCAAACAAAAAAAATTAAAAATCCTGAAATAATGATGATTCCCGCCTCCCCCTTCCTCCTGAATCGAACTACTCGGTATCTTATGCCGGCCTGTTTATTTGAACACCAAGCCAATATACTTCCAAAAAGCCACACCACATTGAGTCTGTCGTATGAATGGCGACAAGTGGATACACAGGTTGATTGTGCATTCTGTCATCGAATAAATAGAGCATTTCATGGTTCTGTCTTTCACTGTATGTGGCTGGCACCGATAGATGACCAAAAATATCTTGCAATCCATGATGTACATTTCAGGCCACACTTGGTGGAATTGGTTCATTTCCTGAGGCACCCCGGATGATCTCTCGCAGCTAACTTGCGTGCCGCAGCACCTTGGTTGGGAATCATTGCCTCAGATTGTATGCACCGGGGGAGAGTGGAACATGTGACATCAAAATCGAGCAAGTGGACAGTGACAAAGGGCTGAAAGTGAAGGCACACACCAGCCAAAGGAGCCATTGTGATAAAAAGATCAACCTGTGCCTGTGGTTAGAAATCCCACTTGCACAGCTTTTTGAAGTACTACTTGGTGTGTGTGATTAGGTACACGTTGTAATATTGCTTTCGGGTTACAGTCCTATCACTTGGGTTCTCTTCTCCCAATTTGCCCAGACAAAAGATTGAACAATGCTGAGGGAACACTCCGTAGAGATGCTTTGCTCATCCATGACACAATTATCCTGATGGGCCACATTTTTTTTTATGTTGAGTTACTTGGCAGCAGTGGCCATTTTTGTACAGGTCCCACCCATTTCTGAAGAGTGGCGTTTGATTAAATTGGGGGAAGTACAGTATGTCGTGGTCATAAGGTGGATGGCCTTTATCATGGCTGCAATGCTGAACGTGGCAAACCAGTGCCATGTGATTGGCTGAGTAGATATTGATGCACATTTATGATCGGTTGAGCAGGTTGGACCTTATGAAGTGCCCAGTGAGTGTTTTTCATTTTTACATCGATGAACAGATGGGGAAAGAAAATAGTCCAAGTGGCTACAAAGCAATGGCTGGTATGTGGAGGACACAATGAATAGACAGTCATGGCTACATTCAGACATTGAACAGTAAAGAGGGGGGAGAGAAAAAAGAAAAGAAAAAGAAACTGCTGGGCGCCTAGAAAGAGGGACACATCAATTCCTTTTCCAAAAGGCTTTCAAATGCTGATGATCCAACAACATCACCATTTTATTCAACTACAGTGCAGCATAATATCAACAGCAAATTCGCAGGAGAGATAATATAAGGTACTCCAGTGAGAATTAAAAGTACTAAATTGACGTGGCATTTTTACAGAATACGTTAAAAGATGAGCTGCTGTTACAATCACAAGCTTTCCCCCTCCATCATTTCATAAAGATTGAGCTAAGTGGCGCGCGTGGAGAACAAAGTTTCTGATTAACAGAAATTCCGTATACCATGCTTATTATCTCGACGAGTGATTTATGGATTAAATATTGTTCCACTGGTGCCGCTGGTCAATTGTCGTGTTTGAACAGTGATACAAGGCGACCCCCCCCACCCAAAAAAAGGTGATATTTATAGTTCACGGCATAAGGAAATTATGTGGCACAAATACTTTATAGTGAGCGTAAAAATGCTACAGGTCTTACAAGAAATGTTAAAAATAAATTACATTCTCAAAGCTGACAATGATTTTAAATGACATGAGGTGGGCTGTTATGGAATAGGGCAAGTGCACTATAAAATAATATTTACTGATTATGTCTACTGCTGTATGTTCTAACTTGCTCACAAATTTGGGTGACGTCTTCGTTACCACACCCTTTATAACAAGTTTACGAGCTATTTATTTCATTCTGTGCGTGTCTAGGTTTGTTCCACATGATGATGCTGATGATGTAAAAACCAAGCAACGCACAGCTTCAAGTCATTTGCTATTTCTAAGTACCGTATTTTTGGGACAAGTCCCATCTATTTTGTATTTTGACTGGTTTTGCGACTTGCACTCAGGTCCAACTTGTGCAATTAATATGATTCGAATTTTCAGATTCAAATCTCGCACTCACTCCATTTCAGAAGGTGGCGGTGGTAATGCGTCAAAGCAATTTGCCAATCGCCAAAAGAAAGCAGAAATAGAAACGGAATGAAAAAAGGAAGAAGAAACGGAAGTTGTAATAGTCATGGCAACCCATGTGTGACGCAAGTTGTTAGTTTGCTGCCGCTTCTCACGGAAATACATGAAGAGAGTCTCTCTCCCAGCTATCTTGCTAGAATTTTCTCTTTACAGCACCAAATGGCAGAAAAACCAATGAGGATTTGACCTTTGGCCACAATGCATCATGGGATCCTAGTTAAGGTAAGCCATTTTAAACTAAAAAGAAAAACGTGTTCGAAGCAAAAGTTTTGAATCCAACCAGAACTTGTTCACTGTGGTCAACAGAATTCAGTAACAGGAATTTTTGACTCAAGTTCAAGCGCGAATGTTTTCGCTCTTTTGTAAAAAAAAAAAAAAATCCCTAGAAATGTGATATAGTCCTGGGTGACATACAGATCCATGTTCTTCTTTATGCTTTTTTTTTGTTTTTTTACTGTTGTGGCTCAAAGTCCGGAGTAACTTCTAGTCCAAAAATTACAGCAAGTCCTATTTGTAAAAACATTGGGTAATCTACACAAGGAGTATTTAAGGTTGACGGTGAGGTTGTTTTGTGTCCCACTCAAAAGTCACCCACATTTCTGCATGATTCTGGTTTTGTGAAAGATGAAGAAAGAATGCGAAGAAGCAACAATAACCATCTTGCAAAGTACATCAGCGCTCAGATTCTGACCTTCGATGTCTGCCTCTTCGTTGACTCAAAGGGTTGCGTGTGGCTACGGCGGCGGCAAAGCTGACAAGGCAACACAACACGGTGGTGACGTGTGTGGCAGGCCAGCTGGAGGCGTCATCCTCGACGTACGCTGCCAACAGGTGCCAACAACAAACCAGGAACCACAGCACCGAAGACACAATATCAATTCTCCTCAACCTGATAATCACACCAGATGAAAAGTTGACTTTTCCTCCTCAAACAGATATTCGCAGCAGAGTGATACTAACCTGGCCGCTCCTGCGAATAGGAGACCAATGAGGCACGATGACAGGCCGACACAAATGACCGCCACCTGATGAGCTTGTCCGAAGAGCAACAAGAGCTTGGCATTGTCTACGAGTGTAACCGGGAGGAGGTCCAGCAGACTCTGCCATGGCTGTGTGACTCCATCGCTGCCATTTTTGGTGGCGGACACGTTGTGGGCGATTGATTGGGAATGATTTAGTCCTCCGTTTGAAGTCTGCTGGTCAGCAGAGAAAGTCAAAGCGAGCAGAAGAGCACAAACGAGGAACGAGAGACATCTGAGCAAGACGACAGCCAGAGGACAGGATGCAGAGAGGGAGCCCTGTAAGCGAGATAGAACTTCATGGATTAGAAAATAAGTAGTCAAATTTCCAGGGCAGAAATGTAACGATGCTAACAATTTAAAGATGGCCCCGTTTCCTGCGAAAGGTAAAAACTTTAACTGCTTCCAACTGATACCAAGCACAATTTTAAAATCACCTTTTGCAGGCCACAAAACAGATCGGCAGGACAAATACGGCTCACGGGTCTCAAATTTTACACGTGTCCTCGATTTATTTACACTATAGGGTTCAGATGCCATAATTACAAATGCAGTGTGACATCTTTACATTGGAATCAGGGCTCTTCCAAATGTAGATAAAATCCTATACTTAATGCATACCTGCCGAGATGAGCGCAAGAAACGCTTTGTCAATGCAAACTTCATTGAAATAGTAAACCCAAACATAATTACATCTGAACAACAGTGAAAAACTAAACAAAAATGATGTTTCACTAATTCCGTGCCAGAAAAAAAAACAGCAGTGTTATACCTCCGATCACTTGAAATGTACTGTAAATAGAAGCCCCCCCCAAAAAAAACAAAAATATATATCTTAGGCACCGGGGCACTTGGATGTGAAATGTAAATCTATTTCTAGATCATACCTATTGACACATTAATTTTTCATGGTCTGCACATACCTTTATAAAGCCCTTCAGAGACTCTTGAGTGTGTCTAAGATGATTGGTGAGCACAATGGACCGAAGCTGGCGGTTCTGATATTTAATGTAATATTCTACAGCTGCCTGACAAGGCCTGCATAGTTTGTAGTGCTCCTCCAAGTGACACTTGTAAGCGTCAATCTCCTCGTCGTAGTTCCCCTACCGAATTAAAAACAAAAGGATTCATGTCTCCAGGCTGGACAACAGCAAAGCCAGCATTTTAATACATACATCATCCTTTGGTATGAAAGAAGCCAGCAGCCTGATTTTAGTTGACTGGTTATGGTTGCACTTCCTGCACAGGAGCATCTTGGAGTTTACCCACTGCATGGTGCCAAGAGACACCCGAGTAGGAATACTGCCAGACACTCCATGGTTCAGATCCTCTGTGTACTGGGCCGGAATGGGCTTGTTGTAGTCGCCATTCTGATATCAGGACAAACAAATGTTATGGAATACAACACCTACAAATTATAGTTCTTGTGCCAAGAGTGTTATGAAGCGTGCGGGAAACTTACATCCTGAAATCCATTGTACTGGTCACAGCTGGGGCAGTCCCAACAGTTCCTGTTGCCGTATGGAACTACTGTGTCCTGATTGCAGAACCAACAGTTCACTGTAGCATTCCGGGGCTTTTTCCTATGAATTGATCAAAGTTTGAAAAACATGTTGACACCATTGGAAAGAGAGCAGAAACCTGTGGCTATAAAACATGGCAAGGAGTTGTTGGAGTTAAGTTTCTGGTTTCAAAGGGTTAAAGGCTATGGCTCGCTGCTTTGTAAACATTTTGTTGTGTGTGGGGGTGGGGGAGAGACAAGGAGACACATTACTCTCTATCATCTCCTCATCTCATCATTCAATGCGGTGTTTGCCAATCTTGACTGAGCCAAGGCACATGTTTCACATTGGATATTGAAAAAGAAAGTGGATACAAGGGTTTAAAAAATGTATCTTCTGTCATCTAGTATGAGAACCTTTGATTGTTTTTTTTCCCCAAGATGGTGCCCGAGTAGGCAGCCTTTGGCAAGTGCTCTTCAAGAGCCTTGCTTTTTTGTTCTTTTTTGGTGTTTTTGTCTTTTGTTTTGTCACATGTTGTTTGTGGTTTCATCATGCGGACCTGATATGGACTGTTTTCAGCGTTTTTTGGCCACGACATTCGTCAAAAGAGAAGTATCTGGGCTTGGTGGTTGCGTCTTCTCGGCAGCACGCCTGTGCCAGCACAAATTTTCATTGGGGAGGGATGTCTGCGCCATTGACTGTCGGTGCTGGACAGACCTGGGGCGCTTGTGTTTTTTGCGCCTGTAATGGGCAGCATTTTTCACAACCCCGTTTTGTTCAGTGGCTATGTCGGCGCTGTTGGACGGTCGGCGTTGGTGCGTCTGAATGGATGGCTGCTGAAGTTGAGGATGAGGAGAGAGGAGCGTTGGCGCACAAATGCACATTTGTAACCGCGAGTCGCCGCTTGGAATTGAAATGGATTTCCATGGGACAGGAGAGGTGAACCTATCTCTTTTTTCGTCAATGAATGCTACAGCTTCTTGTTGACTTTGAAACTTAGCTTGTAGCCGACGTGTGCACATTCTGAGCATGACGTCTCTGATCCACCGGTTAAAGGAAACTTTGATTCTCTCCTCTTTCATCTCAAACTGCTTCGAACAACAAAGCGTGTGATAGAAAAGTGGTTAGAACTGCACGACTGTCCGTGTTTTATGTTATGTGTTGTGTTTACCATTTTACTTTATGTTAACTGTTTTGTTAAGCGCTTTGTTACAGCTGCCGCTGTTGTGAAAGCGCTATATAAATCAGCATGTATTGCATTGTATTGTATTATGACTGTTACTATATGTGGTTGGTATAGATGGATTGACAAAACATTTTTGGACGTGTCCGGTATCGATTTTCTCATCGTGGCACAGTTTGAGCACAGGTGACACACACTCGACCCGCGCTTAATAAGTTGCGGCCCCTCTTTAAATTGCTTGTTTATATTTGACGCGAGTTGTCTCTCCAGGTTCCCACGGTCGAGTTCGAGGGTGGGGATGTCTTGATCAAAGACATTGACGGACCCTTTTCTGTCTAAATAATTGGCAATGGAAACTTTCCCACGGTACACTTGATCACCTCTCACGGTGCACTAATGTGCGACAGCACACTGGTTGGTAATCACTCATTTAATTCATCTCCACACGATCATGGTGACAGGACGCAAGCTCATATAAATCTACAAGGTAATATAAACATCAGTCAAAGAGTCATTATTGAGCTACATGAACATAACTTAATGTTCAAAATAATAGCTTTGTTATTTGCATGTTAGAACGAGTGGACGTTCAAAGTCGGGCCATGTTACCTGTTAGCAAGCTTGTAGATGAGCACGCCGCCGGCCACGAACGCTGTGGCGCTGTACAGCACTTGAGGATAGAGCTGCAGAAGGTCGTTGAACGTCTCCATTGCACGAACAGAAAAAAACGCTTGGAAAAAGAAATTGTAGACGTGTCTGTGTTTAAGTGTTTTTAATGTGTATGAAACACCCCAAATCAAATCGGGGCAACAAAGCCTCCCTTTTGTCAGGGCTCATGTGACGGAAACGGAAATGCGTCATCGCCAGGCCGCTTTCCAATAGGATCCGATATTCCAACTACGTTCATAAAACGTGTTTGTTCCACATGTATAAAATGAAGTTAGTTCATAACATATAACCAACTAATTTAAGATTAGATTTAAGATTCATCAAGAGCGTGAAACTCATCTTTTCTATGGTTGTCTCATTCGTATACAGTACCTGCAAGGTCTGGGGAAAATATTATACATATTGAAGGTAAAAATATTATCAAAAAAATATTGTGTTGATTACAAAGTTGCAGAAATTTGCAATGTTGTTGGTCTTGTTATTCTGTGAGGGAAATTTCATATTCACAAAGCCAATTTCCATGCGTTAAGGTTATTTTTTGATGAAGCATGATTGTTGTATTTGAGTCTCCCATTTCCTCAAAGATATGAAAAGCGAAACGACTTTTGACATGAACAGCGTTTTTTATTTCAAATCTGTAAATAACTTGTTTAAAAATGTTCATTTACTTAAATGTTGTTACTGAGTCATCTTTCTTTATGATGTAATTGAAATGAATGTCTTGATTGATTGTATATACTGTACTGTATTTCTTTTGTCTGTTGTCATTCGTTGTTATTTTGACAAAGTATGTGTGACTGAATTGTCAAAATGAATCAACTGTATGACGAATAAAATAATATTCGTGATACTTGATTATTTCAATCATGAAACGTACACAATTTCAAATATTTGCTGCAATAATTACATTTTTAAATCATTGTATTATAATTAAGAATCGAATCAATCAAGCTATATTGCGGAGCCCCTAAGGTAACATGGAAGAAAAAGAAAATTGCATTCTCTCACAAAGTTCTTCCTTTAAAAGGAATTATATTTGAAGGAGGAGTATTTTGCTTGTGGACTCAGTAAAACCAATGTTACGCATTTGCGTCTTCCTTGTCTCGGTGTTTAAATTAAACTCAATCTGAGGTTAGGCTGTATATAGACCTTTTTTGAATGGGGGGGGGGGTATTACTGTACCTTGCAATTATCTTTCGTACATTCAATCCGAAAAATAATATAAATACTAATACCCCACTAACCCGTCTAATAGTGCTAAACGTTGAACAGAGAAAGAAATTAATGTAAAGTGTGTAACAGGTTTCAATGATGGTCTGCGTGATTCAAAAAAGGTAAACCGTAACTATCCAAAAACACGTTTATTCAACAGACGATGAATTTTACATCAAGTAAACCTTTTTAAGTGTGCTTAAACCGTTGCGCAGAAGCCAACGAACATAAATAAACATCAGAATATGAACAAAGTTGGCTATAAAACATTTCGAAAATCCAAGCACAAAAATACAAAAATAACATTTGGCAGTTCTACTGATTTTCCGAGGGGGTCAGCATTTAATGGTCATTTACTGCTCAAATTGCTCAACGTTGCCCCATGCCGGGGAAATATTGGTAGACCCACTGCCCCATCTCCGTGTCGAAGGTGGAGTTCACGGTGCCGTGCCGATACAGGTCCTGCGGCAGCAGAACCGGCTGCTGGTGGTAGACGGGGAAGTGCACAGAGGGGAAGGAAAGCGGCATTAAATAGGGGCTCACCGGAGGGGAGTCGCTGAAGCCGGTGTGGTGCTGAAGCAGCTGACCCGTTTGGTAGAAACTCGGTTGCGGGGAGGTGGGCTGGCTCACGGTCCACAAGGAGCTCCTGTACGTCGTCGGGTAGTTCGGGTAGGTCGAACTCGACAGGTTACTTAGAGGTCTCCTCACGCTCTGACGACGACGCCGCAACTTGCTCTCCTCGAATATGTCCTCGAAGGGTCGATCCAGCGTCCAGTAGTTGCCCCTCTTCCCGTAGCTCTTCCTTGGGACCTTGACGAAGCAGTCATTCAGGGACAAATTATGTCGGACGCTGTTTTTCCAGCCTTTTTCGTTGCTCTGATAAAAGGGGAAGTTGGATGTGATGTAGTCGTAAATGCCGCTTAGAGTTTCCCTCTTGAAGGAGCTGTTATCAATGGCCATGGCGATGAGAGCAGCGTACGAATAGGGCGGCCTCTTCCCGCGGCAATTTTCCTCCTCCATGCCCGGTACCTTTGGTTTACAGGCCGGGTCGAAGTGAATCTGATGTCCGGTATCGATTTGCTAATTTTGCTCGATTTGCCGTGGCGTAACGCGTCTTCGAAGCCCACAGGGAATAATGCGCGGTAAATAAAGTTTGAGCACAGGTGCCGCACACTCGACCCGCCCTTAATAAGTTGCGGCCCCTCTTTAAATTGCTTGTTTATATTTGACGCGAGATGTCTCTACAGGTTCCCACGGTCTAGTTCGAGGGTGGGGATGTCTTGATCAAAGACATTGACGGTCCACGGGTTTCTTCTTTTTAACTTTTACGTGCAAAAGAAGTGTGCACACACACGCTCACACATACTCAGCAATGTATGCATGTGTTTGACTGAAGAAATTATAATTCTTCTGTTTTAATTCTTAACCAACTCAGTTTCCCCATCACTGGTGAGCTTTTATTTATTGTATTTTTTGGTGGGGGAATAGATCCATGCACTTCTCATGTTTTACTTGGAGGTAAATAGTACATGCTGGTACCTACACACACCTTTTTTTTAAGACAATGAGTGTTTTCTCAAGTCTTGTTCCCGCTCTCATACAATAAATTGTTCCCAGGAGAGCAAAAAAAGATATTGGAGACAATTAACTTCAAAGATGGGAGCTCGTTTGCTCCTCTCTGCAAGCAGACAATCATATTATAAACTATTTCGACATCCACTCAACATCAAAACATGAGCTCTTAACTGGTGAGAGCAATTATTGGGGGTACGGAAACGTTGACCTTTTAAACTCGAGTAAATCTTCAACCGTTTTAGAGACCCTTTTCAATAAACGCTATCACATTTTGAAAAGGGAATACTGTACTTGATTTATTCCTGGGTGCTTTTAGGTTTGACCTCGTTTCATGATTTGTCTCATTTGTGCTTTGTAATTGACCTTTTGACCAAAGTAGAAAGCTAATTCATTGTGTGTATGTGTTGGAACAAAAAAAAAAGATCTGCTGCTAACTGGTGATTGATTGGGGGATGAGTGAGTTCATCCCCCAAAAACTGAAAAACTAATCTGTTTATTCCCACAGCCCAAAAACATGGCAGGTTAATTGAACGCTGAAATAGTGCCTCTGCGTGACCTTTTGGATGTTTGTCTTTGTGTGCCCCGCGATTGGCTGGCAACCAGTTCAGGGCAACCTTTGTCTCAACTCATATGCCTCAGGGCTAACCATCAAATGAAAACATTGACACACACAGCATATTTACGTGTTTCGTTCATTTTAACAAATAGAATAGCCAACAAATCAAAAGTTTCACACACAATACTTTTTCCAAGACAATACTGCTTCTTTTTTTTTTCTCGATCAGTTCTATGAAAAAAAGAAAATCTCAATAATATCGCACCGCCGAACAAATAACACGTACTGCATTCTTGGGCCTACAACAAGGAGGGTGACCTCCTACAAGTACCTAGGTGTTCTTCTAAACAATAAATTGGACTGGTCTACCAACACGGACGCCCTGATTAGGAAGGGACAGAGCTGACTCTTCCTACTCAGGAAACTGAGGTCTTTTGGGGTTCAGGGGACACTCCTTAAGACATTCTATGACTCGGTGGTGGCTTCGGCCATCCATTATGGCATTGTCTGCTGGTCAGGCAGCATCTTGGCCCGGGACAGAAAGAGACTGGAGTGACTGATCAGGAGGGCCAGTTCTGTCCTGGGCTGCTCCTTGGACACTCTGGAGGAGGTGGGGGCAACAGGAGGATGCTAGCTAAGCTAAAAGCTATGATGGAAAGTCCCCCCCACCCACCCCTCCAGGCCGCCCTGACAGCACTGGGTAGCTCCTTCAACCAGAGACTGTTACACCCGCGATGCAAGAAGGAGAGATACCGCCCGCCGCTCGTTCCTACCGACTGCTGTCAGACTGCTGAATAAAAAATAAAAATAAAATTACGTGGAAAAAAAATTGTAAATAGCACAGCCACCTTATCTATATCGATATTGCACTTAATTGAACTGTGTACATTGAAACTGAAACATTTTATTGTGAATGCAAACACTTTGTTTTTCGTCTTTCTTCTTTCTACTCCCAATTTTGCCGCTGTAGACTGTAAATTTCCCCAGTGTGGGACATATAAAGGATATCTTATCTTATCTTATCAGTGCTTACGCACATCAAAATAATATTTAACGCTGGGCCGATAAATTGTTTTGCACACATTAAATCAGGGTTCAAATGTGGTCTAAATATATGACTTGGCGGAGTGTAGCAGAGAGTGACACACTGACACGGTGTTGAAAAATTAACTTGACTACCCAGATTTAATCCGCGAAAACAGCCATTCCAAAAGCAGATTGTTCAGTCAAAGAAGCGACCATAGTTTGTAACTTTCATTTTAGTAACGTGTTCCACAATGTGATTCCCCAAACATAAAAATAACACAGTGAAGTCGACTTTATTTCCTCCATGTTTTCATTTAGGTGTGAAGGACAACAACATACTGCACATATGTGAGCAGTTGCCCGTCAAGAAATGCGAAGGCTTATTTTAAGTTATTTTCCGTTTAAGACTCGCGTTAAGAAGAGAAAGTCAGTTTTGTTTCTACTGTAGAACGTCTTCCTATGTTGCACACACAAGACAATGACAATCAAAACAAAAGTAGGAGGTATTGATTTACATGACAACTGCTATCATCGTGTGTGTCTGAAATCCAAAGGCGAAAGTGGTATCTTTTTTCGGATCAACTTGTTCGAACCAGTTATTCTTGATGGAGAAGGAAGATTTAATGAAACAACCTAAATGTTATGGGCATAAGTATTGGGACGCCATGATCTAATGCACACACAGGAAGTGAAAATCTGGAGTAGGTCCTTTACGGGGCACATTGTTGTGTGTGATTCAAAAAAAGGTCATAATCGGTGCTTGACATAAACACCTGAGTGCTCGCCAAGCGCAAGTGAATTTCATCAGTGGTGGCGAAGGCCATCACTCCCACCAGCCACTTTCATGGGTGGAATTCGATCTATACATTTCGAGTCATGGCAGTTTTCTTCAACATTCATAATAACAAAGTGATTGCACGATGAGACTGCAATTCACATGATACACTGCTTGCACACAGTCTTTGCTCAATGCTCCATTAATGAACCCCTTTTCTGGCGTCACTACCAAAAGGTTTCAGACAGAATATATATATATTTTTTTGAAAGCATCCTATGTCTGGCACATGGGATGCCCACGAAACAAGCCCAAAGGGCGCGGAGGCGGTCCCTGGACTGTACACGACATGCACCTCAAGACAACATGAAAGAAAAGCAAACACGACGTTGAAATATCAATAACACAATATACAATACAATACATGCTAATTTATGTAGCGCTTTCACAACAGCAGCAGCTGTAACAAAGCGCTTAACAAAACAGTTCACATAAAGTAAAATAAATAAACACAACACAAAACATAAAACACAGACAGTCGTGCAGTCCTAACCACTTTTCCGTCACACGCTTTGTTGTTTGAAGCAGTTTGAGATGAAAGAGGAGAGATTCAAAGTGTCCTTTAACCAGTGGATCGCAGACGTCATCTTCAAAATGTGCACACGTCGGCTACAAGCTAAGTTTCAAAGTCAACAGGAAGCTGTAGCATCCATTGACGAAAAAAGAGATTGGTTCACTTCTCCTGTCCCATGGAAATCCATTTCAATTCCAAGCGGCGACTCTTGGTTCCAAATACGCATTGGCGCTCTGCGCCAACGCTCCTCTCTCCTCATCCTCAACTTCAGCAGCCATCCATCCAGCCGCACCAACGCCGACTATCCAACAGCGCCGACATCTCCACTGAACAAAACGGTGTTGTGACAAATGCTGCCCATTACAGGCGCAAAAAACACAACCGCCCCAGGTATGTCCAGCCCCAACAGTCAATGGCGCCGACATCCCTCCCCAATGAAAATTTGTGCTGGCACAGGCGTGCTGCCGAGAAGACGCAAACACCAAGCACAGATACTTCTCCTTTGACGAATGTCGTAGCCAAAATATGACAATAATAACAGTGGCGCACCACTTAACCATGCAGCGGCCACACATGAGGTGAAGCATGATGTGCGCACCCGGAGCAGGGACGAGTGTCAGACGTAGGGCGTGCCCTGCCGGAGCGGGAACCTGAAGCTGCCTAGGAGCTGGAACAGGAGCATGCAGCTGCTGAAAAGCAGGAACAGGTTCCTGGGTCTCATCAGCCTATTGCCATTTTGGTTGGGTAGTAAAAGTGACTGAGTGTACAGGAATTAGGGGAAAGAGAATTGGAAAACACCTGGATGAGGTGAAGGAGCTGGCGGACAGATTTGGAATTGTTTAGCTGGGAAAAAGGATTGAGATTGAAGAAGGAGGTGGAATCTTTTTCTTTTTTTAGGCGCTTACGTTGGCCACCATGTGGAGTTTCCAGATAGCTGGCTCAATAGGGTTCAAATAAAGGTCAGATGGAAAAAAATGAACGTATGGACTCTTGGTGATGATTAAAAGAAAAACCCGTCAGAAACTGACTGGGACTAGAAACCTAAGGGACAGAATCGCAGAAATCAAAATTTGTGGCAGAATCGAAATTAGGGATTTAGTAAACCTGGGGCCCCTCCGTGAGTCGTCACCTTACCGTGGTGGAGGGGTTTGTGTGTCCCAATGATCCTAGAAGCTAAGTTGTCTGGGGCTTTATGCCCCTGGCAGGGTCACCCATGGCAAACAGGTTCTAGGTGAGGGGCCAGACAAAGCACGGCTCAAAAGACCCCAATGATGATAAAAATAAATGGATCTAGGTTTCCCTTGCCCGGACGCGGGTCACCGGGGCCCCCCTCTGGAGCCAGGCCTGGAGGTGGGGCTCGTTGGCAGGCGCCTGGTGGCCGGGCTTACACCCATGGGGCCCGGCCGGGCACAGCCCGAAGAGGCAATGTGGGTCCCCCTTCCCATGGGCTCACCACCCATGAGAGGGGCCAAAGGGGTCGGGTGCAATGTGAGCTGGGCGGCAGCCAAAAGCGGGGACCCTGGCGGTCCGATCCTCGGCTGCAGAAGCTAGCTCTTGGGACATGGAATGTCACCTCTCTGGCAGGGAAGGAGCCCGAGCTGGTGTGTGAGGCAGAGAATTTCCGACTGGATATAGTCGGACTTGCCTCCACACACAGCCTGGGTTCTGGTACCAGTTCTCTCGAGAGGGGTTGGACTCTCTTCCACTCTGGAGTTGCTCACGGTGAGAGGCGCAGAGCAGGTGTGGGCATACTCATTGCCCCCCGGCTCAGTGCCTGTACATTGGGGTTCACACCGGTAGACGAGAGGGTTGCCTCCCTCCGCCTTCGGGTGGGTGGACGGGTCCTGACTGTTGTTTGTGCATATGCACCAAACAGCAGCTCAGCATACCCACCCTTTTTGGAGTCCTTGGAGGGTGTGCTGGAGAGTACTCCTGCTGGGGACTCCATTGTTCTGCTGGGGGACTTCAATGCTCACGTGGGCAATGACATTGATACCTGGAGGGGCGTGATTGGGAGGAACGGCCCCCCCCCGATCAAAACCCGAGTGGTGTTTTGTTATTGGACTTCTGTGCTCGTCACGGATTGTCCATAACGAACACCTTGTTCAAACATAAGGGTGTCCATATGTGCACTTGGCACCAGGACACCCTAGGCCGCAGTTCGATGATCGACTTTGTAGTTGTATCATCGGATTTGCGGCCGCATGTTCTGGACACTCGGGTGAAGAGAGGGGCGGAGCTGTCAACTGATCACCACCTGGTGGTGAGTAGGCTCCGATGGTGGGGGAAGATGCCGGTCCGTCCTGGCAGACCCAAACGTATAGTGAGGGTTTGTTGGGAGCGTCTGGCGGAATCCCCTGTCAGAAGGAGTTTCAACTCCCACCTCCGACAGAGCTTTTCCCATGTTCCGGGGGAGACGGGGGACATTGAGTCCGAGTGGACCATGTTCCGTGCCTCTATTGTTGAGGCGGCCAATCTGAGTTGTGGCCGTAAGGTGGTTGGTGCCTGTCGTGGCGGCAATCCCCGTACTCGCTGGTGGACACCAGCAGTAAGGGATGCCGTCAAGCTGAAGAAGGAGTCCTATCGAGCCTTTATGGCCTGTGGGACCCCAGAGGCAGCTGACGGGTATCGACTGGCCAAGCGGACCGCGGCTTCGGTGGTCGCCGAGGCAAAAACCAGAGCGTGGGAAGAGTTCGGTGAGGCCATGGAAGCCGACTTACGGACGGCTTCGAGGAAATTCTGGTCCACCATCCGACGTCTCAGGAGAGTTCTGTGGGGGGTGCTTCGTGGGTATGGGGTACCGAACCCCCTGATACGGGCTGTTCGGTCACTATACCACCGATGTCAGAGTTTGGTTCGCATTGCCGGCAGTAAGTCGGAATCGTTTCCAGTGGGGGTAGGACTTCGCCAAGGCTGCCCTTTGTCGCCGATTCTGTTCATAACCTTTATGGACAGAATTTCTAGGCGCAGCCGAAGCGTTGAGGGGGTCCGTTTTGAGGGCCTCAGTATTACATCCCTGCTTTTTGCAGATGATGTGGTGCTGTTGGCTCCTTCAAACTCTCCAACTCTGAGAGTTGGCTCCAACTCTCACTGGAGCGTTTCGCAGCCGAGTGTGAAGCAGTTGGGATGAAAATCAGCACCTCCAAATCTGAAACCATGGTCCTCAGTCGGAATAGGGTGGAGTGCCCCCTCCGGGTCGGGGAGGAGATCTTACCCCAAGTGGAGGAGTTCAAGTATCTTGGGGTCTTGTTCACGAGTGGGGGTAGGAGGGAGCGGGAGATCGACAGGCGGATCGGTGCAGCGTCTGCTGTGATGCGGACGTTGTATCGGTCTGTCGTGGTGAAGAAGGAGCTGAGCCAAAGGGCGAAGCTCTCAATTTACCGGTCGATCTACGTCCCAACCCTCACCTATGGTCACGAGCTATGGGTCATGACCGAAAGAACGAGATCCCGGATACAAGCGGCTGAAATGAGTTTTCTCCGCAGGGTGTCAGGGCTCTCCCTTAGAGATAAGGTGAGAAGCTCAGTCATCCGTGAGGGGCTCAGAGTCGAGCCGCTTCTCCTCCACATCGAGAGGAGCCAGATGAGGTGGCTTGGGCATCTGATTCGGATGCCTCCTGAGCGCCTCCCCGGTGAGGTGTTCCGGTCATGTCCCACCGGGAGGAGACCCCGAGGAAGACCCAGGACACGCTGGAGAGACTATGTCACCCAGCTTGCCTGGGAACGACTCGGGATCCCCCGGGGAGAGCTGGAAGAAATAGCTAGGGAGAGGGAAGTCTGGGCTTCCCTGCTAAAGCTGTTGCGACCCGGCCCCGGATAAGCGGTAGATGATGGATGGATGGATGGATGTAAACCTGGGGCATTTTTAGAATCGGAAAAGCTTGAATCTAGAAAAATATAGTTAAAATGGTGATAATAGGGGTGGCCCGTGATCAAGGGGTTAGCGCGTCGACCTCACAGTGCAGAGGTACCGGGTTCAATTCCAGTGCCGGCTTCCCTGTGTGGAGTTTGCATGTTCTCCCTTTGCCTGCGTGGGTTTTCTCCGGGTAGTCCAGTTTCCTCCCACATTCTAAAAACATGCATGGCAGGTTGATTGACAGCTCTAAAGTGTCCCTGGGTGTGAGTGTGAGCGCAGATGGTTGTTCGTCTCTGTGTGTGCCCTGCGATTGGATGGCAACCAGTTCAGGGTGTCCCCCGCCTATTGCCCGAAGACGGCTGGGATAGGCTTCAGCACCCCCGCAACCCTTGTGAGGATAAAGCGGATCAGAAAATCGATGGATGGTAAGAATGGTCGGGCAACATGAAGTCTATCAACAAAATTCAAAGTAACAAAGAAGCATTAGAATATGACATAAATGTATGCACACGGCTACAGCTGGGGTGGGGGGTTATGGGGCTCCAGCCCCATAAGAAATCTGTCTTGCCCGCCTTCAGAATACACGTCTCTACCATGCACCACTACTTTGTATTATACAGTACATTTATTCTCAAAAATCTTTGACAATCTTTCAAGTAAGTCATTAAAAAATGTATATATTTTTTTCAGCCCAGCCTCATATTGGTCAAGCCCTTATTTTGCTAAAGAAAGAAAAAAAGAAAAAAAATCCTGGTGCCAATCCTGGACTGGACTTGACTTATACCAAGACAGCAAATACAAAAAAACGACGAAGACAGACATACACCCTGGACAAGACATGAACCACAAAAGAACATGAGACAAAGACAAATGCAATTCTGAACAACAAAAACAGATCATGACAAAAAAAAATGGCATCATATTGAACCAGCATCCCGTCCAAGTTGCTAGCAGTTGCAAGTTGTTATCCTTTCTTGTAAAATGTAAACAAACTTTCGAGTGAGCGTTCGATGTCATGTTTCTGGCAAGCTGTGCAACTAAAGAACGTTGCTACGTGTTGATGGACGGGAACTGATAAGGGAATTTTTTTGATAAGAACGGCAAAAGATGTCAAGAAATTGAAACTCTGGACAGGAACTGGTTTTCGCATCCCATCCCTATTGAGAAATTCATGAATGCAACAAAACGAATGATGAATATTATGTCAAGATCAAAACATATGTTTGATTCATTCAATCATTTGAAAGCTTATTTGCTGCATACTTCATTCTAAGCATGGCGACCTCATAGCTTTCACACTGCTATTTAAATAGCAGATCGAATTCTCCTTCTTCGGCGTAACTCAGACACTTGCTGTTTGGCACTGCAGCTAACCCATACCTCCTCCACGAACAAGTATTGCTTTGTGCGGTCCTGAATATCCTGACAAGCAGGCTTTTGCCAAAGGCCCTTTTTGAAATGTAAACAACTATTACTCGATCAGTATCAAATCAAAATCGCAGTAAACAGTCAATTAGTATTGTGATGCCCTCTTGAAGATCGCCATCATCCTGTTGGTGTAAAAAAAAAAAAGGAAAAAAAAACGTAAAATGGTTGGCCCCACAATGGCAAATGATGAACTCAGCTTGGCTGCTCCATGTTGGAATTCAGTTGATCTTATGATAAGGGGCCGCACCAAGAAACGAATACCAAGCTGCTTAAATCATAACTGACAAAAATTCTAGATGATAGTTTGAAGTCATTTTCTGTACAGCTTGTTGATTACCAAAGTGGACGGCATCCATCGAAAATATGGTTGGCAAAGGATTGCCCAAGAACCACATACTGTACGGGCTTTTTCTTTTATCCGGCCCACTGAACATTGACATTATCGAGAATCCTGTAAAATTTAGCCGTCATTCATTTAGCCGTCTTTCCCCCCAAAATTAATTAATGAAAATGTATTTATTCATTTGTAACTGATTTGAGTTCATTGATTTCATTCAAAATCAGTTGCCAGTAATTGATTTAATGTAAATAATATAATGAAAAGTATTGGTAAGCAAAAACATATTTACCATCATACCACTTATTTTTTTAAATCACTTAATTAAAAATACTTAAATTTGTCACGTCGCGTGCTCGCCAGCAGGTGGCGGGTTTTTCCCTCCGCCTGTTCGGCACACCTGCCCGTTATTTCGGGCTGATTACCTGCCTTTATTAGGCGACTCCGGCAGTCACCTCACTGCCGGAGAATTCCTTACCGTGCCATTGCGCTCTATTTGCTATTCTCGTCGTTTGACAATTTCTCGCTGCCCTATTGCCTTACGGCCTCTATCTTTGCGTACTTCTTATTGTGATCATATTGTTATCTCGGTAGTTCCTCGCCCTTTATCGTTTCGCGAGCGTTTTCGGTTGTCTTCCTTATTTTTCCCTGGTCCTTATTTGACCAGCGTTTTCTGTTACCGTTTTCCCTGTTCGGGCTCCTTTTGTTCTTTATTAAAACCCCTTTGTTTTCACAAGATCTTTTCGTTGTCTGCTTCTCCGGGGATCCACCTCGTTTTTTCTGTTGTGCACGAGGCGATTTCTCATCGCCTCGGGCTCAACGTGACAAAATTATTAACACAGAATTAAAATTGTTATTATTAAAATAATATGTGACATCTTATTTTTATACCTCTTCTGTGAATGAGCTGGCCCATCTGTGCATTTCAAAAATAAAACGTGTCCCTTCAGTAACAAAGTTTGCACATCTATCTATCTATCTATCTATCTATCTATCTATCTATCTATCTATCTATCTATCTATCTATCTATCTATCTATCTATCTATCTATCTATCTATCTATCTATCTATCTATCTATCTATCTATCTATCTATCTATCTATCTATCTTTGACTTGAAAACAAGTTTTCTGATTTCTTGTCTATCATTCATTGACCCGTAGATTTGAACGGGCGTCGTTTTTTAAAATATATTTAGCATTGACCAGCAGAGGGCAGCAGACTCCCACTGATCAGACTTATACGGCTCAGGCTGAACACAAAGGTGCAGTACATGTGTTGGAATGTTCTTGAGAACTACAAATCAGCAGAGATGTCGTTAAGTCGTTTTAAAGCTAACGTTCTGTATATATATCTTGTTTGTATATAAACATCTTATATTGCATCAATGCAATGTTTTGGGCATTTTTCTGATGAATTCATCGCATGTTTGTTGTTTTATGTGTAAACAATAAGGAGAAGTGATTTAGGTTAATCTTTTAGTCACTTTTTCAGTGATTGTTTAAACTTTTTTTTTGCGTCATTTTGTTTGAGTCATGGAAAGAAAAACCCCTGTGGTGACTCCACAGCTAAGGTTGGGAAACAACTTCAAAACAATGGCCAACGTCACTACGCTGTTTCTTTTTTCTTACATGTCCCAGAACGAACTTTGAAGTCCAAAACAAAAAGAGGAAAATATATCCCGGGGTTCTTTAGAATTAATGTGAGGAGCAATAAAAACAACACGTCATCAGAGGCGCCATTGAAGACTGATGATCTGCACTATATTCAAATCTGAAGTATTGTGTGATGGGCAAACCAAATATGCTTTGTTTTATCCACGGCGCCTTTCCGTCTTTTTGTCAACCTCTCGTGAGTGACTTGGATGTACACAAGATGACTGAAAAACAAAGCAACGTAGATTCCGGCACACCATGGATTGTTGGAGGGGTGTGTGTGTGTGTGGTTTTCATTGGAAGACAAGAACATTTGGCCCATCGCATCAATCTGATGAGGAAAAGGAAAAGGGGGGGGGGGGGGGGTTGTGGAAAGAAGGCGGGCGAGGAGGCGAAATACACGACGTGAACGGGCTGTGAGAAAAGGGAGCTCCAGTTGGTAGCTCTTTAGAAAAGGCCCCTCAACTCTCCTGCTGGGTCTTACTCGGCTCTTGTCCTCCTACTACAATGCTACCCGCCTCTCCCCACCCCCCCAACCGCCCTCCACAGGCTGGAGCGTTACGCTGAAGGGCCGCATCCCAGACCTTAGCATATGGAGGGCCGCTCACCAATGCGCTCCGCAGCTGGGACCCTGCTGGAAAGGGCACGCAACCTGCACACCACCGCATGCTGCCTCCTCGTGACACACTTGGAGTACACAGGACAACTTCAAAAGCCAATCGGACGATATGCCAGGGAAACGACAAGCCTAAAGTTGACGCTTTAATTGGAAGTTGAGTTACTTCTCTGTATTCGATATAAAAGATATATTGCAGCGTCACTAATGCTTCTGCTGTGACACACACTGGGGTTAGGGGAATAAAAATCAGCTAACTTGCGTCTGGACGTGTGGGAGACCTCGCAGGAGAAACAGCAAAAACTGCTGGGTTTGATTTTAGATTTACAATTTGGTCAATTGCCCCTGAAAATGGAAGCACTCAGCTGAGTATGGGAGTAGTTACAAATTGGTGATTTGCATATTTTTGCTGGAACATCTTAACCCTTTCGTGGACAATTTTGTGTTTTTATTCGTCTTTAGGCATGAAAAAAAATCACCTTGGATGGACAACTGTGACATTAAGAGTCATGAATATAAGAGAAAACAACATTTGAATAGCTGTCCACTCTAGTAACCGCTGTCCCTGAAAGGGTTCAATTAAAGCTTAAAAATTATTCCCATATGGGCAAAAAACATAAAATCAGTCAATGAAATACTTCTGGACATAACTGGAAACAGCGCTGCCATTTTGTTGTGCTGGTTTGTGGACTTGCAAAAGACTTCAATCGGAACACTAAAAATGTCTTCAGGATAATTTTTTTGGGCAAATTTTTATTTTATTTTTTTGCCAAATGTGAACTACTTCATTGTGACGTAACAGGATAATACGGACAGTCACTTGACATTAGCCACCTACATAAAAAAAAATCATGATCGCTGCTTAAACAGCTAGGCGCAAAACTAGCTATAGAAGAACCTTCAGAAATGTTCAAATCTAAATGCCTGCAAATCGGGTATGCATATGAAAGCTACACAAATATGTGTGGAACTATTGACAAAGTGCAACTGTAAGAAGCGTGCTCAGTTTTTGGTCAGTCCACCAATGAGTACTGACTACTGAACCAATGTTGACTTACGGCAGGAATATTTGGCCATTCTGATGCTAATGGGAGATTTAACCACCTACTTAAGCGCACAGGCTTAACTTTCTATACATATCCACTCAACCACATCCAACTGTGTGCATGTGTGTGTATGAGAGAGACCGAGAGTGAGACAAAAAAGAAGGAAAAGAAGGAAGGTGAGGAACAAGGAACTTTTTTTTAACCTAATCTGTGAGGGAATTCAAAATACTACCCAGGAGTTTGTGTGGTGGGGTTGTTTGTTATTTGTGACCAAAACTCGGACTTCTACAAAGTTAGAATGACTCGCGATTTAAGAAATATTTTCTTAGAAATCTAGAAATGATCAACCTCACAGTGCATAGGTACCGGGTTGAATTCCAGCTGCGACCTCCCTGTGTGGAGTTTGCATGTTCTCCCCGGGCCTGTGTGGGTTTTCTCCGGGTACTCCGGTTTCCTCCCACATTCCAAAAAGCATGCATGGCAGGCTGTTTGAACACTCAAAATTGTCGCGTGGTGTGAGTGTGAGCGTGAATGGTTGGTCATCTTTGTGTGCCCTGCAATTCACTGGCAACCGGTTCAGGGTGTCCCCCGCCTACTGCCCGAAGATGGCTGGGATAGGCTCCAGCACCCCCGCCACCCATGTGAGGATAAGCGGATCGGAAAATAGATGGATGGATCTAGAAATGAAGAAAGATGAAGTAAAATGCTGCTAACAAAGAAGCAATTTCCTTGGTGAAAATAACCCATGAGCAATCACAATCAATTAGCATTTGGATTGTCTTACATTGTTTTGTTTTTTTTGTCCATTTAAGGTGCTTGCAAGGGGGTGGTAGGTTGCCTGTCCTGGGTGGACCAATATGTGTCCTGTGTGCAATAGAAGCCTCAGCCACACTACCACTCCTGCTGCTGTTGTTGTGTATTGTTGAGTTTTGTATTTATTTTCATTCATTCATTCATCTTCCGAACCGCTTGATCCTAACTAGGGTCGCGGGGGGTGCTGGAGCCGATCCCAGCTGTCTCTGGGCAGTAGGCGGGGGACACCCTGAATCGGTTGCCAGCCAATCGCAGGGCACACAGAGACGAACAACCATTCACGCTCACACTCGACACCTAGGGACAATTTAGAGTGTTCAATCAGCCTGCCATGCATATTTTTGGAACATGGGAGGAAACCGGAGCACCCGGAGAAAACCCACGCAGGCACAAGGAGAACATGCAAACTCCACACGGGGAAGCCGGGGCTGGAATCGAACCCGATACCTCTGCACTGTGAAGCCAACGTGCTAACCACTGGACTACCAGGCCACCCTGTATTTATTTTATTAGATTTTTTTTTCGAAATGCACTAAGGAGTGGCACCCAAATTTCTTTGTATGCTATGCAATGACAATAAAGGCGATTTTGATTCTGATTCTGATTATGTCAGTCAGAATCGTCCCGTTAGAGATAAGGGTCACCAGTTAGCATCAGGACATTTTAACACTCGAAACGTGGGTTGCTGCTTGGCCTGGCATGGCACAATACGGTGCTGGTCCAAGGGCAGGTGGTCATTAAAGGGGCCGTGATCTCCCCGACCCCCACTGAATAGCTCATGGCCACGAGGACGGTCAAAGAAAAAGTGGAATGAGAAAGAGTTGGGAGGGAAAGACAAACAAAAAAAAACGGGGCAGATATATTTTTGGGCGCAAGCATGGCGGAGCTCTTTCAGTCGCGTCTGCGGGCAGCGCTTCGGAGCGGATGTGTTAACAGTTTCAGGCTCAATGGAGGGAGAAATCTTCACAAAGGGAGGTGTACAAATATTGTGGGAAATCCGTCCCCTCTTTAATATTTCATGAAGGCCCACAATCTATTCATGGGACTCCATTCCTTTGGAGGATCTCGCATTCAGGCTCACTCCGCAGGCTCAATGGGCAGCCGTTAATTGAGTGCCCGTTCATTCTTGGTCTCCCTGGTAGATTGTTCCCCCTTGAATGCCCTCGCCTCTTCATCCTCCTCTTCTTCTCCCTGAGAGTGGCCCAAAGAAAAAGGGGGCATGCCTTGCTGGTGGTACTTGTGGGAGAGTGATGAAGGAGACAGGGGGCGGTGGTGGGGGTTGATGAAATATGATAATAGGGCCAATAGGGGATGCTAGTGCCTACAGCGCTTGGGCCAGGGGGCTAATCCTCAGGGCGAGGCTGCATTTCCCCCTAGATGGCAGGAGCGTGTGGGCTTGTATATGTCAGAGGGATTCTAAGGAGGAAGGGAGGGGTGGGGGGGGGGGGGTGAATTTGTTTAATGACCAAGAGTTGCTCTGGGACACAAAAGCTAAAATAAATCAACCAGGAGTATTTCTCCTTTCAGCGTTTTAGACCTGACATCTGGGTGGCTTCTGTCCACGTTTGTATTTCCAACTTTTTGAACACGATCCATTAGATGTCTATAATTCAGGGTTGTCGAAACAGGGTTTTTTTTCTATTTCATTTCTACCTGTCAACAGTCCTTGAGCATGAAATGCAACCAATGTATCATAATCCAGTACTACTGTAATCCTAACCCCAAGCATTTGTGTGACTTCATCTAACCCAAGGACATTTGAAATAAACGTCATAACTAAATTGATAGAAAACAAAACACAAATGGATGGGAACGTCGAGGCGTAACTTGCTGCAGGCCTCCAGCTGGATCCTCCGCTCCTGATCCCGAGATTAAAAGTCATCCTATGCTTTCTAAGGGCCTGTAAGACCCTGGGAGCCTGACTCAGTCCCAGTGATTCGCCTTTCATGCTCCAAACTGTGTCCAACGGGCTTATGTGCCAGCTCGGGAGAGAACCTGCAGAGAGGAAAATCTTCCGCATCCAACACTCACAAGTGAATATGCACACACAAACCGTGGACGCATGATTTAGCCCGGCCCAACCACACCGGCTATCCTGCGTGGGACCCCCTCGGTGGAGTGAGGCAAAGCCATGCTAAATGGATTTTGCAGAGGAAGAGACTTAAAGCTTTTCATTGGCTTCAGTTTGTTGCACTCGAGTGCATCCAGGGCCTTTGATGGATGCGCTCAGGCGCTCGCTCCTTTTCTATCTGTTATAAATGGAAAATACTGTGCGTATAAACACTACATAAATGCCCTGCACAATTTTTTAAAATTATAATTCAGTGAAAGATGTCGTCACTGATGTGTCAGTGAAGTTTTAAGTGGCTGTTTCTTACAGTATGTTCCCTGTGATGGACTGGCAACTCATGCAAAACGTGGTCTGCCGTTTGCACAAAATGTCAGCTGGAACAGGCTCCAGCTCCCTCAACAGGATAAGCGCAGTCGACAAAATGGATCAGTATCAAAGTGTAAACCTGACATTGCAAAAAGAAAGCAATAAATCCTGCAATATGATTGTATTTGAGCTGGTAAAGCAGCAATTTCAGACAAATATCTTCTCTTATTTAATCCCTGGCGAACCACCGGCTCAGGAGGAAGTAATCCAGGAACAGTCTAATCCAAACATCCCCGGATATGGAGAACTCTCACCATGTTGCTCCGCTGGGCCTTTGTGTTATTCGGGAATTAACGCCACAAGTGTCGTCTGAGCCTCACATTGACTCGTGATTAGGACAAACTATTGGCTGGAGGTTTTACTGGTATTTGTTTGGACTATGGCGGCTAAATGCATTGCTACACATTCTGTATAACTTCAATCAAACCGTTTTTTTTACATTGTTTTGATGCCTAATATTTTTTGTTAACATTTCCCAATAAAAAGTATAATAGTCAATTGAAGTCTTTTAATCAATCAGGCATTTTTTTAATCAACCTTTCCAGGCACAACGCTCACCATAGTGAATCTTTTTGGCATGTTATCGGGTTGCAGGGTGCACGGAAGGGTCAAATCTAAAATATTTTTAAAACAGCACAAATGTGGGATTAAATTTAAACTGTCAAGGGTCGAACTCATGAATTGAAGTTCATTATGATCAAGGTTTTCAATATTTTTAAAAATATAATTTCAAGCGCTGTCAATGTCTTGAAAATATAATTGTTTTTATTTGACTGACAAGTATATTCCAGAACAGTGCAAACATTTGAAATTCCTTGGCCAGTAATTAATGCACCAACAAAATTTCTGCATTGCCTTGCAGTGCAGAAGTTGATCAATGCAATTTACGTTTTTTTTTTCTCTTTCTGAATCAAAAATGAACTCTCTACGTTTCTGGTTATTTTATTGATTTTCAATAAAAGGGCACCATAAAATCAGTTTTCATTGTGGAACGCTTGCCCGCTATAGTCTATAAATTAATTCCGCTAAGTGGCAGACACACAAGCCTCCATATTATTTATACTTTTACTGCAGGCGACGGTGTCACTTAGATAAACACAGCAGAAGTTCATCTCATCGGGCACACAAAAAGCCAGAGTGTGCCGCTTCCATTGGTTCTGCTGAACTTTGACCCGCACGGGTCACGGAGTGCATTTGTCCCTCGGTAATTGGACAGAAGGGCCCTTTCGCTCTTCATTTAACCTTCGGGGATCCAGATCTTTCTTCCGAGTCTACCATAAAGCCCGCGGTCCTGACCGAGTGTTTCCAGGCCTGTTTTTCCACCCCCATTGCAGGCTTTTGAAAGCCGGAGAAAAGCTGAAGTGTGCTCGCCCTGTTGGACACAATGGTAGAGTTAGTGACCCCTGACCTGACGGTCCCGGGCTTTTCTTCCTGGATCAGGCGCTGCCTTTCGCCACGCTGGGTTATTGCTGCACAGCTTGGCAACGGAGCCGGGGGTAAACACTTGTTAAGATTGCACTTCTTTACTTCACTTGAGGTTCCCCCACAACTTGTCTATCACAGGCACGCCGCTTCTAGATTTGTTTCTTGTTTGGGAGGTCCGTTTGAGTACTTCGAGCAGCAGCTTGATCATCCATCATTCTGACTTCTCTTTGTCACTTCTGCAGCGGGGAGCACATGTTGCTGGCTGAAGTCCTCAATGTATCGGACCTGCAGATGCTTTGACGGGAAGCGTTTAGTGTGAATTTAGGACGGAATGTTTTGGAAGATGTCGTTCAATATCACAACGTGTTGAACGAGAAGCTCATGGTGCCATCATCTGGATTTTTTTACTCTAGTTTAAATGTGGGTGGGAGATCATCACCGGGTACATTGTTTGTAGACAAACGTCCTCGATCGTTTTGAGTCTTCAGTTCACCTAACATGCATGTTTTGAGAATGTGACAGGAAACAAGGACATGAAAATGGGAACTGCGATTCAAACCCACAAACGCTACGAGTGAAGTAAGCACGTTAGCCGTATACACCACAGCGCGGTTCATTTATTGATTTCGTTTATTTATAAAGTATTTGAACATTATTATTTGGGCAGGCCTCCCCCCCCGTGTAACTTAATATGACCATTCACAAATTCCTTTGGGGTATGTTAAGCATCTATTTTCACAATCCAGCTGTTGCGGCATGTCTGTGACCTTAAATCCCACCTAATTGGGAGTCCGCAACATCTGAAACGACTTCCTTTCCTTAATCTCTCAAGTGCTGCCCCGAATCTCTGCGTAGCATTGCGCAGTCGCCGTGGAGACCGCCCGTCCACGTGGTGCGGCCAGATGCCGAGCATGCGGCGGCGGTACGTGGAGCATCCTGTGAGGTGGCCACAAACATATGGGCGGAGAAAGGAGAACTCTCCTGGAGCCGCTAACCTCTCTCCTCGGGAACACAAAGCTTTTGTCCCGAGCCTGTCCTCCATGCCACTTAATGGTGCACAACAGCAGTGTACAGTATTGTCAACTGCCCCCTCCTTCTGCGGTGCCATCAGTCACTCAATAGCTGGCCCGCTCCCTCCTCCTGGGCTCTCATTCCCAGTGGGTGTTTTAGTGTCCTCTTCTTTCATCCCTTTCCCCTAGCCGCCTCCTGCCTTCGCTACTTTTGCTCACTTGCTCACTGTTCCAACTGAGTGATGAGCTAATTGTCTGAGAACAATTAAGCCATTGGATTCCTCCACCTTTATGTCATCATGTGTGCTTTGTTTTCAAATGGGCCCGACAGAATACAGGAAAAGGCCTGGAGGTCACTTTGATATATGCTTGTGTTGGATGTGTGAGGCTCTCACTATCCAGCCATCAATTTTCTTATCTGCTTATCCTCACAAGGGTCACGGGCATGCTGGAGCCTATCCCAGCTGTTTTTCGGCAGTAGGTACACCCAGAGCTGGTTCATTCGCAGGGTACATATAGACAAACAACCATGCCCGTTCACAATCACACCTTGGGACAATTTGGAATGTTCAATCAGCCTGACATGCATGTTTTTGCAATGTGGGAGGAAACTGGAGTACCCGGAGAAAACCCACACAGGCACAGGAAGAACATGCAAACTCTACACAGGAAGGCCGGAATTGAACCATGCACCTCTGCACTGTGAGGCCAACGTGTTAACCAGTCGCCCATCGCACCACCGCCCATCTTTCCATCCGGGCCCAAATAAGTGGTCAGACTGAAGCCTGAGGTTTCGACTCAGGGCCGCAGAAGTCAAAATTGGAATTCATTTCCAGAAAAATCTTTGAAACTTTAAACAATGCTGGTTAGCCCGTAAGAGAAAACCAAAACGTATGGTCGAAAAAAAAAAAAAGATCTTAAATCATAATTTCAAACGTTGCTGCACGTTTTTGGGAAAATCACATGATCCGTGATATGGGTGTTGAATATTGTGAGATTTATATTCATATGATACTGAACGTATACCGAAACACATTTTTAACATTTTCTATTTAAAAAATTATAATAATGAGCAAAATTTTTATTATCGAATATGAAAAAAATACAGTAGATTTTTCCTTCACACAGCAAAGTAAGTAGGCTTAAAGTATTCTTAGTTAATTATTTGCGATAACTCATTATTTTCAAAACACTGAATCAAAAATGGTATGAAAAGGGCGGTCCTGTGTGGGAATTAACAGGAATATGAATTTACCGGAGTTAATAGAAATAAATGGGAATATGTCATTATGTTATTGTCATTATGTATCCAAACTTTCTTAATCAAACAGGAGATATTTCTGGAAACTCACCTCAACTCAGGCCTAGCATGCAGGTGCATCTTTGTTAGCCCAAAGAGGGGGAAAAGTGATTTATTAGGCCTGGTTAAATAATGAAACGGCTCAAAGGCCTCTCCCCCTTGTCAGCTCAATAAAATGTGCCTGTGCCCTTTCAGTCCTCAAGAAATATGTCCCCTCTTAATAGACAGGTGACCCAAACAGCTGGGAGAAAGCTTTGTCCAAGATGTCTGCACATTTTTAGCCCCGCCGCCCCCATTGTTAGCATAATGTCACATCTGTGACCCCGTCTGCTCGCTCCGCCATTAAAGTTGTTCATCCTCTTCTCTGCTCATACCTTCCGCTACATTACATCCTGTCTGGCTCCCTCCCTGCACGTGAGGGTGCAAGCTTTGCTCCGCGGTGTGGCAATAAGCCGCTCTCCTCCTTGTGTTTAATCCCGTTTTAATTTGACACTCCTCGCTGGACACACAGGGACGCTTCCCACGATGAATAACATGGAATGTTGGCCAAATTCTTATACATTTAGTTTATGGGTGTTTTTCTTTTATTTTAGTGGTATTTCACTTCAAAACTAGTCTCAGTATGTCAGATAGGGAGCAATTCTTATTTCAAGATGTTTAGTGCCGCTTCCAGCTGTACATTACACCATGAAACTAAACATGAACAACTGATTTGTAACCCTTCAAACAACTTAAAAGGTGGCAGGCACAGCAAACAACAAAAGTCACGCACAAATGTTAATTCTCTGCGGAAAACAACAAGCTTTTTTTTCTGCTTCAACTCTCAATGATTCTTGTAGCAGCATTTTGAAAACTCATTCATTCATTCATTCATTCATTCATCTTCCGAGCCGCTTGATCCTCACTACGGTCGCGGGGGGTGCTGGAGCCTATCCCAGCTGTCTCCGGGCAGTAGGCAGGGGACACCCTGAACCGGTTGCTAGCCAATCGCAGGGCACATAGAGTCGAACAACCATTCGCGCTCACGCTCACATCTAGGGACAATTTAGAGTGTTCAATCAGCCTGCCACGCATGTTTTTGGAATGTGGGAGGAAACCGGAGCACCCGGAGAAAACCCACGCAGGCCCGGGTAGAACATGCAAACTCCACACAGGGAGGCCGGAGCTGGAATCGAACCCGGTACCTCTGCACTGTGAAGCCGACGTGCTAACCACTGGACTACCGGGCTATTAATATCTATCTCAAAACAACTCACAGAGTTACCAAAAGTAAAAAAACGCAAACGCTGCTTGTATTGAGTTTTTAATTCTCTAACACACAACACACTGCTTTACACTTCATTTCCAATTGATCGACACACTCCTTACAAAGCTATACACATTCATGGCTCGGGAGGCCCGAGGAAGAAGAAGTGGAGGTGAAGAAGCAAGTGAGAGAGGAGGAGGAGAACAAGAAGGTGAAGGAGGAAGTGGACTGAGAAACAGAATTACTGATGACATCAAAACTACAACAGTTGACCATGTAAATCTACTATGGAAATGATGCAGAGGGGTGACACGCTGTGATTTTATTTATTTTTGAGGGTGCACATGCGTGCTTTATTTACTGTATATTAAGTTTAATACTGGGCAAGTCAGCCAATCGCAGGGCACGCAGAGACGAACAACCATCCATGCTCATACTCACACATAGCGACAATTTTCGAGTGTTCAATCAGCCTGCCATGCATGTTTTTGGAACGTGGGAGGAGACCGGAGTACCCGGAAAAAACCCACGCGGGTACGGGGAGGACATGCAAACTCCACGCATGAAGGCTGGAGCTGGAATCGAACTCGGTACCTCTGCACTGTGAGGTCAACGCGCTAACCACTGGATCACCTGGCCGCCTGAAAAAAAATTCCTTAAAAATCAATGAACTCATTCACTCCCAAAGACGTATTTAAACGTCTTTTGAGACTTGGTCTAGATTTGACGGGTACTAAATGATTTAATTATCCCGCCTCTGAAGACGCTGACCCACCGGGCATCTTCCCGCTATGCTCGATGGCCAAGTCCAGCCCTGACCAGTCGTGGTAAGAGTTGCCAGGTATGCGCTCCCTACCGCTGGAAAATACACGCACACATAGAAATATATTCACACACACACAGTGAGTGAGCGTGGTGTGCGATACAGCCAAGAACACCCAGTTTTCCCCATCCCAGCTTGCGGTTAATGATCTGCCTGTGCGGCCTGGCTGTGTGACAGCAGAGGCGAGCTCTGCGGTGTTAATGAGAGAAGAGGACGGATGAGCCTCCTCCTCTCACACACACAGCCCTTTGTCTCTGTCATTGCCCCC